>NC_063063.1:28358337-28673337 GCF_018812025.1 Megalobrama amblycephala
GAATTGACAAAAGAAAAATGTTGTGATAAATCATGAAAATATTTTTTTGCAGTGTAGAAACTCTGGTTGTGCAAAATTCAAAATTGGCTCGACAATGACAATAAGAGCATGTTTACTAAATAGTAGTTCAAAGTTCAACATAGGTAATGCTTTCTAGGGTACATAAGCATAATGCATAAATTAAAACTAAAAAAGTATTAAATATGATTAATAATAAATTTTTATATATATAAAATAAATTTGCTATTTGTTAAATTAATTAAGTAAATATTTGTTATTTTATTTTATATTTATTTAATTATTTATTTGTTATTTATTTTTATTTTAATTAATATATTTTATTTTATATTTATTTAATATATAATATATACATAATCTGTTAATTTATTAAATAATTATAAATGTGTAATTTATAAATATTTAAATATTTATAAATGTGTAAATATATATCTATATTTATTTATTTGTTTGTTTTAAATGTATTTAATATATTTTATTTTATATTTATTTAATACATAATATATACACAATTTGTTAGTTTATTAAATATATATATATATATATATATATATATATATATATACACATCAAATATATATCATAATTAAATATTATATGTATTATAAAGTATAATAATATAGTTATATAGTATTATAATATAGATATTATAATATCAGCTTATTTAGTTTATATACTAAAACCTGAAAAGCTCTTTGCACCCAAGCTCCTCCAGGATGAAGAACACATTGTTCTTTTATCTATCTGCTGTGAGAGAATCCTGAGAGCTGTCACAGCCCGTCAAGCTTGGCATCACATAGAGACGTCAAACAGTGCTGATATGTTTTATGGATTTTATAGACCGGAGATGTAGCATGACGAAACAGAGCGTTCGGTACACCAACAGTATTTCACCGAACTGACACCTGTGCTGAGTGTGAAGAGATGCCTGCTGGTGGAACTGTTGAAATGAATTTGAAATGGACCCCATGATATCGCTCTGAGATTGCGGAATATGTGTGTCGATGGGATCCGCCCATCGTTTGAGTTCTGGGAGAGGGAGATCTTGCGTGTTACGGCTGTGTGGAGGAGAGAACAGCTCGGCCCGGCTCTGAATCAGCCTCTCAGTTTCACCGTCAGGTCTGTGATCTCTGAAAGAGCGTCTCGCTCCAGTGACGACCTCGGCTTTCATCTTAAATGCTAACCCATCACCTACGGCTTTGGTTACCGCTGTAGTGACAGCTTCAAATGAGTAAAGATGTGCTTCTCCTCATACAAAGATGGTTTTTGAGTGGGAAATGAGGGCAGTTTTCACAGTAAGCTGGAGGATCAATGTCAGCTTAAGTGTGAGCATAATGCCTGAAAACCACACCAAATTCACTCAGTCAGTACAGCCTGAGAAAATATTGAGTTCATGTAGAGCTAATTGGGAACGCATGTATATAGAAATGTAAATACCAAAAAAAAAGATTATTTACAAGTCTAAAAGTACACCAGGGTTTCTCAACTGAATTGAGTATGCTTTTTAAATTGACATTTTTCAGTTCAATTTTTTCAATTGAATTGGAATCGAGGAAGCTAACACGATGCTGAATTGCAACTGAAATTTGAATGTAAGGAAGTAGAGTTACAATTAATTTAAATTTAAAGAAATTAATATGACTGTAATGTGTATCTATAAAAGTAAAACCTTCTTTGAAAGTTTTGAAAAATCTTTAGACAGACGGACAGAACGATAGAACGATAGATAGATAGATAGATAGATAGATAGATAGATAGATAGATAGATAGATAGATAGATAGATAGATAGATAGAACAATAGATAGAATGATAGATTGAACGATAGACAGAACGATAGATAGATACAACGATAGATAGATAGATAGATAGATAGATAGATAGATAGATAGATAGATAGATAGAATGATAGATAGATAGATAGACGGACGGATGACAGATAGATAGATAGACAGATAGATAGATAGATAGATAGATGGACGGACGGACGGACGACAGATAGATAGATAGATAGATAGATAGATAGATAGATAGATAGATAGATAGATAGATAGATAGATAGATAGATAGATAGATAGATAAATAGAATGATAGATGGACGGACGGACGGACGACAGATAGATAGATAGACAGATAGATAGATAGATAGATAGATAGATGGACGGACGGACGGACGACAGATAGATAGATAGAATGATAGATAGATAGAACAATAGATAGAATGATAGATTGAACGATAGACAGAACGATAGATAGATAGATAGATAGATAGATAGATAGATAGATAGATAGATAGATAGACGGATAGATAGATAGATAGATAGATAGACAGATAGATCGACAGACGGATAGATAGATAGATAGATAGATAGATAGATAGATAGATAGATAGATAGATAGATAGATAGATGGACGGACGGACGACAGATAGATAGATAGATAGATAGATAGATAGATAGATAGATAGATAGATAGATAGATAGATAGATAGATAGATAGACGGACGGACGGACGGACGGACGGACGACAGATAGATAGATAGATAGATAGATAGACAGATAGATCGACAGACGGATAGATAGATAGATAGATAGATAGATAGATAGATAGATAGATAGATGGACGGACGGACGGACGACAGATAGGTAGATAGATAGATCGACAGACGGACAGATAGATAGATAGACAGACAAACAGATAGATCGACAGACGGATAGATAGATAGATAGATATATAGATCAACAGACGGACAGATAGATAGATAGATAGATGTTATGTGGTTGCTAAGGTGTTTTTTAGTGTGTTGCTAGGCAATTGTAGAGTTTTTTTCATGCCTTATTTACCCAACCAGCAAGTTGAATGGTTAAATTAAATCAATATGATTTTACAAAACTGGGTCTTGTAGTGATAAACAGAAGCCTGTGTTTTTCTTCTTGACAGTTTTATGACTGTCTTGTTAGTGTTCATTTGTAGACCTGTTGGCTCTCATTAGCAGTTCCTCAGGCTGTGTGTAAATGCAATTATAAATGTTACACCCTCTACGAACTGCCCCACTGGAGGGCAGTATAATGTTCTGTGTCTGTGTCATGGGACTTTTTTTTCTTGTGCAATCAGAGTCTTTAATCCATCAAATGGTCAGTCAGAGAAAGTGCCTCAGACTTACTGAATCAATCACAGCAGCTGTCAATGCTGTGGCGTCCTCTCCACTCGCTGGCCTGCCGAAGGGGACAACAGGGTCTTCACTGGGACAGATTAACCTGTGATTGCACCAGACAACCTGTGGGTCTGACATATCATGCCTCATGCTGCTGATCTGGGGTCAGATGTGCACTTAATCATACTGAATTGTAAGATAATCACTGGGGAAGATAAGCTCAGATGTGCAGTGGAGATTGGTGGTGAATAGGTGGAGTTTGACAGGTTAACTTCCAGCTCCTCGAGTCGTGAGCTCTGTTTCTTTGGTTGTCAGTGTGAGAAACTGGGTTTGTTCCAAAACATAGAGAGCTGCCTACCTAGGCAGCATTTAAAGGCATAATAAGTGCACTCACTTGAATGCCTCATTTAGCTTCACATCTATTTTTCTGAAAAGACAATGCCGGATTGCATTACAGCAAGAACATTAAAGGAGAAATGTCCATGTAATGTTGACACGTGACATGTGACACTATATTTTAAAAGCTACGATTAGCCAAATATTTATTTTTCACCATTTGTAAACACTCTTTTGCCTTCTAGTTCTTTTAAAAATAGTCCTTGTGAGACAAATTTAAAATAGTGATTGTGAGACAAATGTTTTCATGCAATCTCTCAATTAATAGTGGTCATAAAAATGCAATTACATAGAACAGAATAGAAAGAATAGAAATAGAAAAGCATGTGAAATATATATATATATATATATATATATATATATATATATATATATATATATATATATGCTTTTTTCCATATTGGTGGAGTCGTTAGCTTAGCAACATGGCAACTCTATTGAAATCGACTGTGATCTAGTCCCTTAAGTTAGGATGCTGCCTTAAAAGACCACTGCCTTTGTAGGCAGTAGACAACTCACTAGGTTTTGGAACACAGCCACTATCTCTGTCAGCCTGTTTAGATGTGTGTGAGAGAGAAAGAGCAGGCTAAAGTGGAGAAATAGCTCGAGGTGTGATCTTATCTGATGTTAACTGAAGAATGACACCATAATGGAACAGCAAGGGTGTAATTATTCTCTTCTCTTCTTTTCTCCTCGCTCCCTCCTTCTCTCCACCCCTCTATGCTCTGCCCTCTCTGACAAATTAAGATTAATAGCAGAGATAAGCGCTGGTTCCTGCCTGTCTCCGCTGCATCGAGTCACAGCTCCAGTGTGTGAATGGGAATCCCCATTTCAGATCGGTTCTCACTCTCATGATGTAAATCTTGCTCAGTGTGCAAAGTTTAGGATGTTGGATTATGAGTGTGTGTATAACTTTAATAACATTCATATGGATTTGGCATCAGCTCTCATCATATTTTATGGTCAGGGGTAGAGACTGGGGGCCTGGTTTGAAAAAATGAATACATAAATTACTGTGTGACAGTATGGTTGTGAAGCGTTACTGCAAAATATAGGCTAGTTACATAATGTGATGAACTACACGTGTGCTGCACTCAAAATCGCATACTTTATAGTAGGTACTAGATTTGGTTTGAAACTTACTTTGTGACCTTTAAAAAAGTATATTCTATACAGTATGAATGTGTGTAGTATGAATGAAATTCGGACGTACTGTCACCGTCATGTAACCTACCAGCGTCAGTTGCGTCGCTTTACTACCATTCATAAATCCTCTCCCGTTGTCCATCGAATGCACACTTTAGAAATTTGCAGGAAGTAGTAGGTCATCTGTGTACTTTTTGACTACTGTTTTTTGAATACTATGTATTCGGACATACTATGTTTTTCACATACTGTATACTAGGGAAGTATTCCCTTTCGGACATAACGATGATGATTGAAGTTAGTGAAGAGAAAGTACAGAATTCAGTCAAAATCTTATTTTAATCTAATGCAATATTATTCAAACACTAAGGGCCAGATTTACTAACAGCTTGCGCCAATGCAAACCTGGTTTTGGTGTAGTGAAAAATTAGCGCTGAAAAGTCGTGTACACAGTTATTTTTGCACCTGACCCAATTGCATATGCATTTGTAGGAGTTTCCCTTTCAGACGCTGAATTTATGGGAGGAGATGTATTTAAAGAGGACCTATAATGCCCCATTTTACAAGATGTAATATACGTAAGTCTCTGGTGTCCCCAGAATGTGTCTGTGAAGTTTCTCAAAATACCCCACAGATCATTTATTATAGCTTGTCAAATTTGCCCCTATTTGGGTGTGAGCAAAAACAAACAGTTTTTGTGTATGTCCCTTTAAATGGAAATGAGCTGCTGCTCCTGGTCCGCTTTCCAGAAGAGGGCGGAGCTTTAACAGCTCACACTTTGGTTGCTCAACAACAACAAAGCTGGAGAATCTCACACAGCCAAAATGAGGATTGTCAGTAACGGTGTTCAGCCTTACATTGTTCAAACCGGAGTCGACTCTGATGGAGAGACTCAGGAAGAAGTTACAACTTTTAGAATGAAACTGGATGTTTCTGATGGTTAGTGGATAAATTTATGTAGCTGATGTGGAGTTGATTCAACTCATGATGTGCCGTCATGTTAATCTTTTGTTCAAATCCAGCGTTGAATTGACCCTCGTTTGTGAAGCAGTCCGGCATAAAATGAGCGGCATGGCAACAACACTCTACTACAACAACTCTTCCTCTTCTCTAAAGCAGCCCAACATGGCCTCACCCCCTTTGTTGCATGTTCCTGGGGGCAGGGTTTATGTAAATTTTGGGGTTTGTGATGTCTCGTTGTAGTCCCAACCATTTGTTGTAGTCTTTAAAAAGCGATTTTTGTAAAAGAAAATATCTCCCTTTGCGTTGAACTTTGAGTGTCCTTACTTTGCAGATGTTGTTCATGCTCAAACAGCAACATCACACACTAACTAAAGTTAAAAAAGTGAAATCATAATCAAGGACCCCTTTAAATTAATCACGCAAGGTGATTTACTAAGGTTTGCGCTAGTCAATTTACTGGTATTTGCACCATTATTTACCGCCAAAGAAGCATGTCTTAAACCAGACGCTAATTTGCGCTGCTCTTGTTAGATTGTGTTGGTCATTATGGAAATAATTGGTGGTGTCTGTGTTCTTTAATTTGCGTGTTGTCAGTAGATCACGTGTATAATTTCCCACTCCCAATCTGCTCTTTTTTGGAATTGCACTCTCACGCTAATTTGCCCTTATTAGTAAATATGGCCCTAAATCTTTTTAATCTAATGCAATAATATTCTAGGTGTTCAAATCACTTTATGTGTGAGATTGAGGTTTAGTTTTATATATTTGAAAACACTGCTTTGAGTGTGTGTGTGTGTGTGTGTGTGTTTTACCTCTGTGATACAGGTTTAGGGGGAATTGTGTTTCAGCACTACAGAGGGTCTTTCCTTAATCCTTTCACACCCTTTGAGTGACCCAGGCTCAGGAGTCTGTCCTCTGACAGAGACACACAGAGAGAGACAGAGAAAGGTATAGAATAAAGGAGAAGAGATTATCCTCCATTCCTGATGTAATTCACTGTGTGTTTGCATACCAAACGCCTCGGAGAGATTCCCATTGAAGTAGAGCATTGGAGAAACGTCACGCGTGAACGTCCACATAATCCCCACAAAGAGGGTAAAATGACACCCGATTTGTGATCAATATCATTTTAATTCTATTTAATTCTATTTACTTTGATATATATATATCGAAAAACAACATTTCAAGACCAAATGTCAGACCAGAAACAATAAACAAGAGGACATGTTGAGTTTCTAATTAATTGAGATACAAAGCATAAAAATAATAGTAATTTTGAAAGTTTTGTCATTTAATATGCTCCTCTGACCTGATGAAAAAACCCTGTAGATGGACATTATTGAAGCTTGAATATTATTGAATATGCACACATCAGAAATGTGTATATAATATACAATGTGGATGGTCTTTTTTTACACCAACTGGAGAACTGTAGCATGTGAATTTATTGCAGTTCATCACATTGTATATCTGAGCAGAGCATGTTATCAAGTTGAAATTTTGCTTATAATCAGTTCTCAATTACAGTTTTTTTCAATTGCTAACAAGCGTTTAGCAATACTTAAAGTACTTTTTCTAAACTCTTAACACAGCAACACACAAACATCACACAATTAGCCAAATAGTTAATTTTCTGCCCAAAACCAAATTTTGTTATATAAACACAAACTCCACATTTCAAAATGCTAAAAACCTTTTTCAACACATACTAACTCTATCAAAACACAGCAAACCTGATTCAAAATCGAGTCGTTCTGTCAAACACTAGCACTAGTTTTCTATCCAACATGAACATATAGTCAATCAAAGCACAGTGACTCTCAAAATACTAACAGTTGATGGCATTATGAAAACTGCATTACTTGTCATGTTTCAGTTCTACCTGCAGAAAATATGAAATCCATTGTTTTTATAATTCAGTTTCCTTTTACTACAGTAATAGTATAATGCATGTAAGCCATTCTACATGTTTGGTTGAGTGTTGAATGTGTGCATTCTTGGCAACAGAAGTGAGTCATTACTTTATAGAATGTGCAGTAGAAAAAAAGAAGAAGAAAGTAACAGAATTGCTCAGGGCAGCTACTGGTCAGATGAGTCCCCTATGCAGAACTTCAGTTGCCCCCTTGGTTGAAATCTCTTTCTGGGGTTGGGTGTGTGGTGTTGATGTTGCCCTCATCGAGGTTGGGACGGTGTCCCCTTGGTAGCTAGTGCCCTGCGCAGACCACATATTCTGCATACATGGAACAGTGGTAGAGGAATTGTTGTAGTAAAAGCTTTACATGAAGCTTTTACTGAAATGAAAACATGAAATTGCTGCCATTGATCAACAAAAAATCCAACATACATGGCCTTGGGTTACTGTTGAAGCTTTTTTCCACCACAGAATAAAAAAAGTATAAAAGGTAATTGTGACTTTTTATCTCACAATTCAATTTTTTTATTTTTTTATTTTGCAATTGTGAATATACATCTCACAATTCTGACTTTTTCCCCTCAGAATTGTGATATGTAAACTATAGGAATTGAGTTTAAAAAGTCAGAATTGTGAGATAAAAAGACATAATTACCTTTTTTATTTTCTATTCATGGCAGAAATAAGCTTTCATAGGTTCTACATATGTAAGTGAAAAAAACAGAGATGCACAGTCCAGCACACATTCTTCCTCCTCTCCTCTACCTCTTCTTCTCCCTTGTCCTGATCCAACTTCTCCTTTCCTCCTTCATCTATTCTTCTCCCTTACCCAGATATTATTTTCTCTCTGCTCCTCTGTGTTGTTCTTCATCCACACTGAACAAATCCGATTCAAAGAGTCCTATTTTACTGTGTATGTCCATGTAATGGAAAGAAGTTCAACCCCTGACTATTCCTCCAACTGAGATTGGAATCTGCTATTTCTCAACATTTCAGTGATCTGCTAATTAAAAATGCTTATCAATTGTTTCAGTATTTGTTTGATATATTTTTTCAAATACTTTTGAGCTGCTGTTGTTGCAAAAGTATATGTTTTATCCTATATTTAAAGATTGGAACATTGGGTCTTCATTTCTGACTTGCTGTGTTTAAGCATTTGCAAATAAGATGAGAAAGATCCATGATTTTGGTATGAGGTAAGCTTATATGAAAAGAAAATTGAAGCATTTAAGAAATGTGTTAATTGACTGCATTTTGTGTGAAAACGACATGAATTGTGTTAATGGTATGGCCACAACAGACAGATGTTCTGCTAAATGTGTTTAGAGTTTTGAAAATGTGACTACAGAATGGACAAAAGTATGTTAGCAATTGAAAAAAACTGTAGTAAAAATGAGTAAAAGTCAGCTTCATGACTTCAATGTTAAATATGCTTCTGTTGAGCAATTACATCGCCCTATAAAAATAACAAAACATAAAAATACTGTTGTTAATGACAGCCGATAGCTTTAGTTCGGACCGTTTATGTCAAAAGGTTTAACGTGGGCCAGGTGAATACATGTTGAATCAGGTTGAGTTCAGAGCGAGGTTGAGTTTGACTGTGGCGTCAGCTCAAATTTCTAATGTTTTGGAGGAAGAGATTTAGTCAAAATTCCCTGAAATGCACTTTACATATCTGACTGTCAATAGCTGCACATGGAAGAATGATTTTAATGTCTACACACATATTTACATTCGTTCATTCAGCAGATGCGTTTCATTCATATGAGAAAATATAATACAAGTAGTGCTATCATACCAAATTACAGATAATGTTTTCATAACTTAATGGTAACATTAGCAAAACATTCTTTTGTAAAATAACAGCTACTCGAGTACAATAGCTTAATTGTTTGTCTGAGATGAAGTGCTTTTTCTAAAATCATGAATGTCCACCTTACAGGGTGGCAGCAGAGAGCTGATTTCCCTCTGATTTTAGAGAGGAGTTATGGGTAGTGATACGTTTATTATTAGGGATAGGGTTATGACTAAATTTTCGGAAAGGAATGTTGTTCCGGGATCAACTTGGCAAACTCCTGCTGCCCCCTGCTGGCTGAAACCCAGCTCACACCCCTGCATGTCTTATCAAATAAAACAAAGTCCAAGAGCCAAAGGTTCAGTTTATGCAGCCAGTGATTATGGGAAATTACGTCATACTGTGACTCACAATGGCCTGATATTCCTGTAAAAGCATATAATCATAATCTGAACCATTAGATTTTATGAATCAGTTTTTCGATACTATAGACTTTAAAAGTCAGTGAATCTGTGAGTGAGCAATGGTGTTTTTTTTTTCTATTGTGGTCTTACTGGTCTCTTTATTAGTAAAGTACACAGACATTATCGCCCAGTTTCACAGCCTAGTCCCAGACTAAAATGTGTGTTTAAGCTGTTTTACTTAAAAGTAACTTGCACTGACATATCTTAAAACATGTCTGTGCCATTGTTTTGTCTCAAGATCCACACCAGTAATGTTTATAAATCCTACATAAATGTCCTAATATTGAACTAAGGCATAATCCTGGCTTAATTTAAGCCCTGTCTGTGAAACCAAGCCTGTGCTTTAGCCTTAAAAATGAACACAAGATGCTCATCACTCTAGAAAGATTTATTATTGTAATAAAAAATTATGATAATATTTACAGAATATTTGAGGAATGTGTGATATAACATAATTGTAATATATTGACAGTTTATAATTTAAAAAAGCCAATAAAACCAACAGCATTTGATGTGTAAGCATATAAATAGTAAGCACTAAATATTTTCACATAAAATTTGCAAAAAAAAGAGTATTAAATTGGCTAAAGGAACTGATAGAAGTAAATTTAGAATCTTAGTAGAAAAGCTAAACAACTAAATAACATTTCAAAACGTTTTTGATATTAATTTCTTAAACATAAGTGCAATAAAATATACGCAGTGGCCTATAAAAATATTTGAACACTTAAGTCACTTAAAACATGCATCAGATAAAATATGAAAACAAAAGGCATTCATTTTTTTAAAGAAACAGCACAAGCACAACATTTCACAAAGCAAAAGCACAAAAAGCATAGGCCTATGAGATGCTGTTATCTAATGCAATGACAATTTTAGTGTGATTTAAGAGTACAAACACTTTTAGGCTTTAGTGTGTATATATAGCCTATAACTAATACAATTTTGTGGTCATGGCAAACACAATTCAGATAAGTTCAGTTCTGCAATTCATTACACAGTTAATGTGTCAGTTCCAAAATAATGGGCTCAGTTCAGCTCAGGTCTGAAAATCATCTCCCGTTAAGACCCGTTCACACAAAGAATAACTATAAAGATAACTATAATATGATAACATTCTGTTTTTTATAAGCATGTGCTGCAGTTATGTCATGTGCCGCATTAAATGCTTGAGCACTTCAAAGGAAGGTGGATTCAGATTGGCTGTCAATGTTTTGTTATCGTTATAGTCATGTCTTTATCGTTAACATTATAGTAATCGTCTTTGGTGTAAATGGATCTTTATACAGATTTTGTTTTGATTTTAGTACATCATGATCTCTTTCGGTGCATCCTCCGTTGGTTTTTCCTGCTCTTTGCGGCGCGTGTATGCGGCGTGGACGTACAGATAGACCACGAGGATGGCGACCACGTTGAGGACGATGTACGGTATCAGAAGGAAAAACCCCACATGTAGCTTAATGTTTACATTTTGCAACTTCACTTGGGTCGCATCGGCTTTCACCAGTGTCTGGAACATCTCGCCTGCGTAGGCGTTCGACACGTACAGAATCAGCGCCAAGCTGGCCACACATACTAGACAAGAGATAAGACACATAAAGGTCTTGAAACCACATTTATTATTATTTAAACCTAAAGTTTTAGACCTCTAAACATTTTTAAATTGTCATAACGTAAATTGAAGAGTAAATATTTAAGATTCTGCACTATTTCTAATCAAATGCAAGGAAAATAGTGTGTGAGATTAAAATTTCTTGGTTTGACATAAGTGTGAGTGTGTATGATTTCTCACCGCTAAGTCCACTGCATGTGTACAGCCCTATTGGTCCCATGTAAGTCTGATATGGGTTGCTGAAGCTGTTATAGAGTGCGACCAGAATACTGCCTGCAGACCCGAAAAGAGCCAGTCCCAACAGGATAACAACCAGAGCGTGCAGGATAATTGGAGCTCCTGATAATTTCGCCAGACGATCAAACACTAAGAGAAAGAGAAAAAGACTGTATTATAATGGGCATAGATTGAAGAATAAGAATGCACAAAACATTGATTTTAAAGGGTTAGTTCACACAAAATTGAAAGTTCTGTTATCAATTACTCTCATGTTGTTCCTAACCCGTAAGACTTTCTTTCATCTTCGGAACACAAATAAAGATCTTTTTAATAAAATCTGAGTGATTTCTGCCCCTCCATTGCAGTTTACGCAGTTATACCAGTTTGACGCTTCAAAAAGTTTCTAAAGACATTGTAAAACTAATCCATATGAATGGATTTTTATTCACACATAAACAATGATCAGTAAACATGCTGCGTAACACTTGAGAATGAACCTCATTGGTTCTTGCAGAAGCTCAAACATGCTGCGTAACACACGAGAATGAACCTCGTTGGTTCTTGCGGAAGCTCAATCGTGCTGCATAAAACACGAGAATGAACCTCATTGGTTCTTGCAGAAGCTCAAACATGCTGCGTAACACGTGAGAATGAACCTCATTGGTTCTTGCAGAAGCTCAAACATGCTGCGTAACACGTGAGAATTAACCTCATTGGTTCTTGCAGAAGCTCAAACATGCTGCGTAACACGTGAGAATGAACCTCATTGGTTCTTTCAGAAGCTCAAACCTGCTGCGTAACACGTGAGAATGAACCTCATTAGTTCTTGCGGAAGCTCAAACCTGCTGCGTAACACGTGAGAATGAACCTCATTGGTTCTTTCAGAAGCTCAAACATGCTGCGTAACACGTGAAAATGAACCTCATTAGTTCTTGCGGAAGCTCAAACCTGCTGCGTAATACGTGAGGATGAACCTCATTGGTTCTTTCGGAAGCTCAAACCTGCTGCGTAACACTCGAGCATGAACCTCATTGGTTCTTGCGGAAGCTCAATCGTGCTGTGTAACACGAGAATGAACCTCATCGGTTCTTGCAGGAGCTCAAACATGCTGTGAAAAACATAAGAATGAACCTCATTGGTTCTTGCAGAAACTCAAACCTGCTGCGTAACACGAGAATGAACCTCATCGGTTCTTGCAGAAACTCAAACCTGCTGCGTAACACAAGAATGAACCTCATTGGTTCTTGCGGAAGCTCAAACCTGCTGCGTAACACGTGAGAATGAACCTCATTGGTTCTTGCGGAAGCTCAAACCTGCTGCGTAACACGTGAGAATGAACCTCATTGGTTCTTGCGGAAACTCAAACCTGCTGCGTAACACGTGAGAATGAACCTCATTGGTTCTTGCGGAAGCTCAAACCTGCTGCGTAACACGTGAGAATGAACCTCATTGGTTCTTGCGGAAGCTCAAACCTGCTGCGTAACACGTGAGAATGAACCTCATTGGTTCTTGCGGAAGCTCAAACCTGCTGCGTAACACGTGGGAATGAACCTCATTGGTTCTTGCGGAAGCTCAAACGTGTTGCGTAACACGTGAGAATGAACCTCATTGGTTCTTGCGGAAGCTCAAACGTGTTGCGTAACACGTGAGAATGAACCTCATTGGTTCTTGCGGAAGCTCAAACCTGCTGCGTAACACGTGAGAATGAACCTCATTGGTTCTTGCGGAAGCTCAAACCTGCTGCGTAACACGTGGGAATGAACCTCATTGGTTCTTGCGGAAGCTCAAACATGCTGCGTAACACGTGAGAATGAACCTCATTGGTTCTTGCGGAAGCTCAAACCTGCTGCATAACACGTGAGAATGAACCTCATTAGTTCTTGCGGAAGCTCAATCGTGCTGTGTAACACGAGAATGAACCTCATCGGTTCTTGCGGGAGCTCAAACGTGTTGCGTGACATGAAGATGAACCTCATTGGTTCTTGCGGAAACTCAAACGTGCTGTGAAACACGAAAATGAACCTCATCGGTTCTTGCAGGAGCTCAAACATGCTGTGAAAAACATGAGAATGAACCTCATTGGTTCTTGCAGAAACTCAAACCTGCTGCGTAACACGAGAATGAACCTCATCGATTCTTGCAGAAACTCAAACCTGCTGCGTAACACGAGACTGAACCTCATTGGTTCTTGCGGAAGCTCAAACGTGTTGCGTAACACGTGAGAATGAACCTCATTGGTTCTTGCGGAAGCTCAAACCTGCTGCGTAACACGAGAATGAACCTCATTGGTTCTTGCGGAAGCTCAAACGTGTTGCGTAACATGTGAGATTGAACCTCATTGGTTCTTGCAGAAGCTCAAACATGCTGCGTAACACGTGAGAATGAACCTCATTGGTTCTTTCAGAAGCTCAAACATGCTGCGTAACACGTGAGAATGAACCTCATTGGTTCTTGCAGAAGCTCAAACCTGCTGCGTAACACGTGAGAATGAACCTCATTGGTTCTTTCGGAAGCTCAAACATGCTGCGTAACACGTGAGAATGAACCTCAATGGTTCTTTCGGAAGCTCAAACATGCTGCGTAACACGTGAGAATGAACCTCATTGGTTCTTGCAGAAGCTCAAACATGCTGCGTAACACGTGAGAATGAACCTCATTGGTTCTTGCGGAAGCTCAAACCTGCTGCGTAACACTCGAGCATGAACCTCATTGGTTCTTGCGGAAGCTCAATCGTGCTGTGTAACACGAGAATGAACCTCATCGGTTCTTGCGGGAGCTCAAACGTGTTGCGTGACATGAAGATGAACCTCATTGGTTCTTGCGGAAACTCAAACGTGCTGTGAAACACGAAAATGAACCTCATTGGTTCTTGCAGAAACTCAAACCTGCTGCGTAACACGAGAATGAACCTCATCGATTCTTGCAGAAACTCAAACCTGCTGCATAACACGAGAATGAACCTCATCGATTCTTGCAGAAGCTCAAACGTGCTGCATAACACGTGAGAATGAACCTCATTAGTTCTTGCGGAAGCTCAAACCTGCTGCGTAACACGTGAGAATGAACCTCATTGGTTCTTTCGGAAGCTCAAACATGCTGCGTAACACGTGAGAATGAACCTCATTGGTTCTTGCAGAAGCTCAAACATGCTGCATAACACGTGAGAATGAACCTCATTGGTTCTTGCGGAAGCTCAAACCTGCTGCGTAACACTCGAGCATGAACCTCATTGGTTCTTGCGGAAGCTCAATCGTGCTGTGTAACACGAGAATGAACCTCATCGGTTCTTGCGGGAGCTCAAACATGCTGCATAACACGTGAGAATGAACCTCATTAGTTCTTGCGGAAGCTCAAACCTGCTGCGTAACACGTGAGAATGAACCTCATTGGTTCTTTCGGAAGCTCAAACATGCTGCGTAACACGTGAGAATGAACCTCATTGGTTCTTGCAGAAGCTCAAACATGCTGCGTAACACGTGAGAATGAACCTCATTGGTTCTTGCAGAAGCTCAAACATGCTGCATAACATGTGAGAATGAACCTCATTGGTTCTTTCGGAAGCTCAAACCTGCTGCGTAACACTCGAGCATGAACCTCATTGGTTCTTGCGGAAGCTCAAACCTGCTGTGTAACACGAGAATGAACCTCATCGGTTCTTGCGGGAGCTCAAACGTGTTGCGTGACATGAAGATGAACCTCATTGGTTCTTGCGGAAACTCAAACGTGCTGTGAAACACGAAAATGAACCTCATCGGTTCTTGCAGGAGCTCAAACATGCTGTGAAAAACATGAGAATGAACCTCATCGGTTCTTGCGGGAGCTCAAACGTGTTGCGTGACATGAAGATGAACCTCATTGGTTCTTGCGGAAGCTCAAACGTGCTGTGAAACACGAAAATGAACCTCATCGGTTCTTGCAGGAGCTCAAACATGCTGTGAAAAACATGAGAATGAACCTCATCGGTTCTTGCGGGAGCTCAAACGTGTTGCGTGACATGAAGATGAACCTCATTGGTTCTTGCGGAAACTCAAACGTGCTGTGAAACACGAAAATGAACCTCATCGGTTCTTGCAGGAGCTCAAACATGCTGTGAAAAACATGAGAATGAACCTCATTGGTTCTTGCAGAAACTCAAACCTGCTGCGTAACACGAGAATGAACCTCATCGGTTCTTGCGGGAGCTCAAACGTGTTGCGTGACATGAAGATGAACCTCATTGGTTCTTGCGGGAGCTCAAACGTGTTGCGTGACATGAAGATGAACCTCATTGGTTCTTGCGGAAACTCAAACGAGCTGTGAAACACGAGAATGAACCTCATCGGTTCTTGTAGGAGCTCAAACATGCTGTGAAAAACATGAGAATGAACCTCATCGGTTCTTGCAGAAACTCAAACCTGCTGCGTAACACGAGAATGAACCTCATTGGTTTTTGCGGAAGCTCAAACGTGTTGCGTAACAAGAATGAACCTCATCGGTTCTTGTGGAAACTCAAACGTGTTGCGTAACACACGAGAACAAACCTCATCGGTTCTTGCGGAAGCTCAAACATGCTGTGAAACACACGAGAATGAACCTCATCGGTTCTTGGACGTCAAGCAAGCATGTTTGAGCTTCTGTTTACCAAAACTGATGTGTGAGTTGATCAATCTTTATATGTGAATAAAAGCCTAAATTTAATGTTCATCATGTAAAGCGATTGAGTCTCTTCAGAAAATGTGGACTAAACCGCTCAATTCATATGGATTAGATTCACTATCTCTTTATGAACTTTTTGAAGCATCAAAGTGGTAGTTGTGTAGACTGTCAATGAAGAAACTGCTCAGATCTCATAAAAAAATTTCTTAATTTGTGTTCCGAAGATGATCAAAAGTCTTACGGGTTTGGAACGACATGAGGGTGAGTAACTGATAACAGAATTTTCATTTTTGGGTGAACTAACCCTTTAAATAAAATGACATAACAAAGTATAAAATTGTCATGTGATTTATATCGAATGGCGGTTCAAATTCCTGAAAATTCCAAAGGTCGTCTTAGTTCATAATTTGGAATGTCTGTCTGTCTATCTTAAATCATTTACATGAGCTTAATTTGTCTATTATTTTTATCTTATATGACAGATTTACACTAGAAAATGTAAAATAGCACAATCTAGCATGCAGACATTCAACTGAAGCCTTATTTGAAGCTTACCAGGCACTTTTTCATTATATTTGGAAATCCTGGGGCAGGAGATTTTGGACTCTGTGCCGTTGAAAAGGCCAATTTTGAGACTGGAGGATCCATTGAATTCGTTACTGTCCATCGGTGCGCACTCCATTTCGGCTTCGGCCCAGTCTGTCGACATCCCATAACCCAATAAAATCACTCCACCTACACATAAAAAAGAACTTGACAAGAAATGCAGTAGTTTCTCCGTGGACGGCATTGTTTCTGTGTAACTGTGGTCTTTTTTTCTAAGTCCTTGGCTGAGAAATTGTTCAGCTTGTCAAGCAGACCTTTTGTTTCCTGGCTCTTCGTGGCTGGAAAATGGGAGAACTTGGGATGAGGTGAAGTGTTGGTGGGTAATAAATGGTGCTGTATAGGTTGCACTTTGTCACTGATCTGAAATCAGTACCAGGTGTTTCCTTGTAATGGCAAAGTTTGGGACTGAGGTGGGGAAAGCTGATCACAGATAAGCTCATAATGAAACTCATCACCAGGAGGGCAATAAAGTCATAAAGTAATCGTCTGTACAGTCACGAACCACTGCTTGTGTTGTCATGGCATTTATATTGGAGTGCACAACATCATAAAGACAGTGACGTGGGTTTGATCAGAAAGAAGAGATCAAGAAACTATCCTCTGGCAGTACAGAAGTCCTGCTTTATTGCTGAGGTGTAACCATGGCCGTCATTTAGGACCCTTATAATTTTATCACAGGGTGCGTGAATGGGATGGCCTTGGATGTAATGTTTATGGTCCTTACAGTAATAGTTAATAATGAAGCAGTAATATTCATATATATTTAAATATACATTGTTTAAAACTTTGGCTGTTTGTTTTGTAGTGATGAAAATAAAAAAGTAAATGAAAAGAAAGAAATGATATTAAATTAAAAGAAAAGTTTGTTGCATTTATATAATTAGATAGGCCTGTTTAAACATTGTAATACTATCTAAATTGATTACATACACATTACACATTAAAATCCTCATCAGGTAAGAAACATGTTTCGATTATATTCATGTTCTGTATTTCCTGAATTCTATATTTAGATTTACTGTTATGCTTTAAAAGATGTACAAAGTCCGTTCTCCTGTGATACCATATCACCATGGATATTACAACACACCCACGTATAAAACACACACACGCACGCATGCACAAGCCAGCGAAAATGTTTGGAATACAGGTAAGTAAAATTATAGGGGAAAAAAATAATTAAAGGCATAGTTCACCCAAAAATGAAAATTCACTTACATTCATGTTGTTCCAAACCTGTATAAGTTTCTTTATTCTGTTGAACACAAAATAATACATTTTAAAGAATGTTGGTAACCAAACAGCTGACTTCCATAGTATTTTTTTCATTTTTCATTTTTGGGTGAACTATCCCTTTAATTATACTTTTAACCAGCAGATGGCGCCTGTTTTTTTTTTTTATTTTTTTTTTTTAAATCAATCTGAGAAAACACAATTGATTAAAACTTATTCATAAATTAGCTTAGATTTACCATTACAATTATTTATAGCTTTAATCATTTTAATTATGTTTAATTCATTATTCTACCTAATTATTTTACATATATATGTATTTTAGAATTTTATTGTCCTTTGTTCAGTTTTTTTTTGGTTGTTGCTGATAATGATGATTTAATTGCATTTATTGCACTTAAAACATGCTCTTTATAACTACAGTGCTGAACAGATGCTGTAAAACTAATAGAAACAAAATAATAGTGTAGAATGGCGCGCGTCATGAACTAATGGGTGCAAACATCGGGCGGGGCTTATGGATTTAAATAATAATTCTAGTATTTCTGCTATTCACTGTGTAATTTCGGTTAAATAATACAGTTTTTCCAGGGTAATTATTCAAGTATAAATTATTGTCCAAACCTCTGATGAAGAAATGCCAGAGCTCTGTTGGTCACGTGGAACCGGTTCTTTTTCTTTGCGCGGAGCAGGACGGACCAATCACAGTCGTTTGTGATTACTGGATGAGTTACCCATAAATACAGATCTTTCGAAATAACAGAAACACAACTGAAATAACAGAACCAAAACCACAAAATTAGTGACATAACTAAAACCAGAAACAGAGTTTAAGGCGTAACTAAAATAATAATTAGATAATATATAAATAATAATTTGTTTTCTCACACGCAAAGCGTTTTACTGAACGAGACTCTAACCAAAAGTTAGAGACAGAGCTATGATCGACAGATCCAGAACCAGAGCTATATTACACTTTTAATGTTTAAATATATAAGAGAAAAACAAAACAAAAACATTCCTGCTATTTTAATGGAGTTTAATGAAAGAATTCAGCATTTTGAGCCACTGCGCGCCCCCTAGAGGACGGAACCCATATCTGCCACAGGCAACACCAGCAACTTGCCAGCATTTGATTTCCACACTGCGCCTTGGACTCACGCTTGTTCGTTATATTTCAGAAATGGTCGCTAGGCGGCTCTGATCACACGGAGAACTCCGGAGAAGCGGGTGAACCCCTGACAGAGGAGTAAATCTGCAGATCAACACAAATCCTCCTGTTTCCTCCAGCAGCAGCGGTCAGCTTTCACCCAGTCGCCCGGCGCGTTCTGCGCTCCCGACTACCGGATCATAATCATCCGTGCGCTTGAAAAAACTGCGTTCGTGTTGGACTTTACGGTAAGAGATCTAAATAATCTAAGTCTAAACGCTTTTAACTGCAGTATTAAATGTGGCACGTGTGTAGGAATGTTGTTTTTTCATTACGCTGGAGCGCGTAAAGGAGCTGTGCGCTCCCGTGCGTTTGATACACCCATAAATACTCGCATGCAGTCAGCACTTGAGATTGGTTTGTTTTCTGTAACGTGTTCTGTTCATCTTTATACATGCATTTACATGTCTGGTCCATACTGCTCATGATAAACAGAGGATCTCAGGTTGTGATGGAGCGCATTGGCTGTGTTGGTAACCCGGGTGATCTGTAGGTTTCTTCATAATGTGGGTTAGTGGAACGAGCTTTAGGCAAGGAGTGAGACGGGAGTTTTGGGAAAGGCTTTTTGGGACTCACTGTTCACTTCCATCCCTGCAGATCTGCAAAGTGAGCAGCGGAGGAGAGGAATGCCATGCATGCTGTCCTCAGGAGCGTAGGTGTCTTTTACAGTAGCGGCACAACCAGAGACAGAATTAGAAACAAGGTTAGACACAGATTCTGAAGTATTTTTGAAGAAGTGAGTCTCAATATGTTTTACATCATGACTCTTGTTGTTGTTGAGATGCACACGTAGTTCTTGTTTTCAGTAAGATAAGCATTCACTGACTCATTTACATTATGAGTGTGGTTTAGGGACAGACATGTCTGCTCTTTTAATGAATCACTTTAATTAATAGTCAGTCTGGTAACTGCAACCATGTTAGTCATAAATGAAAGCAATCTTATATTGTGTTCTTGGCATATTGTGATGCAAAGTATGGCTAATATATTAGAAAACAGAATATCAGATCAGTATAATTTACAAGTCAAACCTAGTCACATGCATGAGTAAAATAGCATGTTATTGATGCAGTTTGGAATATTTTCCCTCATGGAAGCAATGATCGCTGATGATAAACTCATATCGAGAGAGTCTGTACTGAAGAGTTAGTTAGAACAGTGTTTTTCTTTGAAAAGAATCATCTTCTCAAGAATTATATTCGGATTCTTATTTAAAGAGGACCTATTATGCCACTTTTACAAGATGTAATATAAGTCTCTGGTGTCTCCAGAATGTGTCTGTGAAGTTTCAGCTCAAAATACACCACAGATCATTTATTATAGCTTGTCAAATTTGCGTGTGAGCAAAAACACACCGTTTTTGTGTGTGTCCCTTTAAATGCGGCCGCTTTCCAGAAGAGGGCGGAGCTTTAACAGCTCACGCTTCAGTTATTCAACAACAACAAAGCCGGAGAATCTCACGCAGCAAAAATGAGGATTGTCAGTAACTGTGTTCAGCCTTACATTGTTCAAACCGGAGTCGACACTGATGGAGAGACTCAGGAAGAAGTTACAACTTTTAGACGTTTCTGAATGGTTAGTGGATAAATTTATGTAGTTGCTGTGGAGTTGATTCAACTCATCGACTAGCATGTGCCGTCATGTTAATCTTTTAATTTTAAATGATGGCATGGTAACAACACTCAATTTTTGTTATTTTTGTTTGATGTTCGCAGTTTTACTTCTTTTTAATTTAGAATATAAAAAGATGCATTGTATGGTTTCCTTATTTCTGTAAGAGAAATCCCAGAATCTATTTTTGCTTGCAAATGTTTCATTTAATAATGTAGGTTAAAACATTTCCTCTGTGTATAGGGATACAGAGCATCAGTGTTTATTATAGTGCCCTGCTGTGTTATGCGTTTAACATTCTCTTTGAAGCAGTTTTTGTTTTTTGCTTGTGGGTAACAGTGGGAGCTAATTGGTCCAAAGCCGTTGCAGTTTAGTGGGCGATACCGATTATTTGTTGGGTGCTCGTTAGATCTGTCAGGGTCAGAAGAAAGGCCTGGTGCATTGTGTGAAGTGTGCAGAGCAAAACGTTCAGGAAGAACAGGAATAAAGGCTCATTAGCAGGACTGAAGTTTGTTTGCTTGTGTAATTGAGAGAATTAAGCTGTATAAATTAAGTAAATAGGGATCACGCTCTCCAGCAGGAATTATGGCAATAAAATGCACTGATCAGCTGTGTCTTTAAAATTGTTAGTCTACAAAGCATTTACTTACATTAATGAGAGCATCTCCGATATAAAATGCGTCTTGACTTTGTTGGCTCTGTGTTTGTGTCCTGACGCACAGGACAGAGCAGACGGAAGATCCAGCACATTGTTTGGGCATGCATTCATTTACTGGAACTCTCGGCTATTCTCGTATGTTCAAACGCAGGAAAGTTAAGAAAGGCAGACAGGCAACTTCCTGTGAGGAAAACCCAGAGCTCAGTACTCTCTCTTTCTTCATCTGTCGCTCGCTCATTTCTACTCCTGTCATTTGACTTTATTTATGTAAAATGATGCAAATGTCCTTTTTGCTCTCTGTAGTTCCTTAAAGCACTTAAAATATTGACAGGATTTTACTAGCAATTTTTTCTTTTTTACAGTAAAACACTGTATTCAAAGTTTTACTGTTAAGTCTTCAAGACTAAATCATTTTATCTTTAAAAATAAATTGGGATTCCACAATGGGCAAATAGAAAACCCAGAAGCCTTTGCTTGGAAAAAAATGTTTAAATGGATTTAAAATGGTTTTTGATAGCAGATTTTATTGTGCTATATCAATAATAAAGTGGATATCTTAATTTCAATGATTGACCTAGACCAATGATAACTTTTACTCTCTCTGCATGAAGATATTTTGTTTTAGCAAATAAATGATACATACATTTTATATTATATAGGTCTGGAACAAATTAGACAATTTGACCAAGATTTTAAAGAAGCTTTTATTTTTGTATTTTTAGTTTTCTGAGTGGTTACGGTGGTGTTCATGATGGTTGTTAGGGTACTTTAAGTGGTTGCTAGAGTCAAAAAGCCCACCCCCAAATCTATATATGATATTTTGGTCTCTAGATATAGCCCTTCTTCTATGAAAGTCTATGTAAAAATAAATAATTTGAGGTATAATTAATTTCTGTAGCTCAAATGGTGCAGGAATCTTGTCAAAGTTTATTCCTTAGCATCAAGGGTTTGCTTAAATCCCTAACTTTAACTATGAACCAGGGGTTAAACGGATCGTAGTTGATCTGTGATCCGTATGGATCAGGCTCCACGGTTGTGTTTCACAGATTAATTGCTAAGTTTCATCATTTCGCACAGCCTAGTTTTCATTGTAGAAAAGTGAAGCCGCCAGTGTTCCAACACGTCCTCCGTCAAGTGTTGATGTCGACGCCCCGTGTGAATGCAGCTTGCATTCACAATGTTTGAACTTTATTAGTTAGGTCAGTAGTAGCTGCACCATTGTGGTATCGAAGTACTTAAGGTGTTCTTTCAGTAATAAATGGAAAGCAAAGTTACATTTGAAAAATTTTAATGAATCAAAAACTGTAATATGATCCAAACTGCTATGAACATTATATAAATAATAGTAATATGACAGCTAGCAAGTACTTTACTGTGAATTCACAGTGAAGGATGAAGCACGAAGACACTCAATCAACATCTGGTGCCCATCCAGTCCTGTGACACTAGAAAGAGCTTGAGGAAGTGGTTAGATTTGTAATGGGTTTCTGGAGGAGGGTGAGGACTGTGTGTTTGACAGGGTGTGGCAGCATCTGCTGAACAGCCCCTGGATTGCGTTCAACACGTGCTTGCCTACGAGATTCCTGTTACTCAGCTGTGCAAACACGACCTCACGGCTCTACCTGCTGCTCGCTTGTGATTTCTCCACGCGTCCCTCACACGAGGCCTGCGCTGTGAGCCTGTCCTGACTCGCAAGCGGATAAGACGCACACGTCCTATGAACCTGAGGACAAACTCGGATTCTTGGAATATTTGAGGCGTGGAATCGGCAGTGATTTAAGTGGTAAGTGGGTGACTGTGTAAATCTATGTGAACTGGTTTGTTTTTGTACTGTTATGATGCTGCAACCTGTTTGTCTGAAGTCTTTGAGAAGAACCGGTGTTTGGCTGTGAACGCATGTGGGATGTCCCAGAGGACAGGTTTATTGCTTAGAGGTTGCTTTTTCATTGCTTTCTCAGCTGACTTAGTTTATGGTTCATTCATGGACTTTCAGTTTAGTTATTCAGTTATTCATTCAGGTTTCAGCTTTGTCTCAACTGTTTCTCCTTTAATTACTTATGAGAAGTTGTTTTCATTTAAATCATATGTAATAAGACAATTTTAGACAAATTAAAGGTGCCATAGAATTGAAAATTGAATTTACCTTGGCATAGTTGAATAACAAAAGTTCAGTACATGGAAATGACATACAGTGAGTCTCAAACTCCATTGTTTCCTCCTTCTTATGTAAATCTCATTTGTTTAAAAGACCTCCGAAAAACAGGCAAATCTCAATTATTAAATTAATAATTAAATTAATAAACAATTAAATCTCAATAAATCTCAATATTTGCATATGCCAGCTCATGTTCAAGGCATTAGACCAGGCAGATTTAACGTCTGGAGCTGCACAGCTGAATCAACAGACTTTACGCAGGTATTTGTAAAATATTTGTAAAAAGATATTTGTAAATTGTCTTTCTAAATGTTTCGGTAGCATGTTGCTAATGTACTGTTAAATGTGGTTAAAGTTACCATCGTTTCTTACTGTATTCACGGAGACAAGAGCCGTCGCTATTTTCATTTTTAAACACTTGCAGTCTGTATAATTCATAAACACATCTTCATTCTTTATAAATCTCTCCAACAGTGTGTAATGTTAGCTTTAGCCACGGAGCACCATCAAACTCATTCAGAATCAATGTAAACATCCAAATAAATTGCTGCATGACGAACACTTTGTAAAGATCAATTTTGAGGGTTATATTAACTGTGTGAACTTTGTTTATGCAATGTTTAAGGCAGTCGCGAGCTTGGGGGCGGGGAGTGCGAGAATTTAAAGGGGAAGCACGCTGAATCGGCGCATATTTAATGATGCCCCAAAATAGGCAGTTAAAAAACGGAATTAAAAAAAATCTATGGGGTATTTTGAGCTGAAACTTCACAGACACATTCAGGGGACACCTCAGACTTATATTACATCTTGTGAAAAAGCATTCTATGGCACCTTTAAGATAGAGATATAAAATTATTGTGGGTAGCAGGTCAGATCATTTGTTCTTTGAAGAATTTGATGACAAACGTTTGAGTTCGTTGAGGGTACGTTTACACGACAATGATGTACTAAAAGCTGAAAAGTTTTTCCTTTGTGTTTTTTGTGTACAGATGACAACATTGTCAAAACAATCCTCATTCACACAGATCGACGAAAATGATTAAAAACGCTGTATTATGCTGCTAGGCCAGTAGTTGGCAATGTCACTTTGTAAAGAAACACTACGCGCCTATAGACTGAACATGTAATACGCATATGTATGAAGTCACTGTTTTCACAAATGTGCGTTTTTGTCGTTTAAACGGAGACGATAACAGTATCGTTTTCAAAAAACTTGCAATTTAAAACCAGTTTTCAAAAGTTTGTGTTTTCAGGTCCCCAAATGCTGTTGTCATATAAATGAACGTCCAAAATGCATAAAAAGTTATCTGTTTTTAGTTGAAAATGGTGTCATTGCAGACTGATTGCTCTCTGATATTTGGTCAACTGGAGTTTGATCCTTGATATCTTCTGATCCTCTGTAAGAGATGGGTGAGAATGAGTGTGTTTACATGCATCCTCATAATGTGATTATAATGGGATTTTGGCAATATTGCGATTAAGCTAGCTCATGTATGCATAATATGTATGCATGTACACACGTAAGTGGATTAAAACAGTGGCCAGTAACACCATCATTTGTGCTATGCATTGGCACATGTGAAAAGTGGCCGTAAAAATGACCACTATTCTTATTGAATAATCATAATGTGAAAATTGCATGTAAACAGGAGTGAAGTGCTCATGTCATCTTACTGCGATAGTCTTTACTCTAAGTATTGTAAAAAATCGCATTAGCGGTGCACATGTAAACAGAATCATTGTTGGCGTCTTTTTCTAAAGCAAAAAATGTACTCTTAAATTTGCTCCATTTACTCTCCATGCACTCTCATTACCGTCTAGGAGAAGCAACTGAGATATTATAGAGATCTAAGTTATCTCTCATGGCTTTCAAAATCAGCATGGTTTAAGAGTTAACAGGAAGAGACGTTTGCAATTCTCTTGGGTTGTTTCTGGTGGAGGGATGAATGGACAGGAAGCAGATCTGGATTGAATTTGAGCTGTCAGGGGAAGAGCCAATGATGTCATATCATTACCAGCTGCCCAGAAATATGAGGGGCAATATGCATTTCCCAGCACATATCTTCACCCTTTTACTACTCAATTACTTTGTTTCAATCTGGCTTGAGTTGATTGTAGGGCTTTTAACAGTTAAAGGGTTAGTTCACCCAAAAATTCTGTTATCATTAACTCACCCTCATGTTGTTCCACATTCATAAGACTTTCGTTCATCTTCGAAATACAAATGAAGGTCTTTTTGATGAAATCTGAGAGATTTCTGACCCTCCATTGACAGCTACTGACACTTTGATGCTTCTAAAAGTTCATTAAGAGATTGTAAAACTAACCCATATGAATTGAGCAGTTTATTCCAAAATTTCTGAAGAGACTCGATCACTTTATATGACACATTGAATTTAGGCTTTTATTCACTTGGTCAGTGAACATAAACAGATGTTCAACCATACCTGCTTGATGCTCGAGAACAAACCTCATAGGTTCTTGTGAAAGCTCAAATGTGTCAAGTAACACATGAGAATGAACCTCATTGGTTCTCGCACATCAAGCATACATGCTTGAGCTTCTGTTTACCACAACTTATGCGTGCAATTATGTTTATATGTGAATAAAAGCCTAAATTCAATCTGTTCATCATATAAAGCGATCTAATCTCTTACGAAAATTCATACTAAACTGCTCAATTCATATGGATTAGTTTTACAATCTCTTTATGAACTTTTTGAATCGTCAAAGTGGTAGTTATACAGTCAATGGAGGGACAGAAATATCTCAGATTTTATTAAAAACATCTTCATTTGTGTTCTGAAGATGAATGAAAGTCTTATGGGTTTGGAACGACACGAGAGTGAATAAATGATGACAGAATTTACATTTTTTTAATGGAAAACTAACCCTTTAAGCATAAACTCTGTCTACAAAGTCATTGCCTGATAGGGCATCAAGGCAACAAGTCAGCTGCCTAAGCTTTCAGACGAAGCCAATTACTGACCCAAACAAACTTTTGTTGAAATTATATAGCTAAATCTGGTTGACACATTTCTACCATCACGTGGAATATACATAGCATCAGATTTGATATCTTAATGAATCCGAGCAGGAAACAGTATCTCAGGCCTGAGACATGTAACGTCTGTTTGTGAGCAGACAGAGTCTCACTGTGAGGATCAACACAGCTATGATGACCTCTCTCTGAAGCCAAAGAGAGAGACAGAGCTGCAGGCTAGTTCACCTTTGAAATGTGATCGTAGGATGATCTCACAGCTTTGAAGAAGCTTCTGCTTCATTTATGTGTGTGTGTCTGGCAGTGCATATTTGCCCCAGTTCCTCCGAGAGAAATATTTGGACGTGTGACCGTCTGTGTGTGCATACAGGGTGGAGTGCGCGATGACATCTTCTCTCTGGTAATGTTTTTATATCCTGAGAAATGAAAGCAAATGTTACACGCCCCTCCCAGAGAGACTGTTGTTTTGGTGCTCACCCCCACAGTTCACACCCGCCCGTATGCTCACACACAGACCGTCTGTGTATGAACATGCATGAGATTCCAATGCAATAACACAATCTGGTGACACTGCAATCAATTTAGACAGGTATGAAAGCAATTCTGTGAAGGATAGGAGATTTTGTCTACTGAAATTTCTTGGAAAGCTATTTTTGCAGCGATTCGTCAGCTGAACAATCCCAAAACACATTAAATAACAGTACAACCCACTGAAGAGATGTATATCTATCCCTCACAGCCTCGCTTTCTTTCACGATAAAAATCAAAGCTGGCACTGCTGTGAAAAATGTCTATAATTCACCAGTAAATGAATAGTCAAAATTTACTTGCATGTCGTTCCAAACCTGTACGACTTTGGTACAAAATAGACGTTTTGAAATATTATGTCAAAATTGCTCTTTTCCCATTCTGCGGACACTGACCAGGGGCTGTCAAACTCAAAATAAATAAATAAATAAAGGCAAAAAAGAACCATAAAAGACTATAAGTAGTCTTGACTTACACTACCAGGCAACATTTTGGAATAATTCAGATGTATTACTGTTTTTGAAAGAAGTCTCTTTATGTTCACCAAGGCTGTTTTTACAAAAATACAGTAAAAACAGTAAAACTGTGAAATATTATAACAATTATTATTAATACTTTTTTCTATTGGAATACATTGTAAAATATCATTCATTCCTGTGGTCAAAGGTGAATTTCAGCATCATTACTCCAGTCTTCGGTGTCACATGATCCTTCAGAAATCACTCTAATATGCTGATTTGGTGCTCAAGAAACATTTCTTGTTATTACCAGTGTTGAAAACAGTTTTGCTGCTTAAATTTTTTGTGGAAACCCTGATACCATTCAAAGTTTGTGGTAAAAACTTTTTTTTTTTAAAGAAATTAATACTTTTATTCATCAATGATGCATTAAATTGATCAAAAGTGACAATAAAGACATGTATAATTTTATAAAAGATTTCCATTTCAAATGAATGCTGTCCTTTTAAACTTTCTATTCATCAAAGAATCCTGGAAAAACTCTGTCCATCAACAGACTTTGAATATATATATATATCTTCACTTTTACCTTTGCATCTCTTTTAAATCCACCAGAAAAGATTTCTTTGAAGGTGATCCATTTGCAGGCAGTGCCTTTGATTTGCTGCTGTCAGTAAATTCTGGATTAATCCGCTCGTATGCTGATACTGTAAGACAAATCACCCTCCCTCTGTGCCTCCAAGCCATAAAGAGTCAGTTCAGCGGTGCTAAACATAAAGATTTGATGTCTTAATATAAATCATTCACATGTGGAATGTTTCTGTGCCATACTTTGATGCGATTTCATTGCACTTTAACATCTAGCTGTGCACTAACACGGCATGTGCTGAGTCTGAATGTTAGAGCCGGTCACGGTCCTGCTTTTCCCAGCAAGAAAGCGGCAACTTAAATTAGAGCTTTCTTTGTCTTTTTGCAGATTAGTCATGTACGTCAAGGTAGAGAGTCACAGACAACAAGCTGTTCTGAGTAAAGGCGCCTCTCCTGAGTGGTTTAATTCCAGCCTCCTGGGTCTGAAATGATGGAGCACGTTTTTCGGCTCTTAGAGGCAGCGGGTTAGATGCGCCGCTACAACTCTAGTGTATTATCAGACAAGCGCTGAGCTTCTAAAGCGCTGTAGCTTTCAGAGCGATACAAAGAAGTTTTGTTCTAGAGCACTGAGCGATACACTCAACAAGGTCTTCGTGAAGACTTCAGTCTTTGCATCTGACTGCATGTTCTCAGTGTGTTCAGTCAGATGTACAATGTATGCTTAATGCTTGCAGATCAGTGCCGTTGCCCTGAGGCACTTTTAATGTGATGTATTACACTGACTGTGTTCATATCTACTCTAATAACTCACAGTTCAAAGGACAACTCTTGCAGTGTTTCACCCTGTCAAAACCACTAAGAGCTGAAAGCCTCTGTACTGACCTCAGGGCAAGTAAAAAGCATCTTACATTTAACTCCTTTTTGAAGTCAACATATATCAAAATTGACCCTGTTTGCTTTCTAAATAAGTGTTTCTGGTCTTTTTGCACATGGTTTTATCTGTGCATCTTATTCCAAAGGAGTATTGTTTGTCTTTGAAAGCTCTCATCAAACTATTTACTTGCACCACCTTTGACAACTTCCCTAGTAGCAGCGTGGCCTTGGCAATTCAGCAGAAAAGGGCTGTGTTATACCTGCAAACTCAAAATGCTGCCACCACCATGCTTCACTATTGGGACTGTATTGGACAGGTGATGAGCAGTGCCTGGTTTTCTCTACACATACCGCTTAGAATTAAGGCCAAAAAGTTCTATCTTGGTCTCATCAGACCAGAGAATCTTATTTCTCACCATCTTGGAGTCCTTCAGGTGTTTTTTAGCAAACTCCATGCGGGCTTTCATGTGTCTTGCACTGAGGAGAGGCTTCCGTCGAGCCACTCTGCCATAAAGCCCCGACTGGTGGAGGGCTGCAGTGATGGTTGACTTTCTACAACTTTCTCCCATCTCCTGACTGCATCTCTGGAGCTCAGCCACAGTGATCTTTGGATTCTTCTTTACCTCTCTCACCAAGGCTCTTCTCCCCCGATAGCTCAGTTTGGCCGGACGGCCAGCTCTAGGAAGGGTTCTTGTCGTCCCAAACGTCTTCCATTTAAGGATTATGGAGGCCACTGTGCTCTTAGGAACCTTAAGTACAGCAGAAATGTTTTTGTAAAATTGGCCAGATCTGTGCCTTGCCACAATTCTGCCTCTGAGCTCTTCGGGCAGTTCCTTTGACCTCATGATTCTCATTTGCTCTGACATGCACTGTGAGCTGTAAGGTCTTATATAGACAGGTGTGTGGCTTTCCTAATCAAGTCCAATCAGTATAATCAAACACAGCTGGACTCAAATGAAGGTGTAGAACCATCTCAAGGATGATCAGAAGAAATGGACAGCACCTGAGTTAAATATGTCACAGCAAAGGGTCTGAATACTTGGGACCATGTGATATTTCAGTTTTTCTTTTTTAATAAATCTGCAAAAATGTCAACAATTCTGTGTTTTTCTGTCAATATGGGGTGCTGTGTGTACATTGAGGAAAAAAATGAACTTAAATGATTTTAGCAAATGGCTGCAATATAACAAAGAGTGAAAAATTTAAGGGGGTCTGAATACTTTATGTACCCACTGTATGTATACGTCACATATATGTTCTGTTCTGGCTTAGTTTCATAGTTCTGTTTTTCCCATTTCTGTTTTCCTGTGTGAATGTTTCCTAGTGTGTGCCAGTTTGTTCCCATGATTCATCATTCCGTTCACCTGTTGTTCAATTACTTACCTCATATAGTCTGTGTATATACTCACTGTTTTGTTTAGTTCTTTGTTGTTTAGTTCTTTAGTTTGGTCTTGTTAATGTTTAGAGGTTGTGTTTCCTGAGTTCGTCCTCCCTGTTTCGTGAGTTATTGAATTATAGGCTGTTCCCTTGATCTTGCCTATTCGTCTTTGCACGCTTACTTATATTGTCACGGGTTGTATGTATGTTCATTATGTTCAAATCATGAAATTGCCACCTTGTAAAATTGTTAGTTTCTCATGAGATCAGGTCGGTATTGTATGAAACGCCAACTTTAACTTGGCGATCTAATGGATAAATCTAGTCTTTCCCTAGATTTTGTTCTCATTGTATTCGGTTTCAAACAGAAAATAGTTATGTTATGAAAGTAAAATGAGTTGTCCATGCAGTTTGGTGTTGACTTTATGTGCAGCATGTACATTCTCAACAGACTGTCTTGCAATTCATTGTGTGTTTGCAAAGATAGACGTACCTCCAAGAGTAATGCTCTGAGCCATAATGGACTGGCATTGACTTGATCAGCTGTGTGTGCATTCTGGCTTTCCATTAAAGCCTTTACACACATAGTTGTCTGATATTAGCAACTCTGTGTCCTCCCTGTAGTGCTGTTTGTCTTCTCTATTGTGCTAATCATTATCATAATGGTTTCAGTCTGAGAAAAACAACTCGCCGTTAACTTGTAAAACTGCAGTTTGTTGAATTGTGCCGTTAAATGGTGATCAGACCATTATGTTAATCAGTTTGGGTTCTGCTGAATGGTTTAGCAATTATTTTGGATGTAGTTAATGACTTGTATGTTTCATGAGGCTTGTGCTACTGAAACGACTGATACCTGATTGATTGTGCATCTTCTTGAGCGTATTATTCAGCATAATCCATTTGCTTTGACAGGCAGTAAAATGGTCTAAATATATTTTACATTGGCAATGGGATCCAGCAATATAGTGACCAAGAACATCCTATAAATGACCTTGAAACCACCCAGTACTAATAAGTAGGTTTTTTTTATGTATTCTCACAGTGATTTGTCTTCCTGGGAAGAACTTTGATATGAGGTCAGAAAATCTGTTGGGTATGTGTGAAAAATATAGCATGCTAACCACATGTTGGCTAAAAAGACAATAAGCTATGCAATAAAGCACAAATCCTAAAGGCTTCAGACTCAGTTCTTCACATTTTTTTAGCATGATATGAAAAATGTTTCTCTCACTGATGTGCAAAGTGCTAAAACAAGCCAATCCCTCATCACTCCGTCCTGCAGGAGCCTCAGTGTGCCTCTGGGAAAATATAATCATAGTAATGATAATGTGTTCAGTCTGTCTGTAGACTTGGATGGGAAGTTTGGGGTCTGTAAGATTATTTTTTTTTATGTTTTTGAAAGAAGTTTCTTATGCTCACCAAGGCGTTATTTATTTGATCATAATACACTAAAAACAGTAATATTTTGAAATATTATTATAATTTAAAACAGCCTAATTGTTTTCCATTTAAATACTAATGTCAAAGCTGAATTTTCAGCATCATTACTCCAGTCTTCAGTGTCACATGATCCTTCAGAAATCATTCTAATATGCTGATTTGCTGCTCAAGAAACATTTATTACACTTATCAATGTTAAAAACAGTTGTGCTGCTTCATATTTTTGTGAAAACCATGATACATTTTTTCAGGATTCTTTGAGGAATAGACCATTCAAAAGTACAGCATCTATTTGAAACAGAAATCTATTGTAATTTTATAAATAGAATTACTGTCACTTTTGATCAATTTAATGCATCCTTGCTGAATGAACGTATTCAAGAAAAAAAAAAACTTACTGAGCCCAAACTTTTGAACACTGACACTGTAGCTATAAGATTTCTAAGCATTGGAAACAGTATCCTTCTGTTGCTCAGCCGATATCTCTAAACAATCTAAATATAAACATTTGTACAGTAAACATGATCCCTCCCTTGGTATGATAATGACATGTGATTTTTCTGTGGGGATGTTTTTCCTCTTTCGGTTCTGGTTTACCCTAAAAGATGGCGTTTCAAGTTTCTGAACTATAGAAGCTGTGAGCTGTTGCAAGTTTTGGTAGCAATGTGACCTTGTGCTGATTAATCATCTGCCGGCAATGGTCTATTAGTGCTGATCTTCACTAGCCACATTTTTTATGCAACTTTTAAGGTATTTCATTAAAAATGGATGGAAAGGCCAAAATGAGGATGAAATTTCCAAAATGTGCATAAACAACTTTCATTTACATATTTTTGCAGTTTCCCTGTAAGTTACTATTTTCTTCTCTTGAACATAGGAATGATATTTATTCATTCAAAATATATTTTTCAATTTAAATTTATGCATTTGGCAGATAAAGCAACTTGCACTGCACTCAAGGTTTCTTTTCAGATCATCCCTGCATTGTTTTCTTGCATTTTCTAAATAAATTACATTTGCAATTTTGATGCATTTATCAAGTTCGTACCTAAAAATGCTGTGCTAAACTGATTCCAGACCATCCATAAGAGTTTAGTTGTTCCTGTAGAGCATCTGACTCAACTGTGTTACTCATGATCATGTTGGGTTTGAGTCTAGATTTAGTGTGGGTCTAGACACAACAGTGATCTAGTCAGCAGTATGAAATACCACCAGTCTGCCCTGTCCGAGACTCTCAGGAGGGGGTTACAAGATTTATTTGTCACATTTCCATGAATCCACCTCATTACCATCACATCTAACAGGGGATCTGCTCACCACCTAGTCAAATGGCCTTATGGAAAGAAGTTGTCCTGTTCTTACTGTTTTTCTTGTGCGACTGTATGGTCATTCTGCTTTCAAAACAAGAGCTTTTCTGTTGCTTTTGGCAGGATTTGTTGTTAAATGTGACCCTGTTATGCCCGTCATTTCCTGAAGCAAGACTGCTATGAAAACTGTAGGGTGTGTCTGCTCAGGCCCCCCGATGTACCCACCGTTACTTTTAAAAACAGTATGGGGCGTAATTTTCAGCTCGCTATGAGCCAAACTAAATGAGCCCACACAGGCAGAGGCAGTCTTGCTTATTGTTCCTCGACTCAGAGTTGAACTGATTGAAGTTGTGGCTGCTGTTAATTTCAGCACAATCTCGTTCCCCAGCGATCCTCTGCAAGATGAAACGGTGGGACCCAGGGGTGCGACTGGCAGATCTTATTCCCTTTGGGATGAAGAGGAATTTTTAGAGTGACTTTCATTTGCATGGGCTCGATACGGCATGACTCTGAAGTCGAGTGTAGAAGGCTCAGTAGGGTGGCCAAGGTTAAGATGAATTATTTGGAAATACCAAAACACAAGTATAAAATTATTTCCGTCTTTCTTATTGTCTTGGCTGGCTGCCATGGAAAGATTCCCAAAGCGCTGACGCTATGTGTTCAATCTCTCCACAGAGGAATCTAAGCTCAATCTCACTACAGAGGTGAAATGAAACCTCCTATCAGGCAGAACTGAAAGTATGATGGATAACATCAGAATGAATGTATACAAAGAAAATGTAATTATAAAGATGCCCAGAAATGTATTAGAGGGATTTGTGAAAAATGGTTGTGAAGTCATCACGACATGTTGTAGACTTAAATTGTAGATATGTGGGCAGATTTGTCATTATTGAGCTTATCACTTGTGCACTAATGTTTTGCACCTTTTAAATGCTTTGGGATGCTAAAACAAAAGTCAAACAAGTGACCTAACAACTAAAAAATGACTTTTACTGTCATGTTTTCACTATTGAGAACGGTATTCAGCGATACTTGCAGTTAGTAAACTTGCTTTTATTCAGACTTTAGTGATTCTGTTCCAGGGTTGTTTTATCTGCAGCTTAGTTTAGTCAAGCAGCTGTTTATACGGAGCAGATATTGATCTGGTCTGAGATACACACTCTGCATCTGAACTGGCACACAAAGTTGGTGCGGGGGAAAAGAATCATATTTTATCTATGGTTTTAGGAAAACGCCTCAGTTGGAAGTTGTAGTGATGTTTTAAAGCCTTTCTTAGTGATTTCATTCCTCTGTGCTCCAGAAAGCCAGACAAGTTCAAGATCTGTGATCCATTTAGCCTGACTTTTGCACACACCCCAACCACAAAGCATGGGTAAACATTTTCACAACTGTAGATTCATGCAGGAAGTTTCAGAAGTGTTATCGCTTAAGCAAGTTTGACAGCCTCAGACGGTTAGTCTTATTGTTTGAATCTCTTGTTTTCTTGATTTACCACGAGCACCATGTTTTTACCATGCCTCAGAGACGACAATATTTTGTCAAGTGGTTAACATAGCTTAATCAGAAAGAGCTTTATTTGTAGGAACAGTTATACAGCATTTTCTCCACCATACAATATGCATGTCATTTTATTAATATGATATTGTAAAATAGATTTAGCTTACTGCAGTGTGTGACAAATGTCTTATACCAGCCACTGACCGAACGCACAGGGTAACTCAGCAAATTTTTCGGATAGTTTTGACTAAGTAATACAGCGCTGTTAATTCGTCAAATAAAGTGACTTGTATGAGTAGTAATTAAACATTAGAATTAAATAAAATAACGTGAATTTAAGTGATCAAACGGCGAATGTTAAACGTAACATTAATCTTAAAGGTCCCGTTCTTCGTGATCCCATGTTTCAAACTTTAGTTAGTGTGTAATGTTGTTGTTAGAGTATAAATAAAATCTGTAAAATGTTAAAGCTCAAAGTTCAATGCCAAGCGAGATATTTTATTTAACAGAAGTCGCCTACATCGAACGGCCAGTTTGGACTACATCCCTCTACTTCCTTCTTTAATGACGTCACAAAAACAGTTTTTTGACTAACCTCCGCCCACATGAATACACAAGAGTTGCGTTTGTAGAGTGTGTTTGTCGCCATGTCGTCGAAACGCTGTTATTTTCATCCCGCAGTCCAATCACCGGGTCTGATTCCGGCTCAAATTGATAGGGTAAAATTAAAGACATGTTTACAATAACACTGAGCGCATGCATCTCCACGTTATGGTAAGAGGCGTGACCTTTCCGGGCAAGGTTCGCTAAGCTGCTGTCGAATCACAACACAGGAACCGCTGGCACAATCAGAACTCGTTACGTATATCTGAAGGAGGGACTTCATAGAACAAGGAAGTCATCAGCCCGTTTTTATGACAGTGGAAACAGCGGTATACAGATAAGTAAATTATTTGAAAAATACTGTGTTTTTTTACACGCGAAACATGAACACGTTATATTGCACACTATAAACCACGAAAAACGGGACCTTTAAAATAAACAAATAACAAGACAAGTAGCAACTGCAGCATATAAGCATAATAAAACAGAAACGTAAAGGTCCCAGGCTTGGTCCTCTCTCGTCCTTCATTGTCATCATTCCTTCTTCCGTGGGACTCAAGACTGGTGTGTCGCGCAGGTATCTGTCTGTCATTAGCGTTCACTCCACCGGCCTCATTCCGCTCCCACGGCTCTCGGCCCCGCTCTGCTGCATACCACAGTAACGTTAATAAAAATTTTTAATCCATTAGCTCATCCATTAACATGATTTCTGCCCGAGTCCTGTCGGATTGCTTTCCATCGGCTGTGGTGGTAAAGACGACAACTCCCATGATTTCACGCTTATTCACGGCGCCATCAAGCTACGCCTCTGTTACTATTTTGAGTAAGCGACATCTAGTGACGAAACTTACATACTGTGCCTTTAACATGCCACACATCTACTTGTGTGAAAAGTTGAGTTTTGTAAGCAATGGATGGGACTACATGCTTTCCCCCATCTGTATTATTTGAGGCAGAATGAACTATGGATGTGCATTTTTTTTTTTTTACATACATATTTATATATAATATCACATGAGCTGAAGTGCTATATCAGCATGCCTGCGAATGCCTGCGGTTCTCAGGCTATATATATTTGTATAGTTATGTAAATAAATTTCTTTTCTCATCATTTTAATAATTCCTTACATTTATATAGCACTTTTCTGGGTACTCAAAGCGCTTTACATATAGAAGGGGGAAACTCCTCAACCACCACCATTGTGCAGCATCCACCTGGATGATGTGACTGCAGCCATTTTGCGCCAGAACGGCCACCACACACCAGCTTATTGGTGGAGAGGAGACAGAGTGATGAAGCCAATCAGTATATGGGGATGATTAGGAAGCCATGATGGACAGAGACCAATGGGCAAATGTGGCCACGATGTCGGGGTTACACCCATACTCTTTTCGAAAGATTTTTAACGCCCACAGAGAGTCAGGACCTCGGTTTAACGTCTCATCTGAAGGACGGTGCTTTTTGACAGTATAGTGTCCCCATCACTATACTGGGGTGTTAGGACCCACACAGACCACAGGGTGAGCACCCCCTGCTGGCCTCGCTAACACCTCTTCCAGCAGCAACCTAGTTTTCCCAGGAAGTCTCCCATCCAGGTACTAACCAGGCTCATCTCTGCTTAGCTTCAATGGGCAGCCAGTCTTGGGTGATTTGGCTGCTGGCAAAGACGAAGTGTACTTGCACAGCCCTTTTTAACACCTCTGCAAAAGTGATGATGACCAAATGATGCATTTCATCACCTCGTCTTTTGGTTCAACTCTATGGCAAGTTAAATTAGACACGAAATCAAATCAGGTTCGCAGGTGACTCTTGACCTTCATTTGCTTTATATTTCATTACATATCCAATATCTCTGATCTTGGTTGTGATGGATACTCCTTTAAAATTTTAAAACAGACAACTATAAGTGAACCATTTATAGGTAAGTTCTCCCAAAAAGTGCAAACACTAGCTGAATTACTAGAAGCTACAAAAAGCTTATTAGTATGAAAATGATCCCTTTTCTGTAATGCAAAAAAAAAAAAAAAAAAAATAGTGCAGAAAGCCAACTTTTAGAAATTTAATGTTGCCTTTAATAGTTTAATCTATACTCATGAAATCTGAACGCACCATTTACCAATCAATGCTGTATGCGACTGGATGATTATCCACATTTATTGAACAATACAGACTCAAAAATCCTTCAGCAATTGTAGTGATATAGTATCCGTGTTTAATTCCATTGACCCTGTAAATCTTAAATCGTGTGTAAATCTTCATGAACTCCTCACAAACTCTGGATAGAGAGAAGATTTTCCAGTTGCTGCTCTCAGTAGAATTCACTTACAGCAACATTCAACTTGTGACCTTTTGAAGCGCGATGGATTTTAAATGATTTTCTGTCATCTCAGCACAGGCCGGTAGATCAGTCTGCCCTGGGGAGCTGAAGCGGTTTATGCCCTTTCGGCCTCCTTTTAAACATACACACACACACACACACACATAAAAACAGCTCTGCAGTGTGTATCACTATTTGTTTACATCCGGAATATGAAGCAGGAAAAGAGTGTGGTCCAAAAAGGGTGGATCCATGCTTACTATCACATTACATCAGAGTCTGTTTCTTATAACGAACGGCCCAAAGGGCAAGAACTTAGATAAGAGCGCCATCCTCCTCCTGTCCGGGTCATCGGAAGATAACCGTTTTCAAATGTGATTGAGTGCTTTGTTGTTTTGTACAATATAATACTGTATGTCTTGCGTCATACGTCATGCCCTGCCATGGTAAATGACTTACAGATATTGCAATTAACCGAAATGACACTTTTAATGTGTGTTAAAATGTATTTCCTTTAACAGGCCTTAAATTGAATTTAAAGACGCTGATGTTAAACCACTTGAACTTCATTTGTAATTTATCATGACTTGACTTTATTTGACTGTGGCACAAACAGTGAAATGTTTGTAGGGTACTGATGAATTGATTGAGCAAAGCTTTGGCGGATGATTGTGAAAATGTACAAGACACAATAACTCTGTTGCAAAACCTAGTGAGCTGTCTACAGCCTACATTGGGAGCTGCTTTGTAAGGAAGAATCCTAACTGAGAACCTCATAAACTGTAAAAAAGAATTGTTGGTTTAACTTAAAAAAGTGAGTTACCTGGTTGCCTTAATTTTGAGTTCATGGAAATTAAAAAAAAATTGAGTTAATACAATGAAGGCAATTGGTTTAATCAACAGAAACTCCAAATATTATGTTATCTGAACCACGTTAGTTATCTAAGTTGATTTGACAAAAGAAAAAATGTTCTGATAACAAATCATGAAAATTTTACAGTGTAGGTGACTGATTTTGAACGCAAATCTGCATGCTGTACAAATAATGTGCATGCTAAGCACATTAATATGATACTACACTGAATTTAATCCTGTAAATAAAATATATATTACAAACAAACTCTCTCTCTATATAAAAAATGACAGTGGGTTTGCTCCTCCGTCATTGACGCTCGCTGTGAGAAATGCTGCCAGTATATGCTGCACTTTAAAACCCGGTAAGTTCAGAGTACTCAAAAATTCGGTAATTACAACTTAATTGAAATATTGAATAAACTAACACCTAATCTTTACGGTTAGGTGTTAGTTAGCGACAGCGCACCAGCATGTGCTAACCATCAAAGAGACTGTCACTATTTACTTGCATGAACTGTTAATCAACATGCAGTATATATATAACCTTGATTTTTCACAGCCCATTCTTGACCTAACCACAGGCACTACTCTTCACCACTATGGTTAAAACGTCAACATCACAGAAACACCTTTAAATACCAAAATAACAGAACATTAAACAATAACACATCTTCCCCTGTATTAATCTTGTGCAAAAACAAATAACACTGAATTTCAACATTTCTCTTACAGAGTGTGACGCAAAGCATGCTGAGAACTTGAAATCTGCTGCAACTCAGTTTAATGTTGAATGGACTCTTCTGATAACGTCGGTTATGTCGGTAACATCGACGAGGACGTGACATGGGTGACGTCACTTTATATCACTCAGTAAACTTAAAAATAATAATTTAAGTATAAGGGTTTACTAAAAAATGTTTAGCTACACAAACATAAAACTAAACTCCTCGTTCAGAATATGTAAAAGTTGCATCAATGATTTAACAGACTTTAATTGCAGTGTACTTAATCTTTATAAGTTATTAGTACTGTTTGGGTTTACAGCATGCCAATCAGATTTGAGAACCAGAACTAACTGTTGGCATAGTCAAATAACAAGAGTTCAGTACATGGAAATGACATACAGTGAGTCTCAAACTCCATTGTTTCCTCCTTCTTATATAAATCTCATTTGTTTAAAAGACCTCCGAAGAACAGGCGAATCTCAACATAACACTGACTGTTACGTAACAGTCGGGGTGTACGCCCCCAATATTTGCATATGCCAGCCCATGATTGAGGCATTACACAAGGGCAGCCAATATTAACGTCTGGATGTGCACAGCTGAATCATCAGACTAGGTAAGCAAGCAAGAACAATAGTGAAAAATGGCAGATGGAGCAATAATAACTGACATGATCCATGATTACATGATATTTTTAGTGATATTTGTAAATAGTCTTTCTAAATGTTTCATTAGCATGTTGCTAATGTACTGTTAAATGTGGTTAAAGTTACCATCGTTTATTACTGTATTCACGGAGACAAGAGCCGTCGCTATTTTCATTTTTTTAAACACTTGCAGTCTGTATAATTCATAAACACAACTTCATTCTTTATAAATCTCTCCAACAGTGTGTAATGTTAGCTTTAGCCACGGAGCAAAACCTCAAACTCATTCAGAATCAAATGTAAACATCCAAATAAATACAATACTCACATAATCCGACGCATGCATGCAGTATGCATGACGAACACTTTGTAAAGATCTATTTTGAGGATTATATTAGCTGTGTGAACTTTGTTTATGCACTGTTTAAGGCAAGCGCGAGCTCCGGGGGCGGAGAGCATGAGCATTTAAAGGGGCCGCAGCATGAATCGGCGCATTTCTAATTATGCCCCAAAATAGGCAGTTAAAAAAATTAATTAAAAAAAATCTATGGGGTATTTTGAGCTGAAACTTCACAGACACATTCAGGGGACACCTTAGACTTATATTACATCTTGTAAAAAAACATTCAATGGCACCTTTAACTTAAGCCCTGTGTTAACTAGAGCACTACTTTTGTACTTTTGACTGAATTCTTTGCTATTATCTTGGCTTTGAAGTCAGTCCGGTATGATTTTGGTACAGCAGGGGGAAAAACAAAACATAAAATTGGCTCTTTTTCTCTCTCTTTCTTTTTTTTTTTTTGTTTGTTAAACAGTGGTTTACGGAACAAACTATGTTTAAATAAAAAAAAATAAATAAAAAAAATCTTTAAATAAAAAGCCTGTCAGTAATGCTGCAAAAGCACTTAGCACTGCAGTTTATGGTGATGTTGTAAATAAGAGGAGAGATTTTAAGTGCTTCCATTTTTGGATAAAAAATATTTTAGCAAAATGTATATTTTTGCACTGTTGATTCTATTGCACTCCTTCAGTGAAGTCTGTAAAGTGTTCAATGGAGACTCGCTTTCAGAATGCAAAATGGATGGATAGATAGATAGATAGATAGATAGATAGATAGATGCAAGGTAAGGTTTCGCTATTCTGAAAAAGACTTTGTTAAACGACTCTTAATAGTAAGAGAGACATTTAAATGCCCTTCATGTAATGTATTGTATACTTGTGGGAACTGAGCTATAACGCATAGGAACTGAAACACTATTGCGCTCTTGTTCGCAGATTCGCAGAGTTGCTTTATTCTGATTAACAAATAGTGATCAAATGGCAGAGATGAGAAATTATGAAATCAGCATCAAGTTAATTGCACCTTGTGTTTCAGGGTGTGAGAACAGAAAGGCTAATGGCTGTAACAGTGTGTTCTATATAATGATCTGTTTCCCGCTCTCTGAGATTAATGCTGGGAGGAGAGAATGCAATTAAAATTCCCTACTAATGAAACCTGTTCTTGCAGCATTCAACAGATTTTAATTGGCTGTGCTCATGCAGTGCTGATAAGAAATGTAGATTTTCCTCTCACAAAATAAGCTTGAAATGAAGGCTGCACATTGTCAAGTTGTAAATGAATTGATGGATGGATAAGCAGAGAGATAGAATGAGAGATATATAGCAATATATCCAAGGTTATTGAAAAAAGTCCCAGTGCATATATTAGGTTTGTTTCTCAATGGGAAATGCCAAAGCACCATATGTATTTACATTATTCTGTCTCAGAGGAATATTTTGCCTTCTGGCAATGCAACACACTGTAAGAATGGTTTAGTCAGCCTTAATTCAAATAAGGATAAAGCTGTGGTTTGTAATGAAGAGAAATAGCATTACACTGACTTTACCTGCCCCAGACTGAGATGAAACACATGTTTGTGGGCATGTGTCACTCTTTTGTAGTTATACAGTTGGGTTTTATTACTGTATAATTTACCTCTTAAACATTGTAGTCATTTTTTGCTCTGAGCCAGATTTTATATTCTCTTTATTCTAGCCAAGCCATTTACAGAAGAAAGCATTTATTATTTTATTTTATTTTTATCCTCATGTCCTGGAATACCATTATGTTTACAGGCTCTACTTTAGTAAATGGGTTGCCTTTATCACAATTAACCGAATTACATGGTTGTGTGCTATTTGTATTAGCTTTTATGTTCATAAATTGAATAAAGCAAAAAATCCATTGTAAAATCACTTAAGAAGTTTTTTTAAATTCATTTCAGCAAGCCTTTATTTGGATATGGCAGAATAATATTTGTAAAAGAGTATTTGAGTCATGCTTGTGTTTATAGAACATTGGAATAAAGAGCCAAGTTAGTTCACTTCCTTTGTTTACATTTTAACCGAACAGCTCCTGATTGGCTAATTGTTGATTGTGAAGTCATAATCCACAGAATTCCGTGTGATTTAGTAGGATTGGATGGATAAATGACCTCTCTGTGTTCAGCCTGCATCTCCTCTAATCTCTGTTGACTCTGTCGGGAATGAGAGCTCTATTGTTTCTGGCTGCTCCTGTCAGAGCAGAGCAACAAAAATCATCATTGTTTCTGCCACTTTCCTGTAGCTGTCGTCAGAGCTGGCTCTGGATTTCCATAATCCCACTGCTGAATTAATGAACGCCTAATCCATTTCTGCCCCGCACATGAGAGAGAAGCAGACCACTGTGTTTTTTCTTAGCATTCTTGATCTAGGAGAGCTGACAGTTCATTGGGAGTCAGTCACTGGGAATATAATGTGGTCTGATCTGACTTATTTCACTAGGAATCTTTCATTTAAATTTTTATGATGTTTACATCTGTAAATCCTGCAGGCAGCAGAAACATGAATTCACTGTGTCTTTCTGCTGTCGAAGCACGTCTCTGTTTGCAGTTATATGGCTGTTGTCTGGGGCCACAGGCACGAGACTGAAGTGAAGTAGTGTTGCACATTTGCACAGCATGATAAACCATGGTGTGTGTTTGTGAAAAAATGTGAAAAAATGTGAAAAAAAAAAAAAAGTGAAAAAAAAAAAAAAAAAAAAAATAATATATATATATATATATATGTATTCACATTTTTTGGTGTCCAGAGGGGATTGGTTTGGGGATTTGTTTTTAATGACCCTACAAGTTTGATTAAACCATCAAAATATTAGAAAAATGTTTTATACTTTTAAATATTTAAAATATGAGGGAAGAACAAAATAAAAAAGTGGAAAATGGAAATGAAAATGCTTAAAAAATGCTGGAAAATGCTTATTGTGCACATGCAGCACCAAATCGTTATTAAATAAATAAATAAATAACTTATTGTAAAGTTATTTTGTTAGGGCTTTCAATAAATTATATAATTCAAATCAATAAATCTTAATTTTAATATTTTTTTAAATTGTCATAATTGCAGTTATTATACAGATATATATATATATATATATATATATATATATATATATATATATATATATATATATATATATATTGCATAGTATGTATATATATATATATATTGCATAGTATGTATATGTGTATATAAAAATATATAAATATAATATAATATATATATATATATATATATATATATATATATATATATATATATATATATATTTATTTATTTGCTGTATTTGTACTGACTTGCATAGTATTTCTTGTATTTTTTTACATTTTTAATATTTTTTTTGCATTATAGTAATAAGAGTTTTGGGAGAAAACAATTAAAAAAAAAAAAAAAAAAAACTATAAATATATTTTCCTATAATATATATCTATATACACACACACACAAATATCAGTGTGTTTGCAATAATGTGTGTTTGCAGCTTGCTTAAGTAAAGCTAGTTGCATCAGAACTTCGCTATATTCTTATAATCATGATGTGTAAACTTGTTTAAGAGAGAGAGAGACTTCTGATCCCACATGCAAATTGCTTTCTTGGGATTATCCAGTAAAACATTCCCGTTCAAGAAATCTCAGTATTTCCGTATGCTGCAGTAGCTCTCAGGGTTTACTAGAGTTGATGCAAATGTGAATGCAATGAAATCAGCCGAACACCTCGAGCATATAATAAACATGCAGACGAGCTGCTGAAGAATGCAATTACCTCATGTTTCGATTCACTGCTTGCATTTGCATGCGGAGCTGCTCGACTGCACATGGGCTGGATTTCACATCACTGGAGATAAGCGTTTCAGGAGAGCCACTGAATGCACTTTATTAACAGGATCAGATAAAGTTCTTGCAGGATCCGATGGAGGAAGTGTATTTCCAGGATGAAGGAAATATGAAAAAAACAAAAACAAACCCAGCGACTGAAGGAAAACTTTCATCCACTTTAAGGACACAACAGAGCAATCACCAAATGTTTTGGATTAAATCACTGCAAAATGATATCCTTATCTTGTTGTTGTTCGCAGAAACAGCCATCAGATACTTGAAGTTTGTTTTTCTTTGCTTCTCTGTGAAATTCTAAGGGAAAGCTTCAATATATTTTTATTTTGTTAATGTTTTTTAAAGTGATTGTACTTGCTATTTTTGCCTGTTAGATGATACAACAGGCAAAAAAACAAAAAACCCATAGACTTGCATCGAAGGAGTACTGAAGTGGTTAAAAATAAGATAATAGAGGACAATAATTACGGTCTGACATTTGTGTTGCTATGCTGCGAGCGAACATGTCTGGGTCAGGACCCGTGTAGAGAAGTGTGTACAGGTCTGTTCCCAGGGGAAACGGTCTCCATGCCAACCAGCTGACCCCGAGATTACCGCTGAATAATCACAGACCCCAGATCAGATCAGATCAGATGAGGCGATAGAGAGAGAGAGAGAGAGATGATAGAGATGCAACCATGCACAAAGATGTAACGTGGATGGCTGTAGAGGCATGTGTGCACATGCATAATTTGTCCTAGTGTACACCCTTGCGACGTATGTCAAGGGAACATTTGAGAACTCCCACACTTAAAGGAATAGCTCATCTAAAAAGGAAAGTTGTCATCATTTATTGATCCTCATGTCTTTCCTGCTGTTTTTGGAGAAACCAGTGTTAGTATCATTTATATGCTATTATAGTATTTATTAATTTTTTTTAAAGGTGCCCTAGATTCAAAAATTGAATTTATCTTGGCATAGTTGAATAACAAGAGTTCAGTACATGGAAATTACATACAGTGAGTCTCAAACTCCATTGTTTCCTCCTTCTTATGTAAATCTCATTTGTTTAAAAGACTTCCGAAGAAGTTATGTAACAGTCGGGGTGTACGCCCCCAATGTTTACATATGCCAGCCCATGATTGAGGCATTACACAAGGGCAGCTAGTATTAACATCTGGATGTGCACAGCTGAATCAACAGACTAGGTAAGCAAGCAAGAACAATAGCGAAAAATGGCAGATGGAGCGATAATAACTGACATGATTCATGATATCATGATATTTTTAGTGATATTTGTAAATTGTCTTTCTAAATGTTTCGTTAGCATGTTGCTAATGTACTGATAAATGTGGTTAAAGTTACCATAGTTTCTTACTGTATTCACGGAGACAAGAGCCATCGCTATTTTCATTTTTAAACACTTGCAGTCTGTATAGTTCATAAACACATCTTCATTCTTTATAAATCTCTCCAACAGTGTAGCATTAGCCGTCAGCCACGGAGCACTATCAAACTCATTCATAATCAAATGTAAACATCAAAATAAACACTGTACTTACGCAATTAGACATGCTGCATGGCTAACACTTTGTAAAGATCCATTTTGAGGGTTATATTAGCTGTTTGAACTTTTTTTATGTTGTTTAAGGCAAGCGCGAGCTCTTGGGGCGTGGAGCACGGGAATTAAAGGGCCACACACCCTGAATCGGCTCATTTCTAATTATGCCCCAAAATAGGCAGTTAAAAAAATGAATTAAAAAAAAATCTATGGGGTATTTTGAGCTGAAACTTCACAGACACATTCAGGGGACACCTTAGACTTATATTACTTTTATCTTTTAAAAAAAAGTTCTATGGCACCTTTAACCAGTTTTCATTTTAATTTTAGTTTGTTTTAGTATTTTTTATGACTTTCATTTAAAGGTGCCCTAGAACACTATTTCACAAGATGTAACATAAGTGTAAGGTGTCCCCAGAATGTGTCTGTGAAGTTTCAGCTCAAAATACCCCATAGATTTTTTATTATAACATGTTTTAACTGCCTGTTTTGGGGTGGGATTAAAAATGTGCCGATTCAGTGCATGTATACCTTTAAATGCTCGTGCTTCCCGCCCCTAAGCTCGCAACTCCCATTAAACTTTCCATAAACAATAGAATAAGTTCACACAGCTAATATAACTCTCAAAATGGATCTTTACAAACTGTTTGTTATTCGCTTTTCACTATTTTCCTTGCTTGCTTCACAATACCTGCATAACTTCTGTTGATTCAGCTGTGCAGCTCCAGATGTTAATACAGGCTTGTCTAATGCCTTGAACATGGGCTGGCATATGCAAATACTGGGGGCGTACATATTAATGATCCCGACTGTTGCGTCACTGTCAGTGTTATGTTGAGATTTGCTTGTTTTTCCGTGGTGTTTTTCACTTACGAGATTTACATAAGAAGGAGGAAACAATGGTGTTTGAGACTCACTGTATGTCATTTCCATATTTTGGAATATTTACAATCTAGGGCACCTTTAAATATTTCTTAAAGCTTTAATTTTTATTTCAATTTGAATAATTTTAGTACTTCATGTGAAACTTTTTTAAGTTTATCATCTAATATTAATATTTTATTTCAGCTTTATTTCAATTTCTGAAAATGATTTGAACAGTTGTAGTTTTTGTTAACAATAACAACACTGCTTCCAACCTGGCACTTTGACTTTGATTTGAAACCTGCATTTAGGGCAAGATTTTCAGCAAATAACAATTAATAATAATGATGAGAGTGAGTAAATGATTTAGTTTGTGTATAATTTGTGCATCATTTTCATTTTTTGGTGAACTATTCCTTTAATAGACGTTGTTCTCAGTTCTGGTAGTTCATCTTTTTGCTGTGGTGAGCTTCAAGGCTCCATTGTGTTGAGTTTTTGGCAGGTTGGATTCACTTCTCTGCTGTCTTGCTCTTTTCTGGCAGCTTACACTTCCAGCTGCACCAGGAAAGACAGTTTTTTTATATAGAGAAGAAAAACCCTGACACAACCATTCAAGTGGTTTATCACAGCACCGTGTTTTGTATGGTGTAACTGGTGTAGATTTGTATAAATGTATATAAATTTCACAAAGCTCAAATTTTAATTATTTTAATATGTTCCTTGAGGTTCACTTATCATGTAAAAAAAAACATATATATATATATATATATATATATATATATATATATATATATATATATACACCTTTAAAGGGATAGTTGACCCAAAAATAAAATTTTTTTCCATGATTTACTTGCCCTAAAACCATCCAAGCCAAGTGTATATGACTATCATCTTTCAGACAAACACAATCAGAGTTATATTAAAATATATCCTGGCTCTTCCAAGCTTTATAATGGTAGTTAGTAGAGTATGAGGTTTTGAAGCCCAAGAAAGTGCATCCATCCATCATAGATATAACCCATACGGCTCCAGGGCGTTAATAAAGACCTTCTGAAGCAAAGCGATGGGTTTTTGTAAGAAAAATATACATATTTATAACTTTATAAACTAAAATAACTAGCTTCTGGCAGACGCCCGTACACATACTGTGCAAGTCAACTTGTGCCACAAAGAGTAACCCCTGTTGTTGAGCTTTAGAGGCCTCTTACCGTTCAGACAAATAGGGCTGGGCAACAAACTCAAGCTCCTCTTCTCTTGTATCGAAATCCTCTGACATTTCTCTTTAAAATTCCTCGTTTTAGACTTCTAATTAGTGACCGGTGTTTTGTTTTGCTCTATCTTCTGTGCTTCCGTGTTTGCGTCGGGTCAGAGGTCACTCTTCCACCGCAAATCGATGTGTACGGCCGTCTGCTGGAATCTAGTTATTATAGTGAATAAAGTTTTAAATATGGACATTTTACTTACAAACACCCCTTTGCTTTGCTTATTAATCACCTGGAGCCAAAAGGATTATATTTATGATGGATGGATGCATTTATTGGGGCTTCAAAACACGTTCCCCTGTTCACTACCATTATAAAGCTTGGAAGAGCCAGGATATTTTTTTATGTATCTCTGATTGTGTTCATCTGAAAGAAGATAGTCATATACAGCTAGGATGGCTTGAGGGGGAGTAAATCATGGGATCATTTTCATTTTTGTGTAAACTATCCCTTTAAGGCTTGTCAGCAAACTGCTACTGTTATGATTGGCTAACGTCATTGCATAAGAAACAGTGTCAACGTCTACTAGCTATTGCAAATAAATGTTTTGAAAACATTATCTATATAAAACCATAATTTCTGAAATCATTACGAAATCATTTACTTACAGTTTGTGTTGCAGCTGCTATCAGATCCAATACATTTGGCTGCTTCATCTGTCTACAGAAGCAAACTCTCCATTACAGTGTCCCTTGTTTCCAAAGCAAAATGCTCCGAACAAACATATAATCCTCTGATGCGATTTGGGACGCCATTAAAATAAACCATCCAATTGTTTCCGATGCGGGGATCCTTCTGAAGTCTGTACAGAGAGGCAAATGAGCTGTTTAAACTGGACGCATCAAAGTGAACAATTTTTCACTTTTCCGCTTGTCCTGTTGTCGACAGACTGAAGCGCGTGGAGTATGTCAGAAACTGAACGCTCATCTGTATAATGTTTCAATGTAGACAGCGTCAGTCATTATAATGGGTTATATGTGTTTTTGACGCGATGTGACGCTCACATCCAGTGTAGGCAAATGTCAGCTGTTAAGCAACTGAATGCCAGTGGGCGGGGCTAATGTAAATCTGTTCATCGATGTCCTGCTCTGGAGGCGGTCATATGCAAATGTATTTGCCCATGTGACTTCACAGATCCCGCAATATCAAAACAAGTTATTTTTGGAGCTTGATAAAATAAATGCTTTGTTTATAATGAGGATGACGTTTTAAGCTATGACATTTCAGGATGTTTTAATGGTATATATGTCAAAAGATCAAGGCAAATTTGATTTCTCATGTCATGACCCCTTTAAATAATGACTTTTTTTGGGGTGAATTATTGTTCTAAAAACTTTGCATTTACAGCTTGCTTACTCATTGTAGCTGTGGATGTTCATGTTTATTTAAGTGTTTTATGTGTGTTTAAGTATGTGTATGTGTGTCATTAATGTATTGCAGTAAATCATCACATGGTCACAATCATCATAGAGTCCAGACACAGCTGTGGCAATCATACCGGTTCCTTGTCGAGTCCTTGACATGTGATTATGCGTAAGGCACGGCTAGTATTATCTCTGAGAGCTGTAGATGACTCACTCTCATTTGAGTGTACAGTTATTTGAAGCAGGAAACAGACCCACGTTCTAGTCCACTTTTGTTTTGCATCTTGGTTAATTTGTTTTTGCTGTCTGAAAGTTTAATACATATGTTCAAATTGGCGTATGAGAAGTTTTCTCAGTGCAGCTAATTTTATATTCTCTTCTGCTTGACCACAAATGCTATCTTGCTCACAGGAAATGATGTCATAAGTCTCTTTTCCTTCCGTATTTGAGCTCGTATTCTGAGTCAGCTTTAAACAATGATTCAGTGTGAAAGACTAGGAAAGAGAGGAAGTTCCTCTGGCCTCCTGATCTGAGAGAAAGCTTTCACTCCCTCCTGTAATGGCTGAAGGTGTAGGTTGTAGTGTCGAGGACTGTTCTCTAGTCAGTGTTTGTTGGCAGTTTTAACCTTAGACTTTCTGTTTAAAAACCAACTGGCCACAGTCTACATAGACAGCCATCTTATGAGGCAGCGGCCTAACTGTCATAAAACCTCAAGTGACTGATTTGAAACATAAAGTTCACTCACATGAAGACTGAAACGCTTTAGCACATGTTGCGAAAACAAGCTTTGTTTATACTTTTACACTTGGTTCACTTACAGTCTGGATGGGGGAAATCTGTATAGGTTACAAACTTCTGCTTTAATAAGTACAAACAATAAATTGTGCACACACAAATTTAATGAAATTATTCATTTAAATAAAATAAATATATAATAATACAAATACATGTATGTATGTATGTATGTATTTATTTACATATTTATTTACCTAATTATGTACTTATTTACTTATTTGTGTATTTACATATTTACTGTTTTATTTACTTTTGCAATTATTCGTTTTACATATTTATGATGTATTTATTAATACATAATTTATTTTATATATTTTCTTATATTTTTTATATTTACTTATTTATTTTATTTATTCATATTTTTCATAATTATTTAAAAAAAATTATTATTTGTATTATTATTTGTATTTATTTACATATTTATTTACCTAATTATGTACTTATTTACTTATTTGTGTATTTGCATATTTACTGTTTTATTTATTTACTTTTGCAATTATTTGTTTTACATATTTATTATATATTTATTAATACATAATTTATTTTCTTGTTTATTTTCTCATATTTTTTACATTTACTTATTTATTTTATTTATTCATATTTTTCATAATTATTTTAAAAATATTATTATTTGTATTATTATTTGTATTTATTTACTTATTTATTTACCTAATTATGTACTTGTTTACTTATTTGTGTATTTACATATTTACTGTTTTATTTATTTACTTTTGCAATTATGTGTTTACATATTTATTATATATTTATTAATACATAATTTATTTTCTTATTTATTTTCTCATATTTTTTACATTTACTTATTTATTTTATTTTTTCATATTTTTCATAATTATTTAAAAATATTATTATTTGTATTTATTTACTTATTTATTTACATGCTATTTTTATTTACTTACTGTTTTACATATTTATGTATTAATACATTATTTGCAATTTTATGTATTTATTTTTATTTATTTATTCATATTTTAAAAATATTATTATCTGTATTATTATTCATATTTATTTACTTATTTACATATGCATTTATTTATTTATTCATATTATTCATATTTTTTAAAATAATTATTACATTTATTTGAGTAAATAATATTATTGTCATTTCTTTCAACCATCTTGGATAATTTTTTTTTACCTAAATAATTGCGGTGGATACTAGGTTTGCCTTCACCGTGAAGGACACGTGATGCTGCTGTATTTTAGAATCCAGCATAATGTCTTTTTTTAGACCAGACTTTGCATTGCAAGCGTGCATTTTGGATGGCCGCTCACTTGATTTTGTAGGTTATTATTCTGTGTTTGATTCTTGCCAGCTGATAAAATGCTCTACAAGTTTGCTCTGGATGTCCATACAGTTGGAAATTATAAAGTCGTGATAAGGAAGTGTACTTCAGAGTGAAATCGGCATGTGGGTTTGTGGTGTGCAAACAGCAAACGTTTCTGAGGAGGTGTATGAACAGCAGCTGCGGGTTCCTGCTTTTATCACACATTTTATCATTTCTTTCATTTCTGTTGGTTCCTGTCCCAAAAACAGTTCTTCATTATCCACATGCTATCTATAGGTTCCCCTATTTGTTTTTTTGTTTTTTTTCAGCACAACTTGAAGAAGTAATGATGAATGTTGTCTGAGAGCCGCAGCGGCTGTTAACACTCACATGCAAAATACGTGAAGCTTATTACTAAATGAAGCATACGGCTGAACATTGCTAGTGGGGCGCCGGCTTCACTGTGTGTGTGTGTTTGTAATAAAACAGTCCCCCGGGAGATCATGCAGCACTACTCTAAATGCAGCAATTAAAGCATCTGTTTGCTTTTTAAGCATCTTAGCGGCCGTTGGAAGGGTTTCGAGGTGCCTTTGTGTCTCAGATCTGAGACACTATCTGAAGATCCATGTGAAAATGTCTCAGCCACCTGTATTCCCTGCTTTCTTTTTAGTCCATCAGTCCTGTTTTTCCTTTTCAAAAACTGACTCAGTTTCCTTTATGTTATTCATTCTTTTCATCACTTTTCATCGCTGTCAAAACAAGATCAGATTGTGAAGTGGAGGCCTGCAGATCAGGTCTTACTCTCAAAGAAATGCAAGGATGAGAGAAATAAACTCTGTGTCCTGTTTATGATGGCGATATGCCAGTAATGGTAAGCAATTGTTTTGTACTGGTAAAGAAACAGAAAGTGATTTATGGATAGAGAGAGACTGTTTGTCACAGAATGTCTCTGTTATGAGTGTTCAGGATTTTAGCTTTAAGTCTTAAACTTACGCTCATTATGTAAACTTACGCTTATTACCTCATTACATATCACAATGGTTGATAAATCGACTAGCCAAATAGTCAATTAGCAGCTACTTAAAAAAAATAAAAAAAAATAAATATATATATATATAATTTATTTACTATATTTTTTATTATGTTTGTTGTGATCATGGAGAACCTTGAAATATCAGGTTATACAATTTTTGATTTTTGATACATTTAATAATTAATTTTAGTTAAAACATTTATATAGTGAATATACATTTTTATTTTATATTATTTATTTATTTAATTTTACTCTATTTTATTCTATTCTATATTTATATTTATTCTATTCTATTCTATATTTATTTTTATTTGTTTATTTATTTAAATTTATTTATTCTATTTTATTCTATTCTATATTTATTTATTTATTTATTTATTCTATTTTATTTTATTTTATTCTATTTTGTTTTGTTTTATTCTATATTTATTTATTCTATTTTATTCTATTTATTTATATTTCTATTCTATATTTTGATTTTTGATACATTTAATAATTAATTTTAGTTAAAACATTTCTATAGTGAATATACATTTTTATTTTATATTATTTATTTAATTTTACTCTATTTTATTCTATTCTATATTTATATTTATTCTATTTTATTCTATTCTATATTTATTAATATTTATTTATTTATTTTATTCTATTTTATTTTATTCTATTTTGTTTTGTTTTAATCTATATTTATTTATATTTATTTATTCTATTTTATTCTATTTATTTCTATTTCTGTTCTATATTTCTATTTTATTCTATTTTATGCTTGGAAGGCAGACCAAAAAATGGTGCGACTGACTTTCTCTTACAGAAAGTAAGCTCAGTTTCACACCTGTGCTCTCCTCCATCAGACAGACTGTTTTTGTGTCTGTTTTTGCTCAGCCTGGTTTCCGTTGCTGGAATCATCCTGGAGAGTTTTAGGTTCCTAGTAAATATCATTAATCAAAATAAAACCTGTCACAGTATTTTTTTTTTTTTCTCACATCCACCTCCCTCTCTTTATCTTTTTGCAGTGCTATCACGTGTCAAGGTTAAAAGCTTCTGTTTTTAGCTTCTGCTCTGTGTAGTTTGTCATAAAGGAAGAATATTAGAGATTTCCCTAATACTGTAAACATATTTCACATATGTTTTTACAAACTGAAATTATTGTGTTTTAATAGCTTAGAGAGAATAAGTTGCAAAGTGCTGTTTGCTAGAGCAAAGGTTTGTTACTTGCCAGCATGCACATTTCTGTATGCATACTTTCAACGCACTGGCCAAGCATGCATTTTTACATTTTGCACAGTTGCATATAGTATATTTCTGGCCTAAGTGTAAAACTTTAGCATGCAATATTTGTACTAGTGACAGTGAAGTGTGAAAACTTAAAACCACTCAACCACATAACAACACATGTTAATCATCTGTAGCGTTGTGGCAGCAACATTTGCATGGGTAAGAGCCACAATATATATATTTTTGAATCTATAAAAATCTAGTTCCGCAACAAGTAGCAGGACATATTCATGTGTAGCTCCATCTGGTTGAGGGAGATTTTCATGACAGAGAATTCCTCGGCATCAGGTTTGTTCTCTGATAACGGCATCTGAAGTGTTCAGAGGAAAAATCATCATTTCCCCCCCCCCCTCTTCCTCACTTGATAACAGATCTTCCCCTTAAAATAAGTTCTGGAGAAACCCAGTCAGCAATAGTGTGTGTGTGTGTGTGTGTGTGTGTGTGTGTGTGTTTGCGATTGCTGATAAAACGCTTCAGCTGGAGCAAGTTTGACATGACTGAACAGGATTGACTGATAAAGGCAGAGAATCAAGAGGAGAATGAGATGTGCCGTGTGGAAGGAAACGAGAAACCAGAGGTTTGTGTTGGTTCTTTGTGTGTTTTCCTCTTCTGTGGTCTATGACGAATACAACAAGCATTAGACCTGCTTCACATGTGCGTGAAAGTAGCTTATATTTATTTTGGCACCCATATTAACAGGTTACAGTAATCACTCTGTCCGTGTGAGCAGAGCAGAAACAGATATGAAGCAACATAAGATAATGGACTGAACCGAAAGTGAAGTGAATATACTTTCTATTGAATGAATGTGACTGTATTCAGATGATTTACGCTTCAGTTTGAGGTGTACATAAAGATTCATAGCATGTGGATGCAAATGTGGTTTCACTTCTCAAGTAAATTATATTTTGTTACAATAAAGTCATAATTCCTAATGGCTATGTTATAATTTGTAGCTGTTATTAAAGGAAATGCTCAGTGTAGTGACCTAGATATTACTTTATTTTCTATGCATTTTTCTGTTTTATTTATATATAGTATAGTATTTATTAATGTTTTGAATTAGCTTTTATTTTTATATTTTTAGTTTTCATTTTAGTTTAAGTCTTTTGTCATTTTCATTTAGTTTTTTTTCTTTCAAAAAATATTTGAGGTGTAATTTATTTCAGTTTGTTTTACTTCAGCTTAAACATTTTATTTCAGCTAGTTTACATTTAAGATTTTAAGTTTTCATCTAATATTTAAATTTGAACAAAAACGATTTTTAGTAGTGTTTTTTTTGTTTTTTGCCACACCTGGATTGAGAAAATGTAACACATCTCTCACAGTATTTTGCATTATTTAATACAAATATTAAAGGTGCCCTAGAATTAAATATTGAATTTACCTCGGCATAGTTGAATAACAAGAGTTCAGTACATGGAAAAGACATACACTGAGTTTCAAACTCCATTGTTTCCTCCTTATATAAATCTCATTTGTTTAAAAGACCTCAGAAGAACAGGCGAATCTCAACATAACACCGACTGTTACGTAACAGTCGGGGTGTACGCCCCCCAATATTTGCATATGCCAGCCCATGATCAAGGCATTACACAAGGGCAGCCAGTAACGTCTGGATCTGTGCACAGCTGAATCATCAGACTAGGTAAGCAAGCAAGGACAATAGCGAAAAATGGCAGATGGAGCGATAATAACTGACATGATCAATGATATTTTTAGTGATATTTGTAAATTGTTTTTCTAAATGTTTCGTTAGCATGTTGCTAATGTACTGTTAAATGTGGTTAAAGTTACCATCGTTTATTACTGTATTCACGGAGACAAGAGCCGTCGCTAATTTCATTTTTAAACACTTGCAGTCTGTATAATTCATAAACACAACTTCATTCTTTATAAATCTCTCCAACAGTGTGTAATGTTAGCTTTAGCCACGGAGCATAGCCTCAAACTCAATCAGAATCAAATGTAAACATCCAAATAAATACTATACTCACATGATCCGATCCATGCATGCAGCATGCATGACGAACACTTTGTAAAGATCCATTTTGAGGGTTATATTAGCTGTGTGAACTGTGTTTATGCTGTTCAAGGCAAACGCGAGCTCCGGGGGAGGGGAGCACGAGAATTAAAGGGGCCGCAACCTATATATCGGTGCATAGTTAATGATGCCCCAAAATAGGCAGTTAAAAAAATGAATTAAAAAAAATCTATGGGGTATTTTGAGCTGAAACTTCACAGACACATTCAGGGGACACTTTAGACTTATATTACATCTTTTAAAAAGAAGTTCTAGGGCACCTTTAATGTTAAAAATATAAAAAAATAACATGTATATAAATATATTTTTATTTATTATAATTCATATAATTGTTTATTTTATAATTATATTATAAACTATTCGGCTGGGAAATTTTATGCCGAGGTCGAAGGATTTTAGAAAGCGTGACAGTCATTGAGCTTGTCAGTAATTGATTGTTATCTATTTAATTTTGTTTAAGTCAGAAGAAAAGAATGTGGTTCTTAAGGCCCTTGCACACTGCACACGACGCGAAAAAGCGAGGCGAATAGCGGAAGAATGGACCTTTCACACCGAACACAAAACGACTGATCAATTTCTGCTAATTGACGCCTGCACGCTAGGTGGCGCTGAACAACAATGCATTTGTCCTCCTGCATGTGCCTCGTATATGGCTTTAACATCGTTAAATTAAGATACATAAAGTTTGGCTCTACATTAGAAACACAAACGATCAATAATGCAAAATTTATGATTATTAACGTCTTTGCTCAAAACGCAATTTAAACCATCATCGAGTTATTGTAATAACTGATATGACCTAAAGTGGGTTTTGATTCGATAATGGGCAGACATGCATTCTTTGTACGTTTTATAACATAGTGAATGCTAAATCTGCTTATCATTTGTCATAAACATCCTTTATTTTTATAAAAATACCATGAGCTGCATAAAAAACACACAGAAAACATTATTTTAACTGTAGAAAAATGTTTCTCTCATTTTTTTATATAGGCTACGGAAGAGCAGGATGATGATTACATGATGATTGACAGATCTAAAACGCGCTCTCATAATCATAACACTCGCGCACATGGAAGAAAACGGACAGTGATCACATAATTCAGTGGAAAATGATCTAAGGCACAACTCTCATTGGACGGTTTGTTTCATCGCGGAGCGACGGGGGAAAAAATCGACACACAGGTCGAAAAAAAATCCTCGTTCTTTTGAGTCACGAATGTTCGAGCTCCATAGGGATCTATTGTTTCAAGAGCGTCATCGCGGCGAATATTTGTGCCAAATTTCGTGTTCAGTGTGAAAGGGCCTTTACACTGCAGTATAAACCATGTGTTAGTTTAAAAATCCTAAGAAAAAACTGCTGACCAGCTGGTTTCATTTACTCACCAAGCCAAGTTTATTTACATTTGCCACTTGGCGAACGTTCGTTTTGGCCCCCGTGTGTTTGTGAAAAGGAGTGTGTGTGTGTTTTTGTTTGTGTGTACCTTCACAAATGAATCACAGGTGACAGGTGTGTGTGTTCTCTCACAATTTGCCAAGGATATCTATTTTTAGCTTCAGCTAAAATACAGAACTGTGCTCGGCAGAAGGCAGGAGGTGATTAATGAGACCCTGCGGTTTTACCTCTCTCACCTCAGTTACACTCTCACACGCTGCAGCAAACCCTCCAAGAAATTATACGTATGCTTGGCAAGCATTCTGGACAATTAAAGGGACAGTTCACTCATAAATGAAAATGATCATCCTTTACTCACTCTCATGTCATTCCAAAGATTCTCACTGCTCTTTTTCATGCAACAGAGGTTATTTTATTTTATTTTATTTTATTTTATTTTATTTTATTTTATTTTATTTTATTTTATTTATTTATTTTTCTAGTCAACTAGTTCATTTTATTTTATTATATTATTTTATTTTTTTTATATTTTTATATTATATTTTATTTATTTTTCTACTCTGCTCTTTTATTTAATCTTATTTTGAATTTAATTTAATTTTATCTTATCTTATTTTTTATTTTATTATTTTATTTTATTTATTTTTCTACTCTACTGTTTTATTTTATTTTATTTTTTATTTTATTATTTTATTTTATTTATTTTTCTACTCTACTATTTTATTTTATTTTATTTATTTTTCTAGTCAATAATTTTATTTTATTTGATCTTATTTTTTATTTTATTTTATTTTATTTTGTTTTTTATTTTATTTTATTTTATTATATTATTTTATATTTTTTATATTTTTATATTATATTTTATTTATTTTTCTACTCTGCTCTTTTATTTAATCTTATTTTGAATTTAATTTAATTTTATCTTATCTTATTTTTTATTTTATTATTTTATTTTATTTATTTTTCTACTCTACTGTTTTATTTTATTTTATTTTTTATTTTATTATTTTATTTTATTTATTTTTCTACTCTACTATTTTATTTTATTTTATTTATTTTTCTAGTCAATAATTTTATTTTATTTGATCTTATTTTTTATTTTATTTTATTTTGTTTTTTATTTTATTTTATTTTATTATATTATTTTATATTTTTTATATTTTTATATTATATTTTATTTATTTTTCTACTCTGCTCTTTTATTTAATCTTATTTTGAATGTAATTTAATTTTATCTTATTTTTATTTTATTTTATTTTATTATTTTATTTTATTTATTTTTCTACTCTACTGTTTTATTTTCTTATTTTTTATTTTCTTATTTTATTTTATTTTTATTTTTTTAATCAACTATTTTATTTTGTTTTATTATATTATTTTATTTTTTTATATTTTAATATTATATTTTATTTATTTTTCTACTCTGCTCTTTTATTTAATCTTATTTTGAATTTAATTTAATTTTATCTTATTTTTTATTTATTTTCTTATTTTATTTTATTTATTTTTCTACTCTACTGTTTTATTTTCTTATTTTTTATTTTCTTATTTTATTTTATTTTATTCATTTTTCTACTCTACTATTTTATTTTATTTTATTTTATTTTATTTTATCTGATCTTATCTTATCTTATTTTTATTTATTTTATTTTATTTTATTTTGTAGAACATCTCCTTGTGTGTTTAACAGAAAAAAAGAAAGTCATAGAGGTTCGGAGCGACATGAGGGTGAGTAAAGGTTGACTGAATTTAAATTTTTGGACGAACCATTCCTTAAATCAGAAAACATCCTGGCTTTCAGAACAGATGTGGGATGCTCTCTCAAAGAGAATCGGCTCTGCGACACTCTGACTCAGAGATTGGACCGTAATCAGAGTCCAAAACCCCCACGCGGACCAGGCTAGCCCAGGTGCAGTGGACACAATGCAGGCTTTTCTTCCACTGGGACTGTTTATGTGCAGCACGACCAACCAGCATCTGAGAGGAAGAAAGCAGAGGAAGAGAGGGATCGCTGGTAAATGAAGGACAGGAAGTGAGCTGAAGGAGAAGTGTTCAGGGACTCTGGAGTGGATTGTGGTATTGACCAGCTATAGATGGATGTGTCTGAAGGTTTTTTTTTTTTTTAAATCAGTCTACTAACACAGAGACTTTTCTTTAATTGCAACGATGTAGAGCCAAAACTTTTTGCCACACCTGGACTGAGAAAATGTAACATATATTGCACAGTATTTTGCATTATTTAAAATATTTAAAATATAATAAAAACAAATATATAATATAATATAATTTAATTATATAATATAAATAATATCTTATATAATATAATTTTTTTCTAAAGTTCCAGTTGGACTTTCATTAAGAATTAGTATTGGATTTTATAAAAATATAATAATATATAAAATAGAAATATATAAAATAAATAATTAGTTGTTAAATTGTAATGTATAATTTATAATTACAATTAAATAATTAAATTTAATTAAAAAATTAATGAACAGTACGCTGCTCTGCCTGATACAGAATTGTCTCCTCTTTGCGTCCGTCTTCAGCGTATCTGGCCTGTTGTTAATGGCAGTTTGCAGACTCAGGCATGATGTGGGCTATTTACCTTTATCACTGTCCCAGTAGCTCCAGAAAATGAACAGAAAAATAAATACAAAATAATACAATACAGAGTAGACACTGGAGAAATGTAATGTATTTTTGTGCTCATATTTCTTGTTATTTCTGTTATAGCTACTGGAACAGTGCTAAAGATCCACCAGTCGATCGCGATCGATGGGTTGGCGACCCTAAGCCATTGCTGCTGGAAGTTGTGCCTTTTCTTTTTCCTTTGCTTACTCGGTTCCTCCCTGTCCGCACCTGTGCTCTCGTCATCAGTTGTGTATGTATGCTGGCTCGTTAGCTCGTCCTTTCCATCAGCATCTTTGACCTTTTCATTTTAATATGGCTTAATTTCATTCATTTTAGCTGGAACTACTTCTCTCTGTTTATGTCTATGATATAAACAGAGGATGAGACAAAAACACGGTTTGTAAAATGGATTCATGATGTACTCGTTCATTATATAGATTTTGTTCATTTTGAACACAAAAAGTTACGGACTGCAGCAGCTGCTGAAACAACGGCATTCTTTTGCACACGCAAATTTAACCGCGTGCATGACCATGCACTCGCACAAATCAAATTTTAACTCGCACATTCTCAAAAAATGGTTGCAGTCTGGAACCCTGAAAAAATTTTGTTTTATTTATTTATTTATTTTTTAACCATATATATATATACACACTACCGTTCAAAAGTTTGGGGTCAGTAAGATTTTTTAATGTTTTAAAAGAAGTATCTTCTGCTCACCAAGCCTGCATTTATTTGATTAAAAATACAAACAAAAACATTAATATTGTGAAATATTATTCCAATTTAAAACAGCTGTTTTCTATGTGAATATACAGTAAAGTGTAATTTATTCCTGTGATTAAAGCTGAATTTTCAGCATCATTACTCCAGTCTTCAGTGTCACATGATTCTTCAGAAATCAATCTAATATGATTTGATGCTCAAGAAACATTTATGATTATTATCAATGTTGAAAACAGTTGTGTACAATTTTTTTTTCAAAATTCTTCGATGAATAGAAAGTTCAAAAGAACAGCATTTATTTAAAATAGAATATTTTCTAACATTATAATTGTCTTTACTGTAACTTTTGATCAATTTAATTCATCCTTGATGAATAAAAGTATTGATTAATTTTATTTCTATCCCCCAAAAATAAAAATAAAATTCTTACTGACCCCAAACTTTTGAACGGTAGTGTTTAATGTTACAAAATATTTAGATTTCAGACAAATGCTGTTCTTTTGAACTTTCTATTCATCATAGCATTATGAAATAAAAATGTAAATAACTGTTTTCAACAAAAAAGAAAACAGCAGTTGTAAATTGGAATAATATTTCACAATATTACTGTTTTTGTTTGTATTTTTAATCAAATAAATGCAGGCTTGGTGAGCAGAAGATACTTCTTTTAAAACATTAAAAAATCTTACTGACCCCAAACTTAAAGGTGCCCTAGATTGTTTTTTTACAAGATGTAATATAAGTCCTAGGTGTCCCCTGAATGTGTCTGTGAAGTTTCAGCTCAAAATACCCCATAGATTTTTTTTAATTCATTTTTTTAACTGCCTATTTTGGGGCATCATTAACTATGCACTGATTTTTTTCAGCACGGCCCCTTTAAGAGATGCGCGCCCTCTGCCCCACGAGCTCTCGACTATAATACAGTGCATTTACAAAGTTCACACAGCTAATATAACCCTCAAATGGATCTTTACAAGATGTTCGTCATGCATGCTGTATGCATGCTTCGAATTATGTGAGTAAAGTATTTATTTAGATGGTTACGTTTGATTCTGTGTGAGTTTGAGGCTATGCTAAAGCTAACATTACACACTGTTGGAGAGATTTATAAAGAATGAAGTTGTGTTTATGCATTATACAGACTGCAAGTGTTTAAAAATGAAAATAGCAACGACTCTCGTCTCCGTGAATACAGTAAGAAACGATGGTAACTTTAACCACATTTAACAGTATATTAGCAACATGCTAATGAAACATTTAGAAAGACAATTTACAAATATCACTAAAAATATCATGATATCATGGATCATGTCAGTTATTATCGCTCCATCTGCCATTTTTCGCTGTTGTTCTTGCTTGCTTACCTTGTCTGTGCACAGATCCAGACGTTAATACTGCCTTTCCTTGTCTAATGCGTCGAATGGGCTGGCATTATGCAAATATTGGGGGCGTACATATTAATGATCCCGACTGTTACGTAACAGTCGGTGTTATGTTGAGATCTGAGTGTTTTCCGGAAGTCTTTTAAACAAATGAGATTTACATAAGAAGGAGGAAACAATGGGGTTTGAAACTCAATGTATGTCTTTTCCATGTACTGAACTCTTGTTATTCAACTATGCCGAGGTAAATTCAAATTCTGATTCTAGTGCACCTTTAAATAAATATAAATTAATCAATGCTATAATATATAATCTAAATTGTCATATTGATTTTTTTAAATATATAATTCACAACTAATACTGTAATAATACTAGCTGTTAATAGTTAATTATATGTGTGTGTGTTTTCTTCAGTCTTCAATAATGAAGTTCCAGTTGGACTTTGATTTCGTGCTTGTTTTGTTTAGTCTTAAAGGCTCATCTCTCATCAGATCCGTGTCTCTTTCTCAGCCATCTTCTCTCACAGAGATTCTGTGTTGCCAAAGATCGTTTCTCTGTCACATAATATTCACTAATACCCTCATCTGCCTCCCGATGGCCGACGCGAATCCTGTCTGTGTCTGTCCTGCTGTCTTCCGTCTATGATACATGATCAGAACACAGCCTATCATCAACACACGCTGCGGTCCAGAGATATGCTTTTATAACCTGATATTTCACCGACAGGAAACAGATGCCCACTCAGGGAGGGAAACGCACACCAGGAAAAGAAAATACAGTGAAGTGGAAAGAAAACAGTGATTGGTGCTGCACAGAGAAAGAGAGAGAAGAGAATTTTTTAGTGGACATTTAGCTTATCTTGATTTGTGTGTCAGGGCTTGTTTATTCTGCTTGGTTTGTGGTAATTTGGTACTTAGATATGCATGTTATTCAAAGTGGGAAATCAGGCTATTAATGATTGAAGTTTTGCCCTCATTTATGACAGTTAAAATCAGGGCACTAAATCCAGGCCGCCATTCGTTTCTTTGGGCCAAGAAATGACACGCGATTAGAAACGATATTTCGAGCGCTCCCAGTAGGGAACTGATCAGCCTCGTGTTGGCAGCTTCCTGTCTGCTTCACTGGTGCTAAAGACAGTTTGAATCGCCACAGTGCCCCTTAGTGAAGCTGTTATATACTGCCCACAGACAAGCATTTTGACTCGTCGCTCAGGTTGGACAAGCAGATATCTTGTGTATACAGTAATGCACAACTATGTTAAATGGGGCAAGTGTTCTGGTGGATTTAAAAACAGAAATGCTTTCCAAACTTGAATGACTTTCCTACATCTGTAGTGCACCTTAGGAAGTGTTTTTTTTTAAAGAATATTCACTCTGCTTATGCATTATTTATGCAGCATTATTTTTGTTAAATTAAATTTTTAAAATTGTTTTTATATTGTATTGTATTTAATTTAATTTAATTTATTTTAGTTTTTATTTTGTTAAATGTTATTTTTTAAATTTAATTTTATATTGTATCGTATTTTATTTTATTTCATTTGTATATTCTTTTGTTAATTTTATATTTTAATTTTATTTTATATTGTATTGTATTGTATTTGTTTTATTTTATTTTATTTTTTATTTAGTTAAATTTTAAATTTTATTTTTTATTTTTGTTACATTTTATTTTTTAATTTTTTATATTGTAATGTATTTTATTTCATTTTTTTTTTTTTTTTTTTGTTAATTTTTTATTTTATATTGTATTGCATTTTTTTCATTTATTTATTTAATTTTACTTCATCTCAATTTTTTTTTGTTTAAATTAATCTTTTATTTTTTATTTTAAAGCATTTTCGGTCTTTCTTTGTCCTTTTTAAAGCTTGCCAGCCACTAACCGTCTGCCTTTGTTTCACAGAAAACAGCATCTCATTTTGGAAAAGAATATCTCTTTGAAATTAAAAGAAATGCAGCTTCTATTTTTGCTGAAGTACATTTAATTCCTCTGTACAGAAATGTGCAATTATAGCTGTAAAGTCCTTTTGATGAGAGACCACTTTTCTAGACCAATAAACTTCTGGTCATGCATATTAACAGTGTAAGTGCTGTAGGAAATGCCCTTGCATTTTTTGCTTTTATCTTTAATGCACCGTGTAAGTTCAATTAAAGTTGTCTAAATATGATATTGTCATGCATTATGTACTAAATTATAACATTTCACAACATCATAACTGTTGTGAAATGCATCTTATCATGAGGAAATTGGCCTTTACTGTTTTTCTAGGTTTGTGGGAAAACTTTGAAGTGAACTTCTTTTCTTTGTTAGTTGATTTAAGGCAAAAGCTAAATTATCCGGTAAATAATTGTAGCCTTAATCACCCAAATAGTTGATTTAATTGTTCTAATAATCATTACATTAGTCGATTATTAAGAATAGCTAGTTGAGCTCTGCAGGCGTTGATAAGACTGGATATCATTTTGCACAGACAAGGTTAGTAAGTGATTTTATCATACTAGTCTCAACATGCAGGGCCGTTTCCACTGGGAACAACCGGGAATAGTTGAATTAAAAACTATTTGTATCATTCATATAAATTGGTCTTCAGCTCTTGTGAATGTGGGTGAGTCACATAAGGAGCGGCTATTGATAAATCCATCCTGAATCACCGTTAAACCCAAATGCGCAGGTCACGAACATGTGCACATTACATGACTAAACTTTCATTCAAAGAGGCTTTGTAGAGTATTTACAGGACCGTTGCTATAATCCTGGAAAATTCTTGCCGAGTTTTGCTCAGATATATTGCATGCTAATGGAGGTTTTAAATATAAACCCTGATCTCCAGTGCTAGAAGACTGTCTGCTGGCAGAGCAAACGCTGCTAATTAGTGAGATTTTTGCCCGGGGACGCACACGGCGCTTTTACAGCACGCAGATCCAGCGATATGGAAGTGAAACTGCCCTTCTTCATGTATTTTTCTGCTTTTTCTGAAAAACAGCAGTTGTTCGTCTGTGATTCAGGGATGTTTGGTATCTCAGGAGAGGCTAAAGGTGATTAGATGAGACGGGACACACAGAGCAGTGTGGGTCTCAGCAGTGTTATGCATTCATGAAATAGCCGCACAAATGGCCTTTGCATGTTTAATAGCTGTTCAAATCTTTCTTTTCTGACTGTATAATTTATTAGTAGTGCGTGCTAAGGCAGGAATCACTATTGTTATTGCTCACAATTTGCATTGGGGATTTGAACAAACCCCTGGCCCTGACCCATCAACTCTGGTGCGTAACTCATGAGTTTTGTTGATTTGCGACGTGCTATTATTGTTCAAAGCTTTCCTACTTCTGATGTTTGGAGGATATTCACGTGGTTCTTTTTATTAATGCTATTTTATTTTATTTTATTGTTTGTTTTGTATATAAAATATATAAAATAAAACAAAACAAAATAAGTTAAAAAATATATAAAATATATATAATATTTTATATATTTTATATATTTTAAATATTTCTTTATTTTTTATTTTAATTTATTGTTTGTTTTATATATAAAATATATAACAAAAAACAACAAAATAAAATAAAAAATATATAAAATAAATAATATTTTATATATTTTAAATATTTCTTTATTTTTTTTATTTTAACTTGTTTGTTTTATATATAAAATATATAACATAAAACAACAAAATAAAATAAAAAATATCTGAAATAAATAATATTTTATATATTTTACATATTTCTTTATTTTTTATTTTAATTTGTTTGTTTTATATATAAAATATATAACAAAACAACAAAATAAAATAATAAATATATAAAATAAATAATATTTTATATATTTTACATATTTCTTTATTTTTTATTTTAATTTATTGTTTGTTTTATATATAAAATATATAAGAAAAACAACAAAATAAAATAAAAAATATATAAATAAATAATATTTTATATATTTTACATATTTCTTTATTTTTTATTTTAATTTGTTTGTTTTAAATATAAAATATGTAACATAAAACAACAAAATAAAATAAAAAAATATGTAAAATAAATAATATTTTATATATTTTACATATTTATTTATTTTTTTTATTTTAATTTGTTTGTTTTATATATAAAATATATAACATAAAACAACAAAATAAAATAAAAAATATATAAAATAAATAATATTTTATATATTTTACATATTTCTTTATTTTTTATTTTATTTTGTTTTGTTTTATATATGGAATATATAAGTATATAGATTTGTCATTTTCACTTGTCATTTTTTGTCTTTTTTTTTTTTTTTTTTCCCAACATCTCATTTTGGAAAAATATCTCTGAAATTAAAAGCAGAAATGCAGCTTCTATTTTTGCTGAACTACTTGAATTTAATTCCCCTCTGCAAAAATTGAGCTGTAAAGTTGTCCTTTTGATGAACAACTTCTGGTTTTACTTTCACGTTATTTTTAGAACATGGAAATCTAGTTCTTCTTCTTCATTATTATTATTATTATTATTATTATCATTTTTTTTTAATATATCCTATTTGCTATGTGACATTTAATGGATTATTATCCAGGATTTATTCCATAAAACGGATGTGAATGAAGCTGGCAACTTGCATCTGCCTTTCCAGCCGATCAGCTCCGTTCATTCAGTATGCTTCTGTGGTGTGTTCAACACTCAGGATGTAAGACCTATTTTGCTGTCATATCCAGAGAACGAAAGCCTGTTATCATGACAATGAAGCTGAAATCAGTCCCGCAGAACTCTGCACGAGAGACGCTCACTGTGGAGAGCATCAGATGTGACCCGCAGGAGGAGATCAGGGATTATTCTCTACTCATCAAGGGAGTTCACGGGCAGAGCATCGCCCGTCTGAGATCTGCTCCTTTCATCTGCTCTTTAAAGGTTACACAGAAAATTTTCTGCTCACCAGGGACAACAGAAGCACACAGAGAGACACAGAGAGGAGTGTTTATTGATGTTACGCCTCATACATTTCCATGGAGTTTTTTTTTTTTGAAGCATTATATTAGTGTTGCCCTTTTGGAGTCATTGTGTGAAAGAAAGTTAATATTTGGCTAATATTTGGTCATTTTGAGAGTGGCCATTGATTGGCCAATAACTGCTCCCACTTACCTGATTAACAAGTTGTAGATAGGGCTGGGTGGTATGATGATATATATCATTACAACGGTATAAAATGTCTGTTGTTAGAGATTTTGCTATATTGTGTATATCGCAGTATGTAAATATGAAGAGTTCAGATGCAAAAGCCGCTAAACGCCACATCCATCAAAAATGAGATAATGATATGAGATAATGATATTAAGTACATCATAACACATAGTATACGTTCATCAAATACTTTCGCTTCAAATCCGCTAAATCTTAGCGTCAACCCATTCAGAAATACCAGTTTGTTGGCAGAAACTGCTAAACACCACTTCCCTTTTTCAGCAAAATCCTCTAAGTCCACAGAAGATGAACCAATCGGAAGACGCGAATCGAATTATATGATTTCAAGATGAATGATAGCGTGCCTATGAGCCGGCTTTCAATTGCCGAGCTGCAAGTTTTTATCATGTTTTGTCCATCATTACAGTGGCAATGATAGGATTTCATGAGTAGCAAGTAAACACAAAAGCCGGTTATGTGTCAAGTGAAAGTTGGGTGTGAACCGGATATGTATCAGTGTAATGGATCTGTGGTCTTAAAGTGACAGCAGCCTAATAAACCTGCATTGCTCTCTGGAATACTTGATTCTGATTGGTTAGTCGTGTCATTCTGCAGTCAAATATTTGTATATAATAAATCTAAACTGTATAATTGGCCGTTGTCCAATGACAAAGACAATATCACATATTTTAGTAATCATCATAAATTAAAAGCTCAAAACACTCATAATTCATCCAGTTTTTGAACCGGATGTGTATCAGTGTAATGGATCTGTGGTCTTAAAGTGACAGCAGCCTAATAAACCTGCTGCTCTGTGTCATTAATGTGAATTAAACAAAAGAGAAAATAACTCTTTTTCACTTTAATAAGAATAAATTTATATTTCATACAGTGAAGACTATGCAATTTTATTTTTACATTTGATTATTAAATTTCTATTTCTAACTACATGTTAAAGGGTTAAATGAAAATTCTGTCATTAATTACTCACCTTTATGTCATTCCACACCCGTAAGACCTTCGTTCATCTTCAGAACACAAATTAAGATATTTTTGATAAAATCCGATGGCTCAGTGAGGCCTGCATTGCCAGCAAGATAATTAACACTTTCAGATATCCAGAAAGCTACTAAAGACATATTTAAAACAGTTCATGTGACTACAGTGGTTCAACCTTAATGTTATAAAGTGACGAGAATACGTTTTGTGCGCCAAAAAAATCCAAAATAATGACTTTATTCCACAATATCTAGTGATGGGCGATTCCAAAACACTGCTTTATGAAGCTTCGAAGCTTTACGAATCTTTTGTTTCGAATCAGTGGTTCAGAGTGCCAAAGTCACATGAACTATTGAAGTTTCGAAACACTTATGACGTAACGAAGCCTCATTTACTGAAATTACGTGTCTTTGGAGCTCAGAACCACTTATTATGTTTATATAGTTTGTATATAAAAATAAAAGCTTCAGTTGTTTTTATGATCAAATACTGATTTATAATGATTTTACTATGGAAAACATGGTTACCATGGTCATTTTTGGCAAATTGTGAAATATAAAATGCATGATGCATTATCCTATCATGGTAAACTTGGCATGGAATAGAAATTGCTATTGTTTTGCGTTCCCTACTGTGAAGTAGCCTATATCCGAGTGAAGTGGCTTCTTGAACTAGAAAACGTATAGGGCGGGACTTGAGTTTGCTGTCCTGACCTTGCGCCGGTGCTCTCGTCATTAGAGAAGAGATGTCTTTGGGAGGGCGTGGAGACGCTAATGTTTTTGATGAAAGATCACGAGAAGATTACGACAATTGTAATTGCAAGCTTTACTCACCCTCAATGCATCCTAGGTGTATATGACTTTCTTCTTTCTGATGAAGTCAATCTGAGATATATTAATAAATATCCTGATGCATCTGAGCTTTATAATGGCAGTCAACGGTATCAACAAGTATGAGCTGAAGAAAGCGCTTCCATCCACATCCATCCATCATAAATGTACTCCACACAGCTCCGGGGGATTAATAAAGACCTTCTGAAGCGAAGCAATGCATTTGTGTAAAAAAATATCCATATTTAACAAGTTATGAAGTAAAATATCTAGCTTCTACCAGACTGCCTTCTATATTCAAATTACGAAAAAAACAGAACTGCTGTCGCGTCAGTTAAAGGTGCCGAAGAACATGTTTTCAAAAGATGTAATATAAGCCTTAAGTGTCCCCTGAATGTGTCTGTGAAGTTTCAGCTCAAAATACCCCATAGTTTTTTTTTATAAATTTTTTTAACTGCCTATTATTATAAATGCGCCGATTCAGGGTACGCGGCCCCTTTAAATCTCGTGCTTCACGCTCCAAGAGCTCGCGCTTGCCTTAAACACCATAAACAAAGTTCACACAGCTAATATAACCCTCAAAATGGATCTTTACAAAGTGTTCGTCATGCAACATGTCTAATCGCGTATAGTATTTATTTGGATGTTTACATTTGATTCTGAATTCCATGCATGTGTGTACAAAAAACGTGGTAACCCCACTCCGTCCAGTTGCTAGACTAGATGTTCACCATAGCAACAGCTTGGAATGCACAAGCATGAAGATTCTGTACACTTGCAGCTTTTCCCAGGTAGATAAATTGTACTTTGTCACCCCTGTCTGTTCCTCCTCCTCCTTCTCCTCCTCATCGTGTCTATCAAGTGTCTTTCCTTTTTTCTCTCTTTATCTAAATCCTCCTCCCACTCCATTCTATCTCTCCCTCTCATTTAAATTCATGTGTGGCATCCTCTGGAGGGTCTGCTGGGATTATATTACACACAGAAGCCATCTCTGTGGTCAGGCTCCAGGGCGTTGCGATGTGTGGCGATGCCGAGAGCTGTTTAAATTTTAAAAACGCCATCTGAATCTGATGGGCTGACGGCTGCCGAATTGGATTCAAATGCAGGATGGTGGCTGTGTTGGTGAAATATCAGGAGCTGTTAAATGTATTCACTCCCATTACAAACAGCAACAATGAGCTCAGTAGTAACGAGGCATGAAGTCGATTTCCTGTGTAATTTGTGTGTTTGAAATGGTTGTGTTTAACAGGACTCATTCTGAGGGAGCCATTAAGAGGAAATGACATTAGTGCTCAAACTTGAACAAACCCGTATTAAGCGCATAACTCGTCTCTCATCATTTGTGGTACAGACATGAATGATACCTCAAATCCTAAGCATATTTGTTGAGGAGAAGTGTGCTTGGCTGTTGATTTTGGCCTGTTGGATGATATAATAGGGTGAAAAGTAGACTTCTGTTGAGATCAGATTATCACAGAAACTTGCTGTTGGATTTTTGTAAATGATTTTGATCTTTGTCAGAAGTTAATGAGACAAAGTGTTACATATCTCGGCTGAATACAGGGCGTAATTTGAATCAGATTAACAAATGAGTTTTGAATTTTATAATAATAATACTGTGCCAGGCCACATACATGTGGAAAATCAGATCTTTAGACCCTCTGTTATCCTCATTATTCTCATTGTGTTAAGATTATTATTATTATTATATGGCTCTCTGGAATACTTTGGTTGATTCTGATTGGACAGTCATGTCAAATATTTGTATATAATAACTCTAAACTCTATAATTGGCCGTTGTCCCTGGCAACCAATTTCCAATATAGCTGTGCTAGTTGAATGCTTCTCATGCCGCTTTGTGGTCCATGTATGCAGCCGTATAGAGTGCATTAGCGCCTGTCCTCTTTTCAGTGGCTCTGGTTATGGAAGTATTTTTTTCATTAATTTTTCCCATAGGGATTAAAATAGTTTTTGTTAAAGAGTTATAAGCCATGAACCAAGGCAAGCAGCTACTTAGTGAATCATTCACAACACTACAGTTTATTGCAAAATATGCATATATACAAACATTTCAGTATTTTGAGAGCATAGAGAGATCGACTCAATTACATGAGAGTGGGCGGAGCTAAAGAGCAAGTTTGAAAAGTGTTGCTTTTTTCGACTCTCTGATTGGTTGGACATCATTTTCTGCACAGCATCATGGGCAATGTAGTTTTTCACCAGGAATTCCACTGTTAAACATGATTATTTTAAAAAATAAGTTGAAATAATGCAGGCTGACTGCTTCAGCAGAAGCAAAAACCATGGGTTAAGAACCTGGTAGCTCACTGTAGGGCTGTCTTTAAAGGTTTATAAGTTATCGGAGTGAAATGAATGGAGTTTTTATTTCCTGAACCTGACTGTTGCACTCTTTAACAACCTGTCAAGGTTTATTTTGTGATAATGACTGGCTTACATAATTACCTGAATAAACATCTAACCTGAGTCTCTACCTCTCTTGTTCTCCCTCCAGGTGTCATTGTGCTGCTGCATTGAACTCCTGGATTTCTGCTGTTCCTGTTTATTCCGTGGATTTGTGGAGTAGATAGATAGATAGATAGATAAATAGATAGATCTAGCAAATTTAAGAAGAGATCTGAGAGAAAGAGAGAGAGAGAGAGAGAGAGAGAGAGAGAGAGTATGAGGCAAAGTATTAAGTCTGAAGGAGCGATGTGACGGTTGGATTCCTCCTACAGCGCACCGGCTACAATGGACTTCCAAATCAGACACTGAAACATCACTGCTCAAGGTAGGATCAAAACATTTCCACAGTAAAAATGACTGAAATTGCTGTTCTTTTGTTGTTGCTGTTGCGTGTTATTTTTTCTTTGAAGTCCAAGGTTTGTCAAGGTGTCTTGTACGGAAGAGGATTAGGGCCAAGCAATAATAAAATATAAAACCATCTCGAGATTAAAGTTGTTGAATTTCGAGAAAAAAGTCAAAATAAAATGTTGAGAATAAACTCGTTAAATTACGAGAAAAAACTTGTTAAATTTCGAGACAAAAGTCGAGATAAAATGTTGGGAATAAAGAAAAAAGTTGTCATTTAACGAATTTGTTCTCGTAATTTAACAACTTTTTTCTCATAATTTAATGAGTTTATTCTCAACATTTTATCTCGACTTTTTTCTCGAAATTTAATGACATTTTTCTCATAATTTAACGAGTTTTTTCACGTAATTTAACGAGTTTATTCTCAACATTTTATCTTGACCTTTTTCTCGAAATTTAACGATTTTTTTCACGTAATTTAACGAGTTTATTCTCAACATTTTATCTTGACTTTTTTCTCGAAATTTAACAACTTTAATCTCGAGATGGTTTTATTTTTTTATTATTGCTTGGCCCTAATCCTCTTCCGTAGTCTTGCACCAGGCTCATGGATAATATAGTTTAAAGGGTTAGTATAATGAAAATTATCCCATGATGGGGGATAAAACTCCTACATCCTACATCATACATCACGTCACAGAGTTACTCTTGTGGCGCAAGTCGACTTGCATAGTATGTGTACGGTCGTCTGCCGGAATTGAATTATTATAGTTAATAAAGTTTTAAATATGGATATTTTTCATACAAAAACACATCGCTTTGCTTCAAAAGGACTTTATTACCCGCCTGGAGCTGTATGGATTATTTTTTATAATGGATGGATGAATTTTTTGGGGCTTCAAAATCTGGCCCTCCTTCACTACCATTATAAAGCTTGGAAGAGCAAGGATATTTTTTAAAAATATCTCAGATTGTGTTCGTCTGAAAGAAGATAGTCAAATACACCTAGGATAGCTTGAGGGTGAAAAAATCATGGGATAATTTTCATTTTTGGGTGAACTATTCCTTTAAATGACCATTTTCCAACCTCTTCAGTGCTTTCCACACATAGACTTTACTTGGGCGGGCCGCCCAAGTATATTTGGAGACACATTTTTGCTTTTATTATTTTTATCCTCTTATACTTTTATATCCGCGCAAGATAATGAAACCATCCGCGGTCGATTAACTAGTCGTTTCGTACCTGCTCGTTAGGTGTGCGTCAGAACTGTTTACTCCCGCTAGCATTCCCACAGGCACTGCATTTTGCAAAGTCACAAGGGGGCACTGTTGCGCGTTCTACAAACTCGCAGTGCTTCAGACTGCTTCAAAGTGATTCTCAATCAATGAAAAGCGCAGATTTATGCCAAGCGATTGCTAATGAACTCAAGTTGATGAATTATTACAAGGTCTACTTCATGGCCTTTATATCAAATGTTTTAGACGATTGTAAGAATGTGAAGGATCAGCCTGCAATAGTACAGACATTTCAAAATAAGCGTCCCGGTGTATTTCGGGCTTGTTTATAATTAAAAGTCACACGCTAAGTTTTTTCTTTTTCTTTTGGGCATTATTGGTATTTTGGTTACACAATAAATTGTATTTAATTTGATTTCCATTTAATTCATAATAAATTATTGTAGTCTCCCCCACAGGAAGAAAAGACTAAGAACATTATTTGACACATATATTATTCATTTTATAAATTTTACTAGTAAAATCTGTGTCCCATTCAAGGCAGGGTAGGCAAAAAAATGTATAAAAAACTTTTTTTCAAAATTTGTTTAAACTTTATTTATATATCAATACATAATTAAAATGTAAGTACTCTGAAAAAGAAAGTATAAAAATCGAGTGTCTGTAGACCTCTCACGACTGTTTTAAAGACAGCTCATTATTTCCATTCACTCCACCCCCTCCCTTCTGGGCTCCTTCCAAAGCCACGCCCCCAAAACGCATGAACGTGTGACTCCGACCACTGAGCTGGAAGACGCATTATTTACCTGAGACGAGCGGAGAGGAAGGAGCACAGTGCATGTAGTGACATCATGTCAGAATCACATGTAATAAAAATAACTTTAAAATTATGAAGATAAACAAACAAGATGTATTTTAGTACTCACTATCAAGCTAGCATATTGATATTGGTAAAGTTTAAAATATATATTTTTTGATTCGCTAACGAGCTAGTTATCTATAAGGCAAAGCTAAAAACAGGTTGCATGATACACGTTTTTCCATTACCATCATTTACACTGTGATGAAGATGAATTTCGTGTAAGATTCATAACATATACGTTGTTCTACAGATCAACAGAGTAACATACACTCAAATATCAACTCACAACTGCATTGCAGACACAAAATAATAACACACACATACAACAAAGTGTGTACGACACACACAGATACAAGATAAAGACATCAGTAAACATAGGTAGAGAATATAAAAACAAAACAAAGGCGAAAAAAACGTGCAGGTAAACTTGCAGGTGAACATGGTAAAAGACTTAGACAGAGGGTAAAATTATGCACAATTCAACACTATAGCTATCATTATTTATCGTCTCTACTACGGCTCGCTAAGTAATGTTATGTTAGCTATATTACGCAGCTACGTGTGCTAATGACACATGCTTCATGAAAAAATAAACAAAAAAATATGTATGATCAAAATACAAAAAGAAAGATTTACCTGTCCAGCAGAAATAAAGCCATCAAGGAGTCACTTTTCAGCCCCTTGAGTTCCCTCAGTTCTCGCCATCGCTGGAAAGCCACGCCGATATTAACTCGCGTTTTATTTCTTTGTTTATCCAAAGACTTTTTGTTCATTGCCTTTTCTTGTACTGTTACTGTCTTCCTTTTTTTGCCTGGTTTGCCTTCACTAACTGCATAGGCCGATACTGTGAATTTAGCTTGCTGTTTCTCTGCCATTGTTTTGGTATTCCTAGGATCCGTGCCTCTTGGATTCCCCAAATCAAACGTGCGCGCGCAAGTGGGCAGGTCATGTGTGGCAAAAGGGTGGTTGCCATGGTTGCGAGAGAGTGACAGCCGCCTAAGCCAATCCTATGTTTCGTCCCGGATGGAAATAATGAGCTGTGTTTAATACAGATTAAACGGTCTAGAGTCACTCGATTTTTATACTCTTTTTACCAGAGTTCTTACATTTTAATTATGCATGTATATATATAGAAAGTTTAAACAAATTTGGAACAAAATTTCTTACCTACCCTGCCTTTCACTGAGAGAGACACTATATGACAGCAAGGAGAACATAGGAAAAGGAGAACCATTTAAATGCTGTAATTTTGCATAATTTACAATGCATAATAATGCATAATATTAGTATGTTATTAAATGTAATATGATATGTAATTAAAATTAATTTCAATAAATAAAAATACTGTTAAAAATCACACATTATTTGTTTGTCACATGTATTAGATGGATTTTTCGCCCGGCTACCACCGCAAGTATATTTCAAACCTGTGGGAAGCACTGCTCTTCTCATATTTAGTTTTTGCTACTGTACCTTTAAGACTCATCTGGAGAGGGCTGAGATGCTGAATAGGTGTTATGTAAATATGGTCGATCATATGTTAATGAGCTGATGGTTGTGATGTCAGTCTGCAATGAGTTCTGAGTAAGCAGTTTTTGCAGTTTCTGGGTGGACTGAGGAGGGATTTTTGAGTTGTGAATGTTATGTGTAATTCATCAAACTCTCATTTCAAATGAACAAGAAAAATCCTGTTTTCCATGATTAAGGGAATATCCTGCATTTAATTCAGAAGTCATTTTTTTTGTGTAATAGTGAAAAAAGTGCTCAGATGAGCTTAAATATACTCACCTTAAACTTTTTTTATGCTCACGGCACACAAACGCTGTAATGTTTTTAAGATCCAGTTTCATTGAAATAATCCAAGCGTTGAATGTCTGGCCTGGGGTTCATTTTCATTTCATCTTTCACACATTTCTTGATTGTTCATCATATTGCGTGTGGTTATAAAAGCTGTGTGTTCAGCACAGTCACACTCTCTGATCCTCTCAGTGTCTGCAGGAATATTCAAAGGATTTTGTTTTTTTTTTGTTTTTTTTCTCATTGTTCCTGTTATTGCTGCTTCGCTGGCACAGCGTCTCTCATTATCAGAGCTGTTACCAAACGCTCCACAGAGGCCTGAAAACATGGAGATATTCCAGCGGGTTGTGTGCAAACACGTCTGTGGGTAGACAATGCGTGTGTGTGTGTGTGTGTGTGTTTGTGAGTCTGTGCATGCATAGTGTCCAGGACTTGTTTAAGGAATGTGTGTAAGTGTATGTATCTTATCCAAAGGTTAAGAAGTGTGTGTCAGACTCGAGCAGGAAACCTGGCTGCACAGGAAAGGAAATAACCTATCAGCCGGCATATGGAGGACAGCATGTGCTAACACTGTGCACACACACACACACACACACACACACACACACACACACACACACACACACACACACACACACACACACACACACACACACACTTGTATATGTGGTTTATGGGGACTCTCCATAGACGTAATGGTTTTTATACTGTACAAACTGTATATTCTATCCTCTAATCCTACCCCTACCCTTAAACCTACCCATCACAGAAAACTTTCGGCATTTTTACATTTTCAAAAAAAAAAAAACATAATTTAGTATGTTTATTAATCCCCACAATGTAGGTGATTTCAAATTTTACTATCCTTTACAATGTACATAAGTTTAAATTACAGTTAATTGGCCAAAGCACATTAAAAACATTGTGAATATTTACAATGTTGCTTGATTTTATATTGTCAGCAAAATTATTCGAATCACCCACGCATTCATGAACTCTCATACAAATACATATAGACTCACAAATGCTCATTAGAATCCCTGTTTATGTGGCTCGGTCTGTCCACTCCAAATGCCAAGCGGAAGGGTCTGAAGTGTGTTCATTTATCAGACTGGATGTTGTCATTCTGATTGTTCTCATTCATCGCACTGTGACATTTACAAGAGCTTTGCTGCTCTCTTATCTCACAGCTTTTCTAAACATGAAAATTCATTCTCTCCATCATGTTGTTCCAAACCTGAATTAATTTCTTTCCTCTGTGGAACATGAAAGGAGTATGGAAGCTTGCTTCCACCACTTCATAAAAAAATAAAAATGGTAATTACAACTTTTTATCTCACAATTCTGACTTTTTCTCGCAGTTGCATGTTTGCATCTCACAATTCTGAACTTTTTTTTTCAGAATTGCGAGATTTAAACTCGTAATTGTGAGTTATAAAGTCAGAATTGCATGATATAAAGCCAGAATTGTGAGAATTGTGAATTTTCTCAGATTTGTTTATATCACGCAATTCTGACTTTATAACATGCAATTGTGAGTTATAAAGTCAGAATTGTAAAATATAAACGTCATTCTTTTTCCCCCTCACAACTGGACATTACATCACGCAATTGTGAATTTATATCTTACAATTCTGAGAAAAAAAATCAGAACTGAAAGGAAAAAAAAACAAAAACATTTTCTCACAATTGTGAGTTTATATCACAATTCTGACTTTATATCACACAATTCGGACTTTATAACACGCAATTCTGACTTTATAACACGTAATTCTGACTTTATAACACGCAATTCTGACTTTATATCACAATTCTGACTTTATAACTCGCAATTCTGACTTTATAACACGCAATTCTGACTTTATATCACAATTCTGACTTTATAACTCGCAATTCTGACTTTATAACTTGCAATTCTGACTTTATATCACAATTCTGACTTTATAACTCGCAATTCTGACTTTATATCACAATTCTTACTTTATAACTCGCAATTCTGACTTCATAACACAATTCTGACTTTATAACACGCAATTCAGACTTTATATCACAATTCTGACTTTATAACTCGCAATTCTGACTTTATATCACAATTCTGACTTTATAACTTGCAATTGTGAGTTATAAAGTCAGAATTGTAAAATATAAACGTCATTCTTTTTCCCCCTCACAACTGGACATTACATCACGCAATTGTGAATTTATATCTTACAATTCTGAGAAAAAAAATCAGAACTGAAAGGAAAAAAAAACAAAAACATTTTCTCACAATTGTGAGTTTATATCACAATTGTGAGTTTATATCACACAATTCGGACTTTATAACACGCAATTCTGACTTTATAACACGCAATTCTGACTTTATAACACGCAATTCTGACTTTATATCACAATTCTGACTTTATAACTCGCAATTCTGACTTTATAACACGCAATTCTGACTTTATATCACAATTCTGACTTTATATCACAATTCTGACTTTATAACTCGCAATTCTGACTTTATAACTCACAATTCTGACTTTATATCACACAATTCGGACTTTATAACACGCAATTCTGACTTTATATCGCAATTCTGACTTTATAACACGCAATTCTGACTTTATAACACGCAATTCTGACTTTATATCACAATTCTGACTTTATAACTCGCAATTCTGACTTTATAACTCGCAATTCTGACTTTATAACACGCAATTCTGACTTTATATCACAATTCTGACTTTATAACTCGCAATTCTGACTTTATATCACAATTCTGACTTTATAACTTGCAATTCTGACTTTATATCACAATTCTGACTTTATAACTCGCAATTCTGACTTTATATCACAATTCTTACTTTATAACTCGCAATTCTGACTTCATAACACAATTCTGACTTTATAACACGCAATTCAGACTTTATATCACAATTCTGACTTTATAACTCGCAATTCTGACTTTATATCACAATTCTGACTTTATAACTTGCAATTCTGACTTTATATCACAATTCTGACTTTATAACTCACAATTCTGACTTTATAACTCGCAATTCTGACTTTATATCACAATTCTGACTTTATAACTCGCAATTCTGACTTTATATCACAATTCTGACTTTATAACTCGCAATTCTGACTTTATATCACAATTCTGACTTTATAACTCGCAATTCTGACTTTATATCACAATTCTGACTTTATAACTCGCAATTCTGACTTTATATCACAATTCTGACTTTATAACTCGCAATTCTGACTTTATATCACAATTCTTACTTTATAACTTGCAATTCTGACTTTATATCACAATTCTGACTTTATAACTCACAATTCTGACTTTATAACTCGCAATTCTGACTTTATATCACAATTCTGACTTTATAACTCACAATTCTGACTTTATAACTCGCAATTCTGACTTTATATCACAATTCTGACTTTATAACTCGTAATTCTGACTTTATAACACGCAATTCTGACTTTATATCACAATTCTGACTTTATAACTCGCAATTCTGACTTTATAACTCGCAATTCTGACTTTATAACTCGCAATTCTGACTTTATAACTCGCAATTCTGACTTTATAACACGCAATTCTGACTTTATATCACAATTCTGACTTTATAACACGCAATTCAGACTTTATATCACAATTCTGACTTTATAACTCGCAATTCTGACTTTATAACACGCAATTCTGACTTTATATCAAAATTCTGACTTTATAACTCGCAATTCTGACTTTATAACTCACAATTCTGACTTTATAACTCGCAATTCTGACTTTATATCACAATTCTGACTTTATAACTCGCAATTCTGACTTTATAACACGCAATTCTGACTTTATATCACAATTCTGACTTTATAACTCGCAATTCTGACTTTATATCACAATTCTGACTTTATAACTCGCAATTCTGACTTTATAACACGCAATTCTGACTTTATATCACAATTCTGACTTTATAACACGCAATTCAGACTTTATATCACAATTCTGACTATAACTCGCAATTCTGACTTTATAACGCAATTCTGACTTTATATCACAATTCTGACTTTATAACTCGCAATTCTGACTTTATATCACAATTCTGACTTTATAACTCACAATTCTGACTTTATATCACAATTCTGACTTTATAACTCGCAATTCTGACTTTATATCACAATTCTGACTTTATATCACAATTCTGACTTTATAACTCGCAATTCTGACTTTATATCGCAATTCTGACTTTATATCGCAATTCTGACTTTATAACACGCAATTCAGACTTTATATCACAATTCTGACTATAACTCGCAATTCTGACTTTATAACGCAATTCTGACTTTATATCACAATTCTGACTTTATAACTCGCAATTCTGACTTTATATCACAATTCTGACTTTATAACTCACAATTCTGACTTTATATCACAATTCTGACTTTATAACTCGCAATTCTGACTTTATATCACAATTCTGACTTTATATCACAATTCTGACTTTATAACTCGCAATTCTGACTTTATATCGCAATTCTGACTTTATATCGCAATTCTGACTTTATAACACGCAATTCAGACTTTATATCACAATTCTGACTTTATAACTCGCAATTCTGACTTTATAACACAATTCTGACTTTATAACACGCAATTCAGACTTTATATCACAATTCTGACTTTATAACTCGCAATTCTGACTTTATAACTCGCAATTCTGACTTTATATCACAATTCTGACTTTATAACTCGCAATTCTGACTTTATATCACAATTCTGACTTTATAACTCGCAATTCTGACTTTATATCACAATTCTGACTTTATATCACAATTCTGACTTTATATCTCACAATTCTGACTTTATAACACAATTCTGACTTTATATCACAATTCTGACTTTATAACTCGCAATTCTGACTTTATATCACAATTCTGACTTTATATCACAATTCTGACGTTATAACTCGCAATTCTGACTTTATATCACAATTCTGTGCAAAATTATTGCATATCATGCAATTCTGACTCTATAACTCATAATTATGAGTATGTAGCATGCAATTCTGACTTTTTTCTCACAATTGCAAGTTTATATCACGCAATTCTGAGAAAAAAGTCAGAATAGCGAGAAGTTGTAATTACCGTTTTTATTTTTTATTTCATGATGGAAACAAGCTTCCATGGGGACCAAAAATGACTAAAAAGCACCATATAAGTAGTCAGTATGACTGGTGTTCTCTCTTTCAAGGCTTATGAAGTCATATGATCACTTTATGTGAGTTACAAATTTAGATTGTTATTAACTGCTCTGTTCTTTTGAGTCTATGTACACTCATACACCACCGTTTAAAAGTTTGAGGTCTCTAAGATTTTTTTTCAAAATTTTTATTTTTAAAGAAGTCTCTTATACTCAAGGCTGCATTTATTTGATCAAAAAATACAGTTAAAACAGCAATATTGTGAAAGATTTTTACAATTTAAAATATTGTTTTCTATTTGAATATATTGTAAAATGTAATTTCTGTGATCATAGCTGAATTTTCAGCATCATTACTCCAGTCTTCAGTGTCACATGATCCTTCAGCTTTGATTTGTTGCTCAAGAAACATTTCTTTAAAACGATTAATATTCATTGCTTAATGTATGTATGAAAACTGTATTATTTGATGAATAAAAGGCTCAAAAGAACATTTTTTTTTTAGTATTATTCTAAATGTATTTATATAAATATCAATTTAAAGCATCCTTGCTGAATAAATGTACAAGCTTGATGCCAAGCATGATTGAATGTCATTGCAAGCTTTCATTTCACTTTTGAAAGGCTTAGAATATAGTGCACAAGAAGCATGGACTACATTTGTAATACTTTTATGATGCTTTTTATCAGCAGCTTAAACATTCTGGGAATATCCCACATAAGAAAGTTTGGAATGTGGATGAACTGTTCCATTAGCCTGATGATTCCAGCCAGACGGCGTTTCAGCATCTTTAACGACGGTAAAACACAAGAGACGTCTCTCCCCCTCTGTCTGCTCAATCTCTCATTTCTCTCTTCGATCGTTTGAGTCTTTTCATTTCCTGCGCTGTCTCGGCTTAGGACCAATCAAAGCTGGGATTGCCCTCCCCTGGTTTCCTGCATGGATTTCATGTCTCATTAATAAAATGCCAGCACACACACTCACACACACACACATACAAACATGTGCGCACACACTCTTTCCCTCTCACGATGTGATTCATCAGAGCGTGTTGTAATGTCACGGCTCCTCCTGGTTTACAACTCTGTCCTGTATTGTATAGCATCCACAATGGAGATTGACATTCTCCTAAACCAGTCAGTCTTGGGTGGGTGGAACTTATGGTGAGAGCTGGAATCTGATTGGCTATTTATTTCACTGAGATATCTGTCCAGTCAAATGTGGCTTTAAAGTGTGCAGTTTTTTGTTTATATTTCTTGTGTAGCCATGTGTAGGTTGATTTCCCTGTGGTATTCAGTGGTATCCTTATATTTTGTTCAATTCCATTTGGTGATGATAATGGTGCGGAAATGAAACACTTCACCTTTAATAAACCAAAGGCATGAGTTTTACTAGTTTTAGTTTTAGTTTTAGTTTGATAACGACACTGTTGCAGTACAATCAATTTCAGATGGATACAATCAAGTCCTGGCCTACATTTTTTATTCTCGTTTCATTCAGAATTAAAATGGGTTGCAAATGCAGCTTCATGCTCACTTTAAACTCAAAGAGTGTTGCGATTCAGTCTCGGATTGTGTCACATGTTGTCGGAACTGTGGGTGTTTGGAAGGTGCAGGAGTTTCGGCATGTTCACCTCTTTATTTCCTCTGATCTGTCAGACTGGCACTGTGTTGACAGTGGCCACGCCCCCTCTGTATGATGCCACCCCTCATGTGACCCGGCCTGCAGGGAAAGAGAGAGACACTCAGCTTGAAGGGGCTCAGATCACTGGCCTCTTGTTGTGAGTGTGTGTTTGTGCTGGGATTGTTTATGTATGTGTGTGTGCGATCAGGACAATAGCGCTCAGTGTAAATCCAGTGCGGCCCAGATTTTTATAGTTCTTTCTCACAAACCAATCCGGGCGAAAAACAGCCTTATGCAACCTTAATCAACAACATGGCACTGGCAATCTGCTCCCACACAGCACGGCATGCTGCTAGTCTGTCAGGTTGAGAGCCGGGCATCTGGAAACAGTCTCTGAGGAATTCTGCTCACACGCTGTGATGTAGAAGGGTGAGAATGATCTGACTGAACCTGCTGTGTTACGTCAAAATAAAAGCTTGAGCGTGCTCTGAAGAGTTGGTTGAGATATTACATGGAATTAACGATTTATTTTAAAAATGATAGTAATAATTAAAGGACATAAAGCATCATAAAATAAAATGAATGCAGTTCAAATTACTTTAGCTCTATGTTCCAAGTCTTCTGAAGCAATACAGTAGGCCAGTGATATCACTGGCTCATGAATATTAATTTGCTTGCACTGATGTTGTGTGTTGTATTCTGTAGTCACGCTACCTAATTAATATTCATGAGCCAACATTCACCTTGCTACAAATTGATTGTCTGTAAATGTGCATTGTAGACGTTTTAAATAGTTTTGACCTTAAAGGTGCCCTAGAATTAAAAATAGAATTTATCTTGGCATAGTTAAATAACAAGAGTTCAGTACATGGAAATGACATAGAGTGAGTCTCAAACTCCATTGTTTCCTCCTCCTTATATAAATCTCATTTGTTTAAAAGACCTCCGAAGAACAGGCGAATCTCAACATAATACCGACTGTTACGTAACAGTCGGGATCATTAATATGTACGCCCCCAATATTTGCATATGCCAGCTCATGTTCAAGGCATTAGACAAGGGCAGGACGATCTGCACAGCTGAATCATCAGACTAGGTAAGGAAGCAAGGACAATAGCAAAAAATGGCAGATGGAGCGATAATAACTGACATGATCCATGATAACATGATATTTTTAGTGATATTTGTAAATTGTCTTTCTAAATGTTTCGTTAGCATGTTGCTAATGTACTGTTAAATGTGGTTAAAGTTACCATTGTTTCTTACTGTATTCACAGAGACAAGACTGTCATTATTTTCATTTTTTAAACACTTGCAGTCTGTATAATTCATAAACACAACTTCATTCTTTATAAATCTCTCCAACAGTGTGTCATGTTAGCTTTAGCCATGGAGCATAGCCTCAAACTCATTCAGAATCAAATGCAAACACGAGGGGAGCACGAGATTTAAAGGGGCCGCGCAGCCTGAATCGGCGCATATTTAATGATGCCCCAAAATTGGCAATTAAAAAAATGAATAAAAAAAAAATCTATGGGGTATTTTGAGCTGAAGCTTCACAGACACATTCAGGGGACACCTTAGACTTAAATTACATCTTTTACAAAGATGTTCTACGGCACCTTTAAGGTACAAATAAATCATACAAAACCATGTCAATTATTTCTCAGCATAATAAATAATTGTAAAACATCTCCAGCTGGTTAAACTTAGAAATGAAAGTTCACCTGCTGCCTTAAAATGTGAGTGAACTCAGCTAAACATAGTCAAGACAATGGATTACTTTAAGGTTAATTTTTAAAAAACTTAGAAACTTGTTCAAAAATTAAACTTAAAGTAGTCCATTGTCTTGACTGTTTGTGAGTTGAAACAAAGGTTATCTTCAAGTTGAGGTAACTTATGTTAAGTTGAGTTCACTCACATTTGTAAGGCAGCAGGTGAACTTTCATTTCTAAGTTTAATCAGCTGGAAATATTTTACGATATGTATCTAATTTTTTACAGTACATGTAAAGTTATGGTACATTTTATTCACTTGTAGTTTCTTGAGCAATTTTATTTCAGCCAAATATCAATCTCTTAATAACGTTAAGTTCTTCAGTGCAGGTTTTACAAAAAATGTGCATCGCTCAACTAAAGAATAAACCCTAGAATCAATCTGCTAATGTTGATCTGTTCAGGATTAATTTGTGTGTGGGGAACTAGCTTTTCATTTCATGTGAAATCACAAGTTGCCTTGGCTGTGAAGATCAGCTGTTGAATTTTATTATGTAAAAGCTCAGCTGGCATGGCCTGTGATGTACTGTGTGTCGCACATCTGCCAACACACACTCATTTTCAAAGAAATCTGTGATAAAGTTTGCCAGATGTACATTTTAAAACTGTAGTTGGGTGTTTAACAGGGTGTCTTTTTGAAATTTACTTGTGGTCATGGAACCACAAGTTAAATATTGTTTCATTTTATTGGCCTGGGCAGGTGTTGGACCTCTTTCAGTAAACAGTGGGGTGTTTTACTGGAAAATAAAGTGTTCTGGAAAACATAACAAGTGGACAGAAAAATATACATGTTCAGTATATACTTTTATCATTTTCATGTGAAGGGCTTTGTGTGATTCATAAGCAAATGTTTTGTTTTGTTCTTATGAGCATATCAGTGTTATTTTAGAATTATTCATATTCGTATATCTGAGTGAAACGGCTTCTCCAACAAGAACAAATGTAGGGCGGGGCTTGATTTTGTCCATTGGAGAATTGGTTGGATTGTTGTGGTTTGCTATTGGTGGATCTCATGTGAGTGACAGGTTGCCCCGCCCTCGTCATCAGAGAAGAAAAGAGATACAAAAAGGAGAGGAAGTGATTCTGATTAAAGATTACAAGGACACATTCGTTTAAAAAAATGATGTGCACTGACAAATCATTTATAATAAATACTGTAATATTCAATAAAAAATACAAGAATTGTTTATTTTGATTTCATGGTGACTTTAAGTACTAAAATTTCTAAAATTAAAACTGAAATAAAAATATACTAAAGAGTTAGTTTACCCAAAAATGATAATTCTGTCATTAATGACTCACCCTCATGTCGTTTCACACCCGTAAGACCTTCGTTCATCTTTGGAACAAAAATTAAGATATGTTTGATGAAATCCGAGAGGTATGTGACTCTTCCATAGACAGCAATTTAACCAAGACTTTCAAGGTCCAGAAAGGTACTAAAGACATTGTTAAAACAGTTGACGTGACTGTAGTGGTTCAACCTTGCGCAAAAAAACAAAGATAACTTTGTTCAACAATCTCTTCTCTTCTCTGTCATTGTAACACAGTTCGTAAATACGGGAAGAAGGAGGTGGGAACCGGCGAACGTTCAACAAACTTTTAATTAAAAATAAACAAAGAACAAAACGAAAGTAATGCCGGCAGACCCTCGCGGACGTCTGCCGGCCACACAAACATAATAAAACATAAAATAAAGTCCAGGCCTGGTCCTCTCTCGTCCTTCACTGATTTCGCTCCTCCTTTTATGCCTCCGGAGCTCCTCCGTGAGAGACCCGAGGCCGGCGCGCCTCGCAGGTGATGCTCATTATCACTTGCGTCACCGGCCTCGCGCCGTTCCCTCACGGCTCTCGCCCGCCCTGCTCGTCACAGTCATTATCCTTACGCAGGTGACACAGTAAGCACAGCGTCCGAATGCCAGCTCAGTATTGGCTTATGCTGATCACGTGATCAGCACAACGCATACTTGTGATGCTGACGCAGGAGCCGGCCAATAATGAGTCTCCGTTCTGACGCAGAACCTGGAAGTGCTGGACGTAACACAACGTATGAGAATGACAAAAGAGAAGATATTGTTAAATAAAGTTATTTTTGTTTTGTTTTTGCGCACTAAAAGTATTCTCGTCGCTTCGTAACATTAAGGTTTGGGCTAAAAAAGTTCTATGAATTCGAAAAACAAAACAATATAGTTTCGCTGTGTGAGACGTGTCTTTGACAAATGCAATATTCTTGTTTAAAGCCATGTCACTGCATCACCAGCATTAGCTCTCATTCAATCTGCGGATGGCTGTCGCAGAATTGATTTGCGTGTCAGTTTGCGCTTCTCCAGAGAATATGTCAGACTGAAATGAGCGATGAGAAATGTTTCTAGGCTAAAAATACACATTGTCAACCGGCACAAATGAATTTTGTGGTCAATATGTTTGGCATAGTGTCACATTATGATAAAATATACCTGTCCCAAAAATATTGGCTGTTTTAGTGGTCTAGGATCTCTACGTTGGTGTATTTTTTCGTGACTGTATGTGTGTTTCTCATGCAGAGCTCAAGGCCGTAATCATTTCTTCTCAAACCACATCGCTTGTCACGTTTCCATGGCAACCCTCAGGAAGATGATGAGACTGTCTGGCATTATTCAGTCCGCTGCATATCTGATGTGACCTCCCTGTGCAGGCCTGCATTAATGCAAGGTTGCTTTGCGCCAAAGGCAAACATGTCGTTATTGGAAGTTGGGTGGACGGTTAACTTGACGGTCGAGATTAACTTTAAATGTTTAATGCAATGTTGTTGTTTGATGGTTGCTGTGGGTTTGTGTATTATCGGGTGAGTCATTGAGGTATGTTCCTCTTAAGTGGGTTAGTGTGTAAAAACCCACATTGCAGATGGACCATCCAGAGAAAGACAGCGATAAAGACCTCCTTTTATAGTCAAAATAATAAGACGGAAGGATAAGACAGGATATTAATGAAAACTGAAAGAAGGAACAAGCAACTTAAATGTGATCTAAAAGGATTATTAAAAGATAGCGAATGAATGAGAAAATGAAAAGGCCTTTGCTCTCTGTTGGTTTAACTTGTTTTAATGGGGCGTCCCCCAGGGTTGGCTTTGCTTTGAGGTTTCTCTGAAATAGACGATCGGCCCCCGCCAGGACAAATGTGCCTCGCTTGGTTTCCTACAGACCCGTCCGTCTGATTCACAGAGACAGCAGTATTGTAGCAAGCAGGGAACAAATGCTCAGTAGGTCCAGCAAAGTTCAAAATCAATTCAGTGGATTACTTGGCGGAAAACCGGTCTAGAACATGTCTGAGTCATATTTCATACAGAAAACAAAAGGAATCAGCAACAAATTATATTTTGGCTGAAGAAAATTAAGCCTGTGTTCAGGCCAATTCAGATGTTTACATACATACACACATTATATATATATATATATAATATACACAAAATGGCCCTGTTCAAAAGTTTGTGAACCATTGATTCTTAATACTGTGTGGTTACCTAGATGATCTACGACTGTTTTTATGTTTTGTGATGGTTCTTCATGAGTTGCTTATTTGTTCTGAACAGTTCTGTTCTTCAGAAAAATCCTCCAGCTCCTGCAGATTCTTCTGTTTTCAAGGATTTTTTCATATTTGAACCCTTTCCAGCAGTGACTGAATGATTTTGAGATCCATCTTTTCACACTAAGGACAATTAATGCATCATGTTTCCTTCTGGAGCATCAGTGAATGTTTGAAGCTTTTTTAATAGTTGTGTTCAATAGTTTTCTGCGGTAAAGGGTTCAAATATGCAAAAAAATCCTTGAAAACAGAAGAATTTGCAGGACCTGGAGGATTTTTCTGAAGAACAGAGCTCAGTTTAACTGTTCAGGACAAACAAGACACTCATGAACAACCATCACAAAACAAAAAAACGGTCGTAGATCATCAGGTAACCACACACAGTATTGAGAATCAATGGTTCATATACTTATGAATGGGGTTATTTTAATAAATTCAGCTATTTTCTTGTCTTGTGGATTATATGTAAACATCTTTTATGTAAAATATCTTACTCAGGACAGTACTAAATAAAAAATGACATGCATTTTGTATGATCTCTCGTATTTTGATAAAATTATTCACATTTTCACAGACTGCAAGTGGTTCCCATACTTTTTCATGCAACTGTGTGTGTGTGTATATATACACACACACACACATATTAACACATATTCTGTGCTCTTTAACACGTATCATCAGTCGTATTTTCGTGCATATGACCTCTTCTTGTCGCAGAATTGCTGATTGAGATGAAATGAGAATGACAGAGTGTTAAAATCACACTGTCATTCTGTGAAGTTCATGGTCAATTAAACTTTACAGATATAACAGCACGAGATGTGGGGGGAAGAGTGCCAAAAACATCTCAAACAGCAGCAAGCAGCATCTAAAGGGAACTTTCTGTCACCCCTGCCATGATTGAGGCAAAAGTTTGGGTGTTTTTCTTCTGGTCGGGCTGGGTGACCTGATTGCTTCCCAGCTAAACCACTCAAAAACAGTTATGACCACTTCACTGACACTTATGGTGCAGAAATTCCTGACATCAGCTTTAACTTAACGTTTGTGTTTTTTCATTTTAAGTAAAGTACATGGATTTTTCTGATATGGCTGTCGCACATGTGCTGGCACGTTGATGTTCGGTGCGTGCAGGCATTGCGTGTTTGAATCCAGACATTTTGTAATCCTTCCCCTTGCACTTATTTTCAGTCGTATCTTTACTATAAATAGAAAAAGCAAACTGTGAGCAGTTTTTAAATTCACATGCAATTCAGGTGTGTAGCTAAAGACAGACACGCGTCACATGACCATAAGCTGATGATGACAGAGTCGAGCGATGCTGCGGGTTGGTAATGGTGTTTTTCTGTAGGTAAGCAGCTCCTGGAATCTGTAAAATTACTGTTTAGTCAACAGTCTACATGGAGAGGGAGGGAATATACTATATTTTACCTTGTAAATACTGAAAATACATAGTTTTAGGAAACTATGAATCTGAAACTATTTTTATTTATTATATATTTAATATAAATATGAGATCAAAATCTAGTCTAATCTAGTCTAGTCTAGAAATCAAATCTAAGTTTCACACACACATATTATGTAAACTCAAACTTTTATGTTAGATTCAATTAATCGATTTGACAGCACTAATATAAAAGAACAAGTACATTTAGACGCTTGATACACAAGCATACACACATACTTTTGTTCTTGCTTTTGCTGATTACATAAGGAAATGATATGTCTGTGTGAACAGAGGAGCGTTCCTCATTTATAGACCGAGCGGTTGCTGGGAGTTTTCGTGTGGGCTAAAAACCCCCACGACAGAGCGTCATTAATTCATGGTTAGCAGCTCAGACACACACAAACAGAGATAGTCTCACTTACCATTTAATACAGCGAGTGCATCCAGGGACGTTTCCGGCACATGTTGGGGACGGGTTAAGGCCTCACCCTAGGCTATCTGCAAATGTCTTTTGTATAAAAGGAGCCTGTCTGTTAGCTTTACCCCATGACCTATTTACAATAATGACTCTAAGAAGTGCCCTATATGCTGGGGGCAAAGACAGCAGAGCACTCCTGACCACAGCAAACGCATCACATGCTCGCTGAAGGAGGGAAGCGTGGGACGCGCTCGGAGGAATGAGACGGCCGATGTTTCATTGTAATTAGGTAAAAGTTAGCATTAGTGTTGAGTTTGAGTTGTTTAAAGACTTCTGTCACGGTTTACCTTATGCACAATTATATTATGTGTAAATTTATATTGATTTTAGTTAATTTATGTAGGTTAAATAGTGTTCTACACACTACCAATTTTTTTTTTTTTTTTTAAAGGTTACTTATTCTCACCAAGGAGGCATTTATTTGATCAAAAATAGAGTAAAAACAGTAACATTGTAAAATATTATTACAATAACATAACTGTTGTTGTATATTTTGATATGTAATTTATTATTGTGATCAAAATTGATTGATTTTCAGCATCATTACTCCAGTCTTCAGTACGGAAGAGGATTAGGGCCAAGCAATAATAAAAAAATAAAACCATCTTGAGATTAAAGTTGTTAAATTTCAAGAAAAAAGTTGAGATAAAATGTTGAGAATAAACTCGTTAAATTACGAGAAAAAACTCGTTAAATTTCGAGAAAAAAGTCGAGATAAAATGTTGAGAATAAAGTCGTTAAATTATGAGAAAAAAGTAATTCGTTAAATTACGAATTTGTTCTCGTAATTTAACTTTTTTTCTCGTAATTTAATGACTTTATTCTCAACATTTTATCTCGACTTTTTTCTCGAAATGTAACAACTTTAATCTCGAGATGGTTTTATTTTTTTATTATTGCTTGGCCCTAATCCTCTTCTGTACTTCAGTGTCACATGATCCTTCAGAAATCATTCTGATTTGCTGATTTGCTGCTCAGGAAACATTTATGATTATCAATGTTGAAAATAGTTTAATATCTTTGTGGAAACTGTGATGCTTTTTTTCATGATTCTTTTATGAATAGAAAGTTGATTTTTTTTTTTTTTTTTAAATCCATTTAAGAGTCTTTATTGTCACTTTTGATCAATTTAATGCATCCTTGCTGAATAAAAGTAATAATTTCTTGAGTAATGAGAGTAATGACTTACACAAAACTATTGTATGACTTCAGAAGTCTTAGACGATAACACACAAATGATCATATAGATTGATTTTATGATAGATTTATGTTGCTTTTTTGTAGTTTTATCTCCATTCACTGTCATTGTATGGAAAGAGACACTCTGTCTGTACATTTCCTGTATTATTCCATGGAAGAAATGGTTTGGAACATCATGAGGGTGAGTAAATGATGACAGAATTTTCATTTTTGAGGTGAACTCTATCTTTAAAGAAAGGAAGCTGGCCTATTAACACACTCGAGTCTGGGAGACACAGATTTGTCAGACCCATTTGCCTGCAGTAAAGTGTGGCTACACAAAATGTATGTGTGTCACTGATTTGCCCCACTTAGTTTAACAGTTCCCCACTGTGTCCTAGCAAAAACACAGCAGTGTGTGTGTGTGTGTGTGTGTGTGTGTGTGTGTGTGTGTGTGTGTGTGTGTGTGTGTGTGTGTGTGTGTGTGTGTGTGTGTGTGTGTGTGTGTGTGTGTGTGTGTGTGTGTGTGTGTGTGTGTGTGTGAAGAGTGCTGTCTCTGAAGAAAACTTGTCCCCACTGTGCCCTTGAACAATACATCTTACCCCAGGTATCTCCGCTGAGACATATTGTAGTCCTTCTGGATAAAAAGCATATGCTAAATTGCAAGATTCTGTTAATTTGCATGCCTTCACTCGGATGCTGTCCATATGCATGCTATGGAATATATATATATATATATATTCATGCTTACCTGTGCACTCGTTTTCCCAGGCTTGGCTATCGGCCCCATACCGCAGGAAACGGGGAGGGTCATTTCTTCTCATTAAAATTCCCCCATCAGTCTTTCTGCCGCTGCAGGCAGCTCTCAGGTCTTTATTAATTGCCGTGGGATACTGTATCGACTCAAATACTCTGCTGCTGTCCGGACTCCAGTATGCTCTGGGATACTATCGAAAAATGCAGCATTTGATCACGGTTTATCACAGCGGCTAATGCAGAAAGCACTTTATTTCACACCCCTGCTGATGAATGATGCGGTCTGTGAGGTTACCGGGGAGAAAGTCTGGTGTACACTGATAATGCTACACAAAGTACTTCTGTCCATGAACTTTTTTTTTATAATCAGGATTATAGGTTAAATGTGTGTATTTTTTATATATATATATAATTTATTTACCATTATTATTATTATTATTATTATTTTTTTTTATTTTATTTTTATTTTTTTTCATCTGTATTTAATATTATACACTACTGTTTAAAAGTTTGGGGTCAATAAGATTTTAATAATTAATAGAAATTACATATATAGAAATAGATAAATAAATAGAATATTAAATAAACTACTATAATTAATAATAATAATAATAATAATAATATATTTTTTAATAGTATTGTTATTAATTTATAATAATTAATAATTTATTTATTCATTTAAAATAATCATTCATTTATAGTAATCAATAATAGTAATTAAATCAAAAGTTATCAAAAGTGACTATAAAGACATTTATAATGTTACAGCAGATTTGTATTTTAAATAAATGCTGTTATTTTGAACTTTATAGTCATCAAAAAATCCTGAAAAGAAGTGCATCATGGTTTCCACATAAAAATATGAAGCAGCACAACTGTTTTCAAAATTTACAATAAAAATTTTTTCTTGAGCAGCAGATCAGCATATTAGAATGATTTCTGAAGGATCATGTGACACTGAAGACTGGAGTAATGATGCTTTGATCACAGAAATAAATAACATTTTACAACATATTTAAACCGTAAACAGCTATTTTAAATTGTAATAATATTTCACAACATTTACTGTATTTTTTTGATCAAATAAATGCAGCCTTGCGAGACAAAAACATTAAAAAATCGTATGCATCTATCTTTGGTATTACCTGCACTAGTGAATTATGCAAAATAAGACCAGGATTGAGTGTTGATATCAGCATGTTAATTTTTTTGAAGTACAGATACTCCATGTACTTTGCATTTAAATATATAATCATGCAATGCAATAATTAGAAAATGGTCTGAAATAGTTTTAGATTGACACTGCTTGAATTTCACATGAACTACCCTACTTTTTGCTGATATTTTGGCAGTCTTGGAGTTTGAACACCTACAGGATTCTCTCTGGTGTTGAGTGGTTTTCATTGCAGGACCGCAGGGCTCTGTAACCGGTGTCTGTTTTATATGCATTGTGCTGGTTTAGTGAATTAGCAGCAGCACCCACTTCATTTTCTCAATGGAGAGCATCGGCGGCTGTGCGTGGGTGTTTTGTGGTGTGTCTTATCTCTCTTGAGCAGCGCTGATAGCAGAACTGAGACTGAATCGATTCTCGTGGCTTTTCCCGTCCAGAAGTTGCCCACGACATCTGCCCTCCAGATAGAGAAGATATCGAGGCCGGCCTACATTCACAAGCACACACTATTGCTTTCACTGGCTTGCTCTGACGATCTCCAGTCTGTCGATAATCACTTTTAATTGTACTATGGGATAGGGATTTAAAATATATACCCCTATCCAAAAGATTGCATAACTTACCATGTTTGAGTAATAGACATGAGTGAGAGCAAATCATGTGGAGAGATGTAGTCGTGTCCTCTTGTGCCACTGCTAAATGTGTCAATCACGTGATATGCAGATTAAGGGGAGCGGCAGACACCGCTGATGAGGAACAGTAAATAATCTGCTTTTCCTCCCCCCCAAAAAATGCTTTCAGGTTTAATAATGAACAGATTAAGCATCAGATGAGCCTTTTAACACCTCTAAACTCACAGATTAATTCAGATAAGGATCTCATTTTTAACCCGCTTGATATTTTGTGTAACACTACAGCATGTGCACATAAAGTACTCCACAACAAAACAAGATTAAAATAAGATAAACAATCATGTCTAGTTTGTCTGAGTTTGTGTCTAACTCATGGTGCTTTGCGTTTGTACTGGAAGTGTATTTAAAGGACTTTGGTGACATCTAGTGGAAAAGTAGCAAAACATTTTTTTTTTGTCATGATCATGTCCAGTAATACAGTGCTGTATGTCTTTCTTCTCTGTTGTTTTTGAATAGACTGTACATTTAAGTAAGGAAATTATCAGATTATTTCTAAATAATTTACTGATATGCTCTCTTCTTCTCTTCCAGACACAATGGTCCTTGTTTTTTTACTAACAACAACAACTTCACAACCAGACATATCAAATTCAACAACACCCAGTGACAATGGTAAGTGCTCATTATTTGTAGTTGATGATAATAATAATAATAATAACAAAATGAGCATTACTGTTTTATTCTCCAAATCCTTCCCGTTCTAAATGCAGAGTAACACATTTATCATATACACAAGATACTTTATTTGGCAATTTTACTTTCACTGAAGATAAATTCATAAATAAAGAAATATCTTTAGTTTAGAATGTGTTATATAGGATATATATGGTATTATTTATCCATCAATTCATTTTGGCATGTGCGAAAACGGGATCATGTGATACAGCTGTTTCACTCAAGGTGGCGCTAGATGATATCACCTTATTTTATACATAAAACATTTTAAAAATCTGAAGGAGGGCTCTTGTTTTATTCTCTTTTTGCAAATAAACATTTAATTTTAGTGCAAATTCATGTAAAATTTGTTGTCCCTGTAGCTCAATTATATATAAATTACATATATATATATATATATATATATATATATATATATATATATATATATAAACTGCACACCACTGATATATATATATATATATATATATATATATATAAACTGCACACCACTGATTTTTACAGTATTTTTACACTATGTAATGTTCTATTTATAAAACCAAGTATAAATTTCAAATTTTTTTTTACATTTATTCCAAAATAATAACTAAAGGCAGTAACAATTTAAACAATATATATTATTTGTGAACTAATGTTCAGTTTTTCTTTTTAATGGTCAACTTATTTTCAGACACGAAGATGTACCTTTAATTTCCCCAAACAGATTGCTCACTAAAAACCCCCACAATCATCATGTTTTCAGGCCATTTTAAGTTTGACTTTAATGTGAAATTTTAATGTTAAATGGTTGAGTTGTACTTACTTTTTAATTAGTCTTCCCATTAACGCCATCATTGTCTTCATTCAGGCTGATGAGAGTGCGCACGAAAACAAGAGGCGGGATTTATTGCGTGAACCAATCATATCCAATCATAAACGATCATATTCATTCAAAGCGCAATGGACTCTCATGTGACTTTCCCCATTCATTCTCAATTACCCCCACTAAACCCACCGCACGCTTTAGGGGTCTGTTTTAATTCAATGGGGACAGAGGAGGCAAGCCTCCTGCTGTAACTTCACCTGCGGGTGTCGCTGTTGGACAGTGTTACTTTATAAAAACGAGTGACTTTTACACTTTTTAATGTCACATTTTGTGTTATTTGCATTGTTTTATTTTTGTAATATCGATTATTTTCTCGTCCAGTTTTTTTGAGGAGACACTGCCTTAGGAAATGCCCCTGATATATATATATATATATATATATATATACATACACTACCGCTCAAAAGTTTGGGATCAGTAAGATTTTTTATGTTTTTAAAAGAAGTTTTGTCTGCTCACCAAGGCTTAATTTATTTAATTAAAAATACAGTAAAAACAGTAATATTGTGAAAAATTCTTACAATTTAAAATAATTTCTATTTGAATATATTTTACAAAATAATTTATTCTCGTGTTGGCAAAGCTGAATTTTCAGCATCATTACTCCAGTCTTCAGTGTCACATGATCCTTCAGAAATCATTCTAATATGATGATTAGTTCCTCAAGAAATATTTCTTATTATTATCAATGTTGAAAACAGTTGTGTACTTTTTTTTTCAGGATTCCTTGATGAATAGAAAGTTCAAAAGAACAGCATTTATCTGAAATACAAAGCTTCTGTAGCATTTTACACTACCGTTCAAAAGTTTGGGGTCAGTAAGATTTTTTTTTTTTTTTTTTAAATTAAAGAAATTAATACTTTTATTCAGTAAGGATGCATTAAATCAATCAAAAGTGACAGTAAAGACATTTATAATGTTACAAAAGATTAGATTTCAGATAAACACTGTTCTTTTGAACTTTCTATTCATCAAATAATCCTGAAAAAAAATATTGTACACAAATATTATAGTATACAATTGTACACATTAAATGTTTCTTGAGCAGCAGATCAGCATATTAGAATGATTTCTGAAGGATCATGTGACACTGAAGACTGGAGTAATGATGCTGAAAATTCAGCTTTGCATCACAGGAATAAATTACTTTGTGAAATATATTCAAATAGAAAACAGTCATTTTAAATTGTAATAATATTTCACAATATTACTGTTTTTACTGTATTTTTATTTAATTAAATGCACCCTCGGTGAGCAGACAAAACTTCTTTTAAAAACATTAAAAATCTTACCGATCCCAAACTTTTGAGCGGTAGTGTATATATATATATATATATATATATATATATATATATATGTTTGGCTGTTTTTAAAAGCAAATGTAATTTAATTTATTGAAACTATTTTAAATTTGAGACATTTTCAGACATGGAAAATTGGGATTTAAAAAAACCAAAAAAACAATTATGGGAACCTCTATAAAATGATGACTAAATGTAGGTGTTACTCACAAATGAACCAACCAATACTGTAACCAGTTTTTGTAGTTGTATAACTAGTTGTGAATCCTCCCTGGTCTCTGTCAGTGTTTACGCATTACATAAGCATTAGTGTGGCCGCATGGATTTGTGTTAAATCTGTGGTGGATTACGCAGACTGTGATTTGGGCTACAGTAAAGTGCTGATCTCAGGGTTTAGCGTGTGATTCATGTCAAACCTGCTGTTAAATGAATGAGCGATGCTTATCCCCGCAGTCAAAACAGCACCAGGCTCTCTATTAAATCACTAATAATGCCTTAGCTTGACTGGCTGCCATACCTCACTTAAACGCTCAGCGCCGGAGCAGCTAAGTGTGTCCGTTCCGGCTCCAGCGGCTCTGTTCGTGGGCCAGTTTCCTGTTCTTTTGTTCACTGTGGGTTTAACTGCCTCTCCTTCTTCCTTTAGAGGACTCGTACAACGGACACATCCTGCCCATACTGCTGGTGCTGTCCGTCCTGGTGCTTTTTCTGGGGTTGCTGACCTGGTTTTGCCTCAGGTATGGCTCAAATATACACTCACACTGTGACAACACTGTGAGTCAAACACTGTTAGTCTGTCATGCTCTCAAGCCCCGCCCCTTTCTGATTAAGGGCAGGGACAGGAACTAAGACATGTTGTCACACACACACACACACACATACATATTTATTCATACATAGAAGTAAACCCACAGATTTTCGCATGGTTCTAGCGGTAGAGAGTGTGTTGTGTAGCGTGTGTCCGTGGTGAAAAAGCACCTCTGATGAAAAAGAGCTCGAGTTTTCGTTGGTGAGACAAACTTGAAGACTTAGGATTGTGATATAATTATCTTTTCCTGATATGTTTAACCCTCCTTTTCTTTTTTTGTCTTTCAGGTTGAAAAACCAGAGGAAAGCTGTCATCACAGCCGTCGACAAGAAAGTACCAAATGGCATCCTGGAAGAGCAAGGTAAACGGTTTCTTTATCTGCTCTCAATCGGTTAGACGTTTAAGATCGGATAAAAGTAACTGGCTGATTGCGAACGCTCTGTTGTGTAAAGCGAGACGTCTTGGCAAGTTTCACTTTATCAAATGTGCTATGTTCGGCTTCCTGTTGCCTCCATATGATATGTGCCGCGTGAAGAGAGCAGGACGTGAGCGGTTTTATGTGCTGCACGTGTTACTGTATCCATAATGACTCTGTCATTGCCTAAAAAGATCACTTTGGCTATGGATTGTGGATGATATTATGCTTTTTAATGCTGATTTTTGAGGAATGTTGTCATCTGCATCAGCGATGTTTACAATGAAAAAATACATATTTCTCAGAATTTTTATGTTAGGTTTACAAAAGTAACTTTTGTTTTCATGGCTTAATTTTTTTTACTAAATCTTAAATATTTTAAGAACAGATTTAAAAGTTGGTTAAAAAGCTCAACTTTCATGCTAGACTTTGTCAGCCAACAGCAAATTTTGTTTTTCTAGTTTAATATTCGTGAGCAAATATTAAATTATGAATCTCTAAACATTATTAGCATTGGCTAAACTCTGTGTATTGAATTATTTATTGTTTTGTTTCATGGATACAGAGATGTAAGGGGAAGCATTACGCTACTTACAGTCCCATTATCAATATTTCCTCAAAAATATTCAAATATGACTAAAACAATGTGAAAGAGGAAGAAGGTTCTTTTTTAAACATATGTTCCTGTTTGCTTTTATTAGAGTATGCTTGTTTAACAGAAAAACTGTGGCTCATGGTTAGCCATAGTGAAGACAATTCACAAAAGAGGTCTCTATAAGACTCGGATTGTGTTTCTTAGACAGCAATCAATGAGATTGAATGGAGAGCAAACTGAGACTTTGGATTTAGTCTCCTGATTGTTCTCCTGAGAGACGGACCCTCACAATCTCCTCTAGATGTTCGGAAGGGATCTCAAACTGTGCTCAGATTTGCCAAAGTACCAAGATTTTAATTTTTGCGAGACTTGTTGCCACAGATTGTGTGTCTTGTCAGAGGTCTTGCGGATTTATGTAGTAGACTTCCTCTGCACTCTTTCTCATGTTATCTTGACGGAAATCTCTCTCAAGGAATATTCCGTGAGCCAAGACGAGAGGCGACATGCTCTATACATGCAGGAAAAGGTCATGTGTTAAAGGACATTGACGCTGTTCAATCTAGCTGGCATAAAAACAATTTAATCTGACAGAATGTTTCAGTCTTTAGAGGTGAACGTCACACCTGTGTAAAGGAAGTGGCTTACCAACTTTCTCCAGCTCTCTGTTCCACCATTTGTTTGTCTCTTTGATGTACATTAATAGTTTGATTTAAAAAAGGCAGTAAAAACAGTAATATTGTAAAAAAAAATTCTCAATTGAAAATAACTGTTATCTCTTTGAATATGTGTTATAATGTAATTTTTTCCTGTGTTTGAAAGCATAAATTTTATGCATCCTTGCTAAATAAAAGTATTAATTTCTTAAAAAAAAAAAAAATCTTCCTGACCCCAAACCTTTGAACGGTAGCGTTTAAGTCTGAAAAACTTTTTTATGCAGAAAAACACTTACTATTACTTAGTAACTTGAATGTTACTTGAAACCCGAACCAGAAAATCATATAGAGACTGCTGAACTGTTTTGATCTGAGTCAGTAGGAAACCACAAAGCAACTCCATAGCAACCCCACTGCAACACCATAGCATTATGACAGTGACATTTGCATGGTCAAGCACGATTTAATTACATTTTTTATAGTTTTATTTATCAACTAACCTAATTAAAGGTGCTAAAGAGGATCTTTTCGTCGACTGAGAAACCAAAGACTGTTAGTGAGTTTTTGAAATGAGCGCATGCGTAAGAACAACCCCCCTCCTTCACAGCTTATTTCAAAGGAACGCCTCCCAAAACTTGTGCACGAGTATTGGAACACGAGTGTTTACCACCGGCATTCGCTGTGTCATGTTAGTGGATTCATTATGTCGGACTCACCGCAGGTAACTCATAATCTGCAGTTGTTACTCCTGTCTCCTGACAAAAACATTGCATGCGGCGCCTGTGGAGTGTGGAAAGTTACTGGAGCACGCATCCGCGCTCGTCTCTCACAAGGAACGTCACGGCAGTGATTGACAAGCCAGAGGGCCAATCGTTTACGCGATGATCGCGTAAACGATTGGCTGATGTTTTTAAGGCCCTACCTCGTGCACAGATGATGTATATTAATATTATTCCTTTCAGTGCACCTAATAAATAGTCTTTTATCAGTTAGTAAAGACAGTTTCAAGTAATATTGCAAAAATGTATAAAACAAAACATCCTCTTTAGCACCTTTAAATCTACTACTTCCAATGTTTTGTAGTGTATTTAAGAACAAATGGTTTCACCATTATGTATTTATTTATAAATTTTCTAATATAAAAAAGTCTAATATACACCTGAGTAACACCAGTCATTATGTGTGTGTTTGTGTGTGTCGTATAGAGGAATATATAGATATGGATGATGATGATGATGGTGGTGATGATAAGGATGATGATGATGATAATGATGATGATGGTGGTGATGATGAGGATGATCTTGGCTGGCCGTCAGAAGGTCAGGTATATGTTGTGTCTCATGAACAGGCATGGACGTCTAAACTAACCCCTCACCCTCTCTAATGTCTAACCCAGTGGTTGTGGGTTTCTTTTGGTGCTACAAGGGTTATATGGGCATATGCTGCTTTAAATATGTTTCTTCCTTTTACAAAGGCATGCTGATAGATTTCTTGAAAAAAGAAATGATGGTGTTAGGGCCGGTTCACACAGAACACGTTTTTGCTGTTGAAATCGAACATTGGGCATTGGAACGATCTGTTTTTAAAAAGTTACATTTTTTGTAACTAGAGCGCCACGTTTTTAGAATGCCGCATCATGTGCAAGATGCTCTGAAAGACGGGAGCGCAATGGCTGAAGACGTCCGTCTAGCGTGTGTTTACATTGAAAAACGATGGAAAAATAGTGCAGTTTAATGGAAAAGTGCATTCTGTGTGAATGGCCCCCAGCATGTTTTTCGTGGGTGACAAAACTCTATATAAAAACTCTAAATAAAAATTTATTTAACAGTCTCCTGTTATATATTTAGGTGTTTATTTTTTTGTATTGGCAGTCTACCTTAATATCAAACCCAATCACCCTGATTGATGATACAGACCAAATCTTCTGTTGAGTTTTCATGTTTTATGGGGATTTTCCATAGACATAAGATTTTTTATACTGTACAAACTATATATTCTATCCCCTAACCCTAAACACAACCCTCACAGAAAACATTTTGCATTTTTACATTTTCAAAAAAATATCACTTAGTATGATTTATAAGCTTCCTCATTTGGATCAAAGTTTTAAGTCTTCTTCATTTGGACCAAAAATTGTCCTCACAAGCACAATATTTCAAAAAATTGCCATCATAACGTAAGGTATATACCTTAACCATCTACCCCCCACCCCCCCGATGAAAGACAATATTTAAAATAGGTCAGCAAATGTGCTGCCCTCAAATAGCATTCAAAGTGTTAACGTTTTTAGCATTTAAAAAACAAAAAGTCAGTTTCAGATACAATATAGCATGATGTTTATTTCTGCACTAATAGTGATGCCAACAGTGGAACATCACTTGTCAATCAAATTGCATGTGTGTTTGTCTCAGTTGGTGAGGTGATTGTAAACTTGCACATATGTAGAAACCGTGAAGTAATTATGTTTTGAATTTGCATAAAATGTTGCATCTCCTAAAGATTCATTACTTTTCATGTGATTGTCTGTAACATACATTTACCGTATTCCTCTACAGAGCAACAGACGGTGGTCTTACTGCCAAGATCCCCTTCCACATCCAAAACATATTTCCCCATCCCTGTAGACAACTTGGAAGAAGAGTATCGGATACGCTCGGCCGATGATGGGAAACTCTTCCGGGAAGAGTATAATGTGAGTTTTTCTTTTGTGCACATAAAGATTGCGCTTTAAAAAATATTGATTATGGTTAGAGATGCCAAAAATACAACAATATTGACAAGAAAAACGCTCATTACTTTAGTTACTAATAGTAGTAGTAATAGTATATATATGTCATTTATTATAGTAGCATGATTCGTAGCGTATTCGTTTTGAAATTCATGAAATTTTATTTTATTGGTAATTTGGTATTATTTATTTCAACACCAATCATGGCGATCTGAAAACTGCAGAAATAAATACAAAACTAGTTCCCGTCTGCAAATGCTGCTGCTCATTATTGTTGTTTACACTGATTACATCACTCATGTTGCTGAAAGTTCAGCAGTCGTCGTGTTTTTCTGTGTGTTTAGTGGTAACACTCGCTGGAGAGATTGTTATTTTGCTTGTGGCTCGTAAAGCAGCTGATGGTGCATTATCGTGCTGTTATTAACTGGCAGAAACACTCTGGCGCATTCATGCGGATCAGCAAATATCCTTCCACATTTGCTGATGGCTCAACTGCTCTCATTTCCCACTGAGAATTACTGGAATTAAGATGTTCAGGAGTCATCAGGCATTGACTCATTCGAGAATGTCCCTCCCTACTGCTTTTAGACGCATGATTCAAGATTCGCTCCTCTCACAGGCCCATGATTCAGGAACACACATTGAATGAACCATGAGAATTTTCTGTCCCATGGAAACGATGTTTATGTTCAACAATCTTAATGGCCACTTAAACTATTTAAGTCGGAATGGAAGTGGCTCTGCTGGTTAAACAATGGCCTATACATACAGGAACAAAGCGGCAGTAATATTATTCAGTTTCAGCAATAACAAAATGACAAGTTTGGTGGGAATTTGAACAGCATGATCGGTTTTGCTCAAATACACAATTCTGTGAGAATGAATGTGCTAGGTAACAATTCAATTAAATGAAATCAAGCCATTTTTCAGGTTTAACGATGAGTGAATATCTCAGGTGCATGATCCGCAACAATGCATTAGTGTAGAGTGCAGTATACAGAAAAAACACTACAGTTTGCAACATGTGCAGAGTACTTGGAGTGTCACAGTTGTATTGTAGAAAGCTCACAGCATCTGTAATTCCCAGACAGTCTGCCATTTAAGCTCAAATAAAGCTCTGTTTGACACTGCATCCAAGATCAGATGTGCTTAGGATGGTATGGTCACTGGTTTAGTGTTGTTAACTTGTTTAGTTTGTATTGTTGACAGTCATTACCAGGGGGTTCGACCCAAGGAACATGTGAAGAGGCCAATAAAGAAGAAAACAAGGAGAAGAACAGATATCCAAACATCTTACCATGTAAGAATTCTCTCTTTTTCTCTTTGTCTTTTCTCCTCTTCATCTGTTCATGTCAAGTCATCTTTATTTACATAGCGCTTTGTACAATATAGATCGTTTCAAAGCAGCTTTACACAGGATTTAAAGGGTTCACCCAAAAAATGAAATTTCTGTCATTAATTATTCACCCTCATTTCGTTTCAAACCCATAAGAGCTTCATTCACATCTTCAGAAAACAAATGAAGATTTTTTTGATGAAGTTCAAGAGCTCTCTGACTCCTCCATAGAGAGAAATTTAATTACCACTTTCAAGGTCCAGAAAGCTACTAAAGACATTGTTATAATAGTCCATGTGACTACAGTGGTTCAACCTTAATGTAATGAAGCGACAAGAATACTTTTTTTGGACAAAACATAACAAAAATAACGAATTTATTCTACAAATTCATCTCTTCCCTGTCATTCTCCTACAATGTTTATGTTGTAAACACAGTGCAAGCTTATGGTATTATGAGAGAGAGATCGACTAAAGTGTATTACCTGCATCTGATAGCATTAATTCTTCAGGTCGATGTCCATAGTAATATATTCATTATAAAAAATCTGTTTGAATGTCCGCTGAGGAAAGCAATCTGTGTCTTTGTCCTTTTAAAAGTTAAGGGGATTTCCCACACTGCTATTTTCCACACACTCCCTTGTTCTGATTCACTAGTCTTTGCCATCATCTAATGGCATAATAATGTAACTTTCACTGATACTATTGATGGACCCTTTCTAAATACAGCATATTATTTATACAAAATAATATTTATTGATCAGCAATATTGAAATTAACAACAGCCATTATAAAAGACAAACACAAGCAAACAATTGAGTCAAATGCTCAAAAGTAGCACTCTAGTACAAGATTTAAGTTAAATAAAGTCTATAAACTATAAAGTTATGAAACTTAATTTTCCCCTTAACCCAAATCATTTTGCTCTGGAACAAGTAATAGATTAATAAGACCAAAGACTCCCCGTTTGATATACCCCAAATGAATTACATTTTTAACCACTATCTACATTAGGGACTGGCTGTGATGAAGCTGTTCTCTGAGCGCTGAACGGCTGCTGACGGACGGCCTGGAGCTCAAATCTGCGTAAGCGTCAAAACTATCAAAACAACAACTGTAAAACAGGCGCTATGTTTATATATGAGTCACATATTTGAGGTCTAAATAACTACATTTTCGCCTAAAAAAATCTTAAAACTACATTTTGTGAAACAACAGCAGTAGTATTTCTAACAAATATGATGGATTTGCTCGACCGCCATTACAGTCGCCACAAGCGGAGTGATACAAATGGTGAAACGGTTCCTGTTACTGGGGGAAAATCGCACAGCTCTCAGCCAAACAGAGTCGAGAACCAGAAAGAACTGTTGTGTGTGTATGTATATGAAGAGTTTCGTTGCAAAACGAGATAACTCCGTTTTTAACATTTGTCAAAACATGTTTATTATTATGTTATCATGTTATTATTTTGTTTTATGGTGCTACTTAGCTGTATTTTTTAAGTTATGAAGGTTTAAATAAAAACAAACCAACTGCAGTTGAATTGATATTAATTGGAATGCACAACCAAAAAACAAGATTTTTGAAAAATTAAAAAAACGGAGTTATCTCGTTTTGCAACGAAACTCTTCATATATATATTAGACTTGTGCCGATATTCGGTAATGCGATAATGAATATGCACGGTATTGTTATCGTGGGCATTTCAAAATACCGTAAATAATCATTTATTACCAATTTTTATAATGCATATAAGAATACTTTCCCCATCAACCGTATAAAATGCACAACACCGCTGTATTCTGCGTCGAAAGAACACGCGCTCAGATGTAAACAAGCCCAACGTGCACGAGAAGCACATGGAACGAGTGCGCTGAATGAAAGTGCGCGTTCACTCTCTGACAGCAGAGGGCGCTGATTGAACAGCCGTGTGCAACGGTTACCTCGGAAACGCCATAAACAAAGCAACTGCGCTGGTGAAGTTTTTAAAATGCCTCAAACAAATATTTTAATCTGGACTACAACATGCCCTAATGATTAGAAATGTTCTGATTATTTGTTATTGTTCAGTAAAACTTAAAGACAGACGGCTTCATTAGTTAACATGTTAATTCAAAATGACCAAACTGACAATGAAAAATACTTATAAAGCATTAATTATTCTTAGTTAATGTTAATTTCTTAGTTACTGTTTAATAACATTACTAAAATCAAAAGAACTTATTTAATGGACCTCAGAGAAAACTAACAATGATCAGTTGTGTTTCTTAACTAACATTAACCAAAAAAAAAAAAAAAAAATGTAGCTGTTGCTCAATCTTAGTTAATGCATTAAATAATGAGACCTTATTGTAAAGTGTTACCTGTTGTTCTTTATAGCCTAATTCTTTTGCACTTTAATCTGTTTGAAAATTTAACTTTATATTTTTTTGTGTATTGTATTATTCAATAATATTGTATTTAAACATTCAGAGTTATTTTTGTTATTACAAAAAGAGTTCTTAAACCTGTTATACTATGACAACACTTTTTTTTTTCAACTATATTCAATATCAATACTGTATACCGTGGTAAAAGCTTCAGCAATTAATCGCAACATAAAAATTCGATACCGTCACATGCCTAATATAATGTACACTGATGCCAAAACATTATGACCCCAGGTGAAGTGAATATCGTTGATCGTTGTCCTGGTAGATTAGACGGTAAGCAAACAATCAGTTCTCAGAATCAATGTGTTGGATGCAGGAGAGGTTGACAGGAATAAAGATCTGAGTGACTTTCATCCCCTTATATTTGAAGTTGTTGATTCATACGTGTTGTTGCCTGTGTGTTCGGACATAAGCCTGTCTCATTTTCTTGTGATATCACACTGAATTTTCTTCTCAATGGTTGCTGCCACCCTCGCACATCTAACTTCAACTTCTCTAAATGCAACTTTCAGTTCCTTGTGCCCACGTCCATGTCATTTCACTCTTTTACTTTTATTCTTCAAATCTTTTTTCTTGTAAAGTTTCTGTTTAGAAGTTAAATCACAAATTCACTGAGGGCCTGAGAAGGAGCAATCAAATGTGTCTATGTTTAGAAATAAACAACATTTTTTTGTCTTTCCTGTTATCCAGATGATCATTCCAGAGTGATTTTAACACCGATCGATGGGATCCCAAGTTCAGATTATATCAATGCATCATATATTGACGTAAGTGATTTGCCATGCCCTAACATGCATCAGTGCACTGCAGTCATGACATCCAAGTACATCTAAAGTTATGTTTACCACGAACCTTACTTTACTCATAAACTGAAAACCCCCATTATAAAACCACATAGGAAAATCTCGAGGGAACCAGTGCCGAATTGACGTCACGCCTGCAGTACTCTCTTGTCAGAGTTATACAGGATTTACTATTTTATTTTAAACAATAATGAAATGACAAGAATAATAATGTTTAAAGGTGCCCTAGATTCAAAAATTGAATTTACCTCGTCATAGTTAAATAACTAGAGTTCAGTACATGGAAAAGACATACAGTGAGTCTCAAACTCCATTGTTTCCTCCTTCTTATATAAATCTCATTTGTTTAAAAGACCTCCGAAAAACAGGCGAATCTCAACATAACAGCGACTGTTACGTAACAGTCGGGGTGTACACCCCAATATTTGCATAATGCCAGCCCATGTTTAAGGGATTACACAAGCCAGTAACGTCTGGATCACAGCTGAATCATCAGACTAGGTAAGCAAGCAAGAACAACAGCGAAAAATGGCAGATGCAGCAATAATAACTGACATAATCCATGATATCATGATATTTTTACTGATATTTGTAAATTGTCTTTCTAAATGTTTCGTTAGCATGTTGCTAATGTACTGTTAAATGAGGTTAAAGTTACCATCGTTTCTTACTGTATTCACAACTTCATTCTTTATAAATCTCTCCAACAGTGTAGCATTAGCCGTTAGCCACGGATCACAGCCTCAAATTCACTCAGAATAAAACTTTAACATCCAAATAAATACTTTACTCACATAATTCGAAGCATGCATACAGCATGCATGACGAACATCTTGTAAAGATCCATTTGAGGGTTATATTAGCTGTGTGAACTTTGTAAATGCGCTGTAATATAGTCGAGAGCTCCTTTGGCAGGGAGCGTGAGCATTTAAAGGGGCGGCGTCGAGTGTAAATCAGTGCATTGTTAATGATGCCCCAAAATAGGCAGTTAAAAAATTAATTTAAAAAAATCTATGGGGTATTTTGAGCTGAAACTTCACAGACACATTCAGGAGACACCTTAGATTTATATTACATCTTGTGAAAAAGCATTCTTGGGCACCTTTAAATGTGCATTTCTTGTTCAAAATACAATTCTCGAGCAAGAGAAAGTAAAACATATTTTTGAAAATAAAAAAATTGTTATCAGAGCAAAACATTTTGGTAACACTTTACATAACGCCTTAATATATTGTGCATTATAAAAGTACAGTCAAACCAAAAATTATTCAGACACTAGATATAATTTTTTTATATATATATTTTTACTAGTGGGTGCAGGACACTACAGTTCATTTATGTAAGTGAGGATAGCAAAATAAAGTAAACTGTGACATATTATACCCAAAAATTCTTCATACAGTGGACTACCAGTAAAACTAAAAATTTGGGTCCAAAAATTATTCAGACACTTTGACCTGACCATGTTTTGCTTAAGTGTTATCTGACATAATTAAAATGATTTTTTTCTGACACAGTTTAACTCTGAGATCTTGTCATATTTTATTACCATTTTTTTTAAACTATAGTGAATAAACTGTAATAATGAATGAAATGTTCAAGGTGTCTGAATACATTTTGGCTTGACTGAATTTTTAATGCATTAATTATGCCTTGTAATGCACATTATAATGCATTGTATGATCTTATGAATAATTATGACAACAGTTATAATACATTATAATACTTATCTATTAGTTTTCTATGCCTTTAGAAAGTATAAATCATTAAAACATGTCAAACAACCGATTTCAGAATCTGCAAATATTATAGTGCATTTTATGGTTAGAAATATTTATGCAAAGATATAATTCATTATGACGCACATTATGAATATAATGCATTATACATAAAGGATTCAAGTAAAGTTTTACCAATATTTTTTTTCACCCTGGTTTGACCTAAAACAGCATGAATTCATAATTCAAAAATGTTAAAGTTGTTTTTTTTTTTAAATCTTGGTTTCATTTCCCCCAGGGTTATACAGATAAGAATAAGTTCATTGCAGCACAAGGTGAGTGCATCTGAATTTAAAAATAAGATTTGGTGAGCAGTCACACATATGTGCAGTTTCAGTAGCTAAAAATGAGACTCTATAAGATGACCTCGATGTTTCAGGTCCGAAACAGGACACGGTTGCAGACTTCTGGAGAATGATATGGGAACAGAAATCAGCCACTATAGTAATGCTGACGAATCTGAAAGAGAGAAAAGAGGTGTGTATCCTTCCTTTGGATTGCTGGTATGTTTCCTTGTTGGTCATCAGTTCTGTTAAATACTGGTGTAAATGAGATGATCGGTAAATAAATCTGATGTCAGAAAGCTGCATGGCATTAAATAGCTGAATTGCAAGGCTTCTTATTGCTTAATGTAGCATTATATTAGCATTATATTACAAATATGCATTTGGTTGATGCTTTTTCCCTTTGAGTCGACGTGCACAAGCCTCTCATACTTCTGCCATATACTTAAACAAGGCATCAGAATCACGTTTGAATAAATCTATTTGATTTCACATCAGTTCCTTTTAATAAACCCAATTTGTTGATCATCATCGAGTGTCTCCATTTCGATCACGAAGATGTCACGAAGCCGCCACACGACTCCTTTTTCTCTCCTCTCCATCACGGCCGTGAGCATCTCTAGAAAGACGAATCAATGAGACGCAGAACGGAGAGGAGATTAAAATCAGCTTGGAGTAGGACTTGGAATCAATGATTTTAATAATGGCTGATAAAGCTCTCTCTGGCTTTAACCTAATTACTCCGCAAACTCTCATTAAGAGAGATTTATCCTCCGCTCTCGGGCTGGATAATGCTGATTGACAGACAGGCTGTTTTAAGACCTCAGATTAGCATCACGGTGTCTTAAAAGTCACCTTTACTGCTCTAATGCACTTACAGCTGTTCAGTGCCAGTGCTGGACAGATTTACTCTACAGGATTGGCATGTAATACGTTTACGTTTATCTACAGAACTACATCTTTTGACCTTGCGTCGTGTTCTCGGTTTTATATTGATTAGAAGGAAACTTTCATTTCACTGTATTCTTGCCTTTTGTTTGTATTTTGAGTTTTAACTTTTATTAATAGTATTAACAGACATTGTTTCATTACTACATCAGTCAAATAGTTTATTTCTATTAAAATATTTTCATGTTTATTAATGAAAGTCAGTGCCAATCAAAAGTAATCATTTATGTATTTAAAAAGCATAGCAATGCAGGTCATCTGCAAGAAATGTGTTTGTTTATGTATGTAATATTCATTCATTCATTCACATTCATGTAATTCATTTTTATTTCAAGTAATTAAAGATGCAATATATATATATATAAAAAAAGAAACTGACTAAATAAAAATAATGGTAACTATATGTGTACTATTTTATTAACTTTGATTTTATTTATCATTTATTTACTTATTTAGTACAAGAAAAATATTACATAAAAATAAATTAAAAAATAAACTAAAATAATAGAATATATTAGCAGCTATATAAATCTATTTATTTAACATTAAATGTAATTATTTACTACAAGTAAGACATATATAAATATATATTTAATTTATTTATATATATATTAAAATAAATTTCAATACTACTAAATATTTATATTTAATAGTAATATTTATTTCAATACTACTAAAATTAAAAAAGTAAGAAATAAACTGAAAAACAATGCAGGTGAGCAGAATTTTATTAGTTTTGTTATATATATATACAGTACAAAACAGTACAGTAAAAAACAGTAATATTGTGAAATATTATTACAATTTCAAATAACTGTGTACTATTTAAATATATTTGACAAAGTAATTTATTCCTGTGATGCAAAGCTGAATTTTCAGCATCGTTACTCCAGTCTTCAGTGTCACATGATCCTTCAGAAATCATTGTAATATGCTGATCTGCTGCTCAAAAACATTTATGATTATTTTCAATTTTGAAAACAGTTGTGTATTCTTATTTTTTTGAAAAGAAATTAAAGAAATGAATACTTTTATTCAGCAAGGATGCATTAAATCAATCAAAAGTGGCAATAAAGACATTTATAATGTTACAAAAGATTAGATTTCAGATAAACACTGTTCTTTTAAACTGTGTGTGTGTGTGTGTGTGTGTGTGTGTGTGTGTGTGTATAAAATTACAGAAAAATATTTAAAAAAAAAAATAAATTAAACTACAATTAAGGGCAAATATATGATGATTTTATTGTACCTCTGCTGTGTTTTCCTCTATAGGATAAGTGTTATCAGTATTGGCCCGATCAGGGATGCTGGACGTACGGTAACGTGCGTGTTGCTGTGGAAGACTTTACAGTACTGGTGGACTACACGATACGCAAATTCTGTGTGCAATATGTAAGTCTGAATACACTAAAGTCCAGTCATCTTCATGCACGCTGTAGATGTTATGTCACACATATGTCTAAAAGAATTGTTCTTGCACTTTATTCTGTGAAAATTTAACCACAGAGAATTTCCCTCAGTTTAGTCTTAAAACAAATGTGCTTGTGGCTTATCAACAGTTCGGTTTGTTCACGTGCATGTGTATATATATGTGTTTTTGAGAATGCGTTCCTTCCTGTGTCACCACGCTCTCATCCTTCGTTGTCTCCACCACAGCAGGCCAGCGACGGCACCAAAACGCCTCGTCTGGTCACGCAGCTTCACTTCACCAGCTGGCCTGACTTTGGCGTTCCCTTCTCGCCCATCGGCATGCTCAAGTTCCTGAAGAAGGTGAAGCAGGTGAACCCCTCGTATGCCGGGCCCATCGTGGTGCACTGCAGGTGGGTTGTCTTTGAGCATGACTCTTGTACTCAGAATACCATTGGGAACTAAAGTTGTAGAGACACACTTCTTGTGTGAAGTCTAATCATTTACTTTTGGTGTGAAGTGTGACCAGTTTTGGTCTGCAAGATCTTCATGCAGAGATGCACAATATGTTTTGACCTTGTGTCATGTTCGCTGCTTTTTAATGATTAGCGCAAAACTTTCAAGTCTTTTTGCCTGTATTTCGAACTTTTGAGTAATACTAAATACATTACTGTGCAAGTTAAAGGGAAGGTTCACTCCAAGCCTGTATTAGTTTCTTTCTTCTGTTGAACACAAAAGAAGATATTTTAAAGAATGTTGGTAATCAAACAGTTAACGGAAGCCATCGACTTCCATAGTAGGAAAAAAAGTCAGTGGTTTGGGTTTAATGCACAATCAAAATGACTTGAAACTTTCAGATATGTACTTTTCAGAAATGTTAATGTTTAAATGTACAATACTGATAATGTTAATCAATATATAATGTTCACTTGTTAATGAGTCAATGTTAATCATTATACAGTACAGTCCAAAAGTTTGGAACCACTAAGATTTTTTATGTTTTTAAAAGAAGTTTCGTTTGCTCACCAAGGCTACATTTATTTAATTAAAAATACAGTAAAAAACAGTAATATTGTGAAATAGTATTACAATTTAAAATAACTGTTTTCTATTTGAATATATTTCACAAAGTAATTTATTCCTGTGATGCAAAGCTGAATTTTCAGCATCATTACTCCAGTCTTCAGTGTCACATGATCCTTCAGAAATCATTCTAATATGCTGATCTGCTGCTCAAGAAACATTTAATGTGTACAATTGTACAAAATATTTGTGTACAATATTTTTTTCAGGATTATTTGATGAATAGAAAGTTCAAAAGAACAGTGTTTATCTGAAATCTAATCTTTTGTAACATTATAAATGTCTTTACTGCCACTTTTGATTGATTTAATGCATCCTTGCTGAATAAAAGTATTCATTTCTTTAATTTCTTTTCAAAAAAATAAAAATAAAAATTCTTACTGACCCCAAACTTTTGAACGGTAGTGTATAATGCTACAGAAGCTTTGTATTTCAGATAAATGCTGTTCTTTTGAACTTTCTATTCATCAAGGAATCCTGAAAAAAAAAGTACACAACTGTTTTCAACATTGAAAATAATCATAAATGTTTATTGAGCAGCAAATCAGCATATTAGAATGATTTCTGAAGGATCATGTGACACTGAAGACTGGAGTAATGATGCTGAAAATTCAGCTTTGCATCACAGGAATACATTTTTTTACTGCATTTTTAATTAAATAAATGTAGCCTTGGTGAGCAGACGAAACTTCTTTTAAAAACATTAAAAATCTTAGTGGTTCCAAACTTTTGGACTGTACTGTATATCTAATTAAAAAGTGATATTATAGTACTATATTTGCATTTAAAGCAATGGCAAGTTAGCTGCAGAAAATGATTATAGAAAAGAAATGAAAAATTATATAATGATTTATAACAATTTATTGTTAATTCTTTTTAAATAATGTAGGAAAATCATTTTAGAAATATTAAAAATATGAATTATATTTAAAGGGGACCTATAATGCCTCTTTTAAGATGCAGTATAATTGCCACCTTTGTTGCGTGTTCTTGGGGGCAGGGTTTATGCAAATTTTAGGTTTAGTGATGTCACTTAGTGTCACTTAAGCACATAACCGATCGACTTTTTTTTCACCTTAGCATTGTGGCGGCAACATTTGCACGAGCAAAAACACTCACATTTACCTCAGTCCTCAGTAAACATGTTATATATATAAAAAAAAAGCTTTATTTTTCAAGATTCAACATTTGAGCCCAAACTTCCTGATCTACATTGCCAAACTTTTTACTTTTACAAAGTAACAATAACTTGCAGAATGAAAGTGCACATTTGAATTTCAACTTTCAGAAAAAGGACAAATTTTACATAACTTCCATCCACAGTAATCATTTTTGAGACCTCGCAGACCCTTTTGCGTCAGTCGTGCATGCATAATTAATTTGATCAGACAATGATATACATTATTCAGAACGATTAGCATGTGATTTGAATTAGGTGAAGGAAGGTCCTTTCTCGCAGCTGATTGGTCATGTACATAAAGTGAATTCATGTAGGTCATTGTCTGGGTTTCATGGCACAATGTCCTGTCTGTCCACTCGTCATCAGTGTGCGTGTCATAGTCTTGACATTCTGCCCTCATCCTGTGTCCTAAACAACTAAACGCAACGTCAGCAACACACAGCACTTCAGTTCCTGTCAAAAGCCCTTTTGAGGGTTTGTTCACTCGGTTGGTTGATCACTCATGCCCTCTAGTGTTCAGATTAGAATAAGGCGAGGGGAAATATGTGTGTTTGTCATTGTGTTGACAGATATTTTCTCATTTGAAGTGAAGACTTCACGAAAGCTGTTTCATGGTGTCAAAAAAAAAAAAAAAAAAAAAAAAACTAAGCTAAAAAAATAATAATTATACATTCGATTTGTGTCATACAGGTTTCACCCAAAAAATGTTGTTGTTTTTGAAATTGAATTACAACCCAATACATTTATTTATATTTAATATAATGTGTGTGTGTATATATATATATATATATATATATATATATATATAATGCATTTTTTATATTTAAAAATATATAAACATTAATATTAATATAAAATATATAAACATTATAATGGAAAAATCAATTTTTATCCATCAAGATCATCAGTATTTTGTTTAATATTATTATATGAATTTATATTATGAAAAAGTGGTCCCTGTATGATAGGTGTTTGTAAAAGAAAAGTTGAAAAATTATTATGTTTTGGTAAAATATTTTGCATTAAATAATAATGCTTTATAGCTTGTCATAAATAATTGTAACCAAAGGTCAAAGACATTATAATGTTTGCAGGTTATAATGTTTGCAGATTTGAAATTGTTTGTTTATCATGTGTTTTAATGCTGTATAAAATACTATATAAAAGTGTATATTATAATGTATTCTAACTGTGGTTACAATTATTCATGAGATCATACAATGCATTAAAAGGTGCATTAATACAAGGCATAATTAATGCATTAAAAATACTTTTATAATTATTCATACATAAAGACTCCAATATGTTGTTTTGAATTTTGTGCGCTAATGAATCATTCACAATAAGACCAGCAAAGTAAATGTATTCTTGTTGATTTTGAGCATGATTTGTATTGTCAGTGCTGGCGTGGGCAGGACAGGAACGTTCATCGTCATTGATGCCATGATTGACATGATGTACACAGAACAGAAGGTGGACGTCTTCGGTTTCGTGTCACGGATACGTGAGCAGAGATCACAGCTCGTTCAGACAGATGTGAGTAGCACGTGTCGCATAATTCTTCATCTACCTACTTCATTTTTTATTGTCATTATAGAAAAAACAGGTGATGGAAGCAGTCATACATGTTTAAAGATGTACTGAATATATGATGATTTCTCAAAGTGTGTATGTGCATGTGTGTGTGTGTTGTAGTTGCAGTACTCATTCATCTATCAGGCTCTGCTGGAGTACTTCCTGTACGGGGACACAGAGCTGGACGTGTCTTCTCTGGAGGGTCACCTTCAGAAACTCCACAACACCAATGCTCCGCTTGACCGCGTGGGCCTGGAGGAGGAGTTTAAGGTGCGGATGTTTACTGACACTAGTGGTGTGAGGACATGTCTGATCTAAACAACTCGAGCGTGGCTGAGAAGAACGTGCTGAATGAAAATGCACGTTTGGTCTCTGACAGTAGATGCTGCTTATTGAACAGCAGAAATTCTGATTCTTTATGTTTTGCACTTTATCTGTTTGAAACATTTTGTGTGTGTGTGTGTGTGTATTGTTTTATTGTGTTAAATTTTTCATATAAGAACAAAAAGACATCAAACCTGTTAGGACGACAATACTTAACGTTTTGTAACTGAATTCAATACCATAATAATGCAGTATACCATAATAAAAGCTTCAGAAAGTATTGTGATATAAACATTTGGTACTCTCACATGCCTGTATGAAATTGTTTATTGATCTGGATTTATGGATTTTTAATGCATTTTTAATTCTGTTTTTTCAGAAACTGACAAACATGCGTATTATGAAGGAAAACATGAGGACGGGCAACCTGCCTGCCAACATGAAGAAAAACAGAGTCCTTCAGATCATTCCATGTGAGTTTAAAATCTTCTGCACTCGTGACGATCAAAAACACTGAATGAATTATTACAGCTAATCAAAAAAACAATATTAAATAATGGTTGAACCAAGTTTTAAGGTCTTTTTAAGGAACATATTTAAAGGGATAGTTCACCCAAAAATGAAAATTATCCCATGATTTTTTCACCCTCAAGCCATTATAGGTGTATATGACTATCTTCTTTCAGATGAACACAATCGGAGATATATTTAAAAATATCCTTAGTCCTCCAAGGTTTATAATGCCCAGATTTTGAAGCTCCTCTTCTCTTATATTGAAATCCTCTGACATTTCTCTTTAAAATCATTGTTTTAGACTTCTAATTCGTGGTCTGTGTTTTGTTTTGCTCTATCCTCTGAGCTTCCGCATTCGTCATTGCGTCATGAAGTTACTCTTCCGCCACCAATCATTGTGTACGGCCATCAGAAGCTAGTTAGGGGCCAAGCACCGAAGGTGCTTAGGCACCTATTGTTATTGTTAGTTTTCTTATTATTATTATTCTTCCGCTCTTGGAGTCTATGGCAGCCCATAGAACCGTATGGTAAAAAGTTGTGAAATTTGGCACACAGTTAGAGGACAGTCTGAACTGTGTCCATAGCCAATTTGGAGTCTCTAACTCAATCCCTCTAGCGCCACCAGCTGTCCAAAGTTGCACTTCTGTTTATGCTAATAACTTTTGAACCGTATGGGCTAGAAACAAAATTCCTTTTTCCTCTGATTCCTTGGGTCAAGGCGAATCGATTGCACTATATGATGTCATTTTCCGTCATGAAAATTTTCCCGCCATTTTGAATTTTCTGAAAAATCTACTTTTTCGAACTCCTCCTAGGGCGTTACTCCGATTTTCACAAAAATTGGACCAGATCATCTTCAGACCATGACTGCAAAAAGTTATCAAAAGCTTTTCGATAGATCCATCCGTTCTCGAATAGGGCACAAATGAATTCGACCGAAAGCTCGCAAAATCACACTTAAGGCTATATCTCCAAAATGATTTATCATATTTTGACCAAACTTCATACATGTCATCACAAGCATGACTTAAGCCAACATGCTGTGTTTCAGTGCAGTGCCACCTACTGGTCCGGAGATACGAAAAATGGCTATTTTGGCTAATAACTTCTGAATGGTTTGTCCAGAAATCATAAATGTGGTCACGTCAGATTCAGGGTATCATGCCGAGTCGAATGATAACCATTATTACCATATCAGCCATTTTGGCCGTCGGCCATTTTGAATTTTGTGCTAAAATGCTGTATTTTATGAATGCATCAGCGTATCGTCACAAAACTCGGTATGGGTCATCAGCATGATGCCCTGAACCAGCCTGAGAAGTTTCGCACCAGCGCCACCTAGTGGTAAAATCAAATATTCAAATGCTTATCACTTTGACTGTGGTCGACTTGTTTTCAAAAGAGTCATGTCCTTAGACTCCTGAATCCCTGCTGAGTCCAACGATACCAAACATGTTAGGTTTCGAAATATGGTTTGTCCGCCATGTTGAATTTTGCGAAAAACCTACTTTTTCGAACTCGTCCTAGACGCTTCATTTGATTGTCATGAAAATCAAACCAGATCATCTTCAGTCCATTCTGGCAAAAAGTTATCAAAGGCTTTTCAGTAAATCAAACCATTCTCAAATAACACGCAAATTAATTTAACGTAGAGCACCCAATTTGGGCTCATGGCTGTATCTCTGCAATGCTTTATCATATTCAGACCAAAGTTCATACATATCATCCCAAGCAAGACCAGAGCCTACATGCTGAGTTTTGCCATAACGCCACCTACTGGTCTGGAGATACAAAAAAGCCAATATAGCCATTATTTTTGCTTATAGCTTCAGATAGGTTTGTCAAAAAATGATAAAGTTGGTCTTTTTCAATTCGGGGCATCATGCCGAGTCGAATGATATCCAATTTTCCCATGTCGGCCATTTTGGCCATTGGACATTTTAAATTTTGTTTTAAAATGCTGTATTTTGTGAATGCATTAGTGTATTGTTGCGAAACTCTGTATGGGTCATCAGCACAAGGACCTGAAAGAGTCCAAATCAGCGCCACCTACTGTATTTTTTTCATATGCTTATAACTTTTGATCTGGTTGACTTATTTTCACGGGAGTCATATCCTTAGTGAGTGTCATTGTCACCTCACTCTGACCAAACCAGATTAATTTGGTCACAGCGCCACCTATTGGTCGAAAGTGATAAACCAGTAAATCTTTATTACTGACTGTATATATCATTTTCCAACTCTTTTGCCTTAAATGATCGTAATAGGTCTTTAATTGCTCACTGTTGCAGTTGGCCTAATGCTCCCAGCCATGTTGGCTGGCTTGTTGTCCCCTATTTGCTTGGCCCCGTAATTGCTGCTTGCAGCTATATTTATTATAGTTAATAAAGTTTTAAATATGGATTTTTCTTATAAAAACCCAACGCTTCACTTCAGAAGGCCTTTATTAACCCACTGGAGCATTATGATGGATGGATTTATTTTTTTTTTTACTTCAAAATGTTCATCTGAAAGAAGATAGTCATATACAGCTAGGATGGCTTGAGGGGGAGTAAATCATGGGATAATTGTCATTTTTGGGTGAACTATTCCTTTAAGAGTCAGTTTTGTAATCTGAAAGGACCTTTCCATCTATCTAGACTCTTAGTATGCTGTTGTGCTGTCTAGCTTTGTTTACAAGGAAGTTTATCAGAAATCTCTCTTCCTTTTCCTGTTCTGTTGTGCCTCTAGTTGTTATCATGACTAGAGGCACAGTCATTTACATTTCATTTGATGTCTTTTCTCATTCATTTGCTCAGATGATTTCAATCGAGTCATTCTCTCGATGAAAAGAGGTCAGGAGTTCACCGATTATATCAACGCATCTTTCATTGATGTAAGTATGTAGTGACTTGTCAAGTTTCAGAGGCGTTTCATGATGAAACATTATGAAAATGAACATTGTGTTCTTTCAACACAAGACCAGGGATACTTGTTAAAGAAGTAAATAGGGTCAATTTAATTTTTTTCATTTTAAAAATTCTGAAAGTTTTCTTAGGGCTGGAGTTAGTATTCAAAAATAACTTTTTGCCAATTTACCAATTAATATTTCTCACCACCCATGAACCTGAATTTTTACGGAAGAGGATTAGGGCCAAGCAATAATAAAAAAATAAAACCATCTCGAGATTAAAGTTGTTAAATGTTGAGAATAAACTCGTTAAATTACGAGAAAAAAACTCGTTAAATTTCGAGAAAAAAGTCGAGATAAAATGTTGAGAATAAAGTCATTAAATAACGAGAAAAAAGTCGTTACATTACGAGAACAAAGTCATTAAATTATGAGCAAAATGTTGTTAAATTTCGAGAAAAAAGTCGAGATAAAATGTTGAGAATAAAGTCATTAAATTATGAGAAAAAAGTCGTTAAATTACGAGAACAAAGTCGTTAAATTATGAGCAAAATGTCGTTAAATTTCGAGAAAAAAGTCGAGATAAAATGTTGAGAATAAAGTCATTAAATTATGAGGAAAAAAGTCATTAAATTAAGTGAACAAATTCGTTAAATTATGAGAAAAATGTCGTTAAATTTCGAGAAAAAAGTCGAGATAAAATGTTGAGAATAAACTCATTAAATTATGAGAATAAAGTCATTAAATTAAGAGAACAAATTTGTTAAATTATGAGAAAAATGTCGTTAAATTTCGAGAAAAAAGTCGAGATAAAATGTTGAGAATAAAGTCATTAAATTATGAGAAAAAAGTTGTTAAATTACAAGAACAAATTCGTTAAATTACGAATTTGTTCTCATAATTTAACAACTTTTTTCTCGTAATTTAATGACTTTATTCTCATAATTTAATGGATTTATTCTCATCATTTTATCTCAACTTTTTTCTCGAAATTTAACGAGTTTTTTCTCGTAATTTAACAACTTTAATCTCTTTATTTTCTTATTATTGCTTGGCCCTAATCCTCTTCCGTATATTTTAAATTATTTTTCTTAAATATTAATATTTTTGTCCTTATAACAGTAGTATTATTTAGCAAAACAAAAAATCAAACGATAAAACACCCTAGATAAACTCCCACTGAGATTAAAGCTGTTGGAAAACAGGCATGTTTTTAGTAGACATTCGGATTAAATAATTAACATTACTGTAAGTAAAATTGTGAAATATTATTACAAATTAAAATAACTACTTTCTATTTGAATATATTTTGAAATTTAATATATTCCTGTGATGAAAAGCTGAATTTTCAGCATCATTACTCCAGTCTTCAGCATCACATGATCCTTCAGAAATCATTCTATTATGCTGATTTGCTGCTCAAGAAACATTTCTTAATCATTTTTTACATTTTAAATTCTTATTATCTGATTCAAACCATGTTTATTAATATTACATGTATTAATAAACTGGCTAGTTACTGTTTTATTTACACTCCAAAGCCAGTTTGTATTCATATATTTTTGATCCTGGTCTGTAATATTCATCTCATGAGTTTATGTTTTCCAGGGGTACCGGCAGAAGGACTATTTCATTGCCACACAGGGTCCTCTGTCGCACACGGTGGATGATTTCTGGAGGATGGTTTGGGAATGGAAGTGTCACTCAATCGTGATGCTTACAGAACTGCAGGAGAGAGATCAGGTACAAACACACACCTTACAAATCCAGTTGTGCAGACACTCTCACACAACTTCCAAGAATAAATCCTGTCAGCTTTGTCATTTGGCCTGTGTGTGTGTGTGTTACAGGACAAGTGTTTTCAGTACTGGCCTACTGAGGATTCAATGACTTACGGGGAATTCACGGTGGAGATTAAAGGAGACACGCTGTGTGACACGTTCAGTCTCAGAGATCTGGTGCTCACTTACGGCTCGGTGAGCTGCTCTATGGTCTTGCATTGCAATGCATACTGTTCCATTTGCATTGAGTTAATATGTGGAGGCCAATTGGATGAATTGTAAGGCATGTTTGTGTGCGTGTTTTCCTAACAGGAGAAGCAGACACGTTTGGTTCGGCACTTTCATTTCCACGGCTGGCCAGAGATCGGAATCCCAGCCGAAGGCAAAGGGATGATCGACATCATCGCATCGGTGCAGAAACAACAGCAGCAGTCGGGCAACCACCCCATCGTCGTGCACTGCAGGTAAAACGCACACCTTTAACTAGATTTAACTAGACCAGGGTTTCCCAACGGTTTTGTCAGCCGAACCCCTTTGATGTAAAATATTTTCTTGAAGTACCCCATGAGATTCGCATGTTCACGGTTCTCTGACGTCAGATAATGTCACAGGGATGCGATTTTTCCGTATTTTTCAACCTTAAAAGTATGACCCGCGTGAATTGTGTAAATCTGAGAAACATCTTTGGGTTGAGGTCTGACTGGTTACTGTATGATTGAAATCGTGAAAATGCCTTACGCAATAACTAAGTAAACTGCAAAATGTTACGTTTTCTAATACATTTATTTAATGCGTGGATTGCATCGAGCTTGTGGCGCCATCTGCAGGGCATCCTCAGCATGTTAGCCAGGGTTCAAAGTGCCAAATGAGAGTAAATATCGGCACTGAAACTGTTACTCACCAGTTGCCCGGTGACTTTTGTGTGTGTTGTGAAGTTTGCGTGAGAAGTGACACGGAACCAAACCTGTCTGCTTCTCCTTTTAGGAAAGCCGTGGCGGTCCACTGTGCTTCCATGTTACTACTCTCACAAACATTGCAATGCACTTACGTCACGTCACAACGTTCCTCTTGTGAGCGCTCATACGTCAGTAGACCAGAAGCATTGATTAACCCTTTAACCCTTTTGTTTGCATTTAAACCTTTTTTGAAATTGACAGGTTCTTGAGCTCAACCAGCTCTTTCCTAACCTGACTCTGTCGTGTCTCATTGTTTTCTCACGTGTGTGTTCTGCAGTGCCGGAGCGGGTCGGACCGGTACATTTATCGCTCTCAGTAATATTCTGGAGCGAGTGAAAGCCGAGGGTTTGCTGGATGTGTTTCAGACTGTGAAGAGTTTACGAATGCAGCGGCCACACATGGTGCAGACAGTGGTCAGTTCAAACCTTCACACACTTCATATCCATTACACATTTACATGCACAATTAATCAAGATCATAAAAAAATCACAGTAATCATAGTTTCTGCCAGAATACTACTATAAAAATGTGGTAACTTGTTTTTGCAGTTGCACCCTTGTCATCCCAAGAAAAAAAAAAGTGAAGAAAAAAGTATTCTCAAAGAATGAATTCATTCATTTTATTATGTTTAATTCAAGAAATAATCATAAAAAAAATATTTTAATGTCAATCTTATATGAATGTAATAATTAATTAATTGTATTATTATTTAATAATAAGTAAGTAATATAAGTTAATTGGTAATATTAATTAAATTAATATTATTAATAGCACAGTCATGATTAGAATAATCATTTTAATGTCAATTCCAAATTAATTTAATATTAATTCATTTTATTGAATCATATTGAATTTCATATCAAGTAATATAAACTAATTAAATAATAATAATAATATAAATTTATTAGTAATATTTAAAAAAAATATTTTAATGTCAATTTTATATTAATTTAATAAATAGTTTGATTATGATTTAACACAAGTAATATAAATCAGCTAAGTAATATAAATTATTAGTATAAAATAATTGGTAATATTGATTAATAATATAATCGTTTTAATGTCAATTCCAAATTAATTTAATATTAATTCATTTTATTGAATCATATTGAATTTCATATCAAATAATATAAATAATGAAACAATAATAATATAAATTAATTAAAGAATTTTAATGTCAATTTTAAATGACTTTAATAATCAATTAATTTTATTATGATTTAATACAAGTAATATGTATCAGCTAAATAATATAAATGATTAGTATTAATAAATTGGTAATATTGATTAACGTAATAACACTAATATCACAGCCATGATTAAAATAATCGTTTTAATGTCAATTCCAAATGAATTAAATATGTATTAATTATATTGACCTAATTCAAGTAATATACATTAATGAAATAATAATAATATACATTAATTAGCAATATTGGAAAAAAAAAATTAATGTCAATTTTATATGAATTTAATAATTAATTAATTTTATCATGATTTAATACAAGTATTATATTGGTAATTAATTGGTAATATTTATTGAATTAATATGATTAATATCACAACCATGATTAAAATAATTGTTTTAATGTTTATTCCGAATGAATTTAATATTAATTAATTTTATTATGACTTAATTTAAATAATATAAATTAATTCAATAATAATTTAAATGATTAATTAGTAATCAATTCATATTAAAACATTTAAAAAAAGACTAACAATACAGTGACAAAAAACATTATTTCTGAATGACCTGACTAAGCAAAGACTGAATGGTCATAAAGCGATTTGCTCATTGTTCTCTCTTTCTGTCGACAGGAACAGTATGACTTCTGCTACAGAGTGGTACAGGACTTTGTCGACATTTTCTCAGACTATGCCAATTTCAAATGATCTGATCTGCCTTAAATGCTTGAGTTTGATGCTTTTTTACACGTCAGTCGATCAGGATTTTACACCGCGACTGGAAGATAATTACGCTCTATTTTGCTATGCACTTCTCCTCGATGTTACTAAAAGACCATATCTATCTGTAATATACTAAGGCTACTAAAGTTTTAAAAACTGTACATTGTTTTGTCTCCTTTATAACATATTTAAATGGGTTGTTTTATTTTGGTCTTAAATCGTCTTTCTCATGACGGATCATTCCAGTTGTTGTAAAATAGTGTTTTGTCTCTTTGTTTGTTCAACTAATTATTTTTATTTTTTATTAAGCGATTCATGTAGAATTTGTAAAGCTGTAGGTGGTTTGTATTTATGCACTGTTGCAGACAGCGAGATAAAGCATGTATGTGAATGTTTCATGCCATTTTATTTATTAGATACAGAGTTATTGTCTTACATTTTATGAACGATATCATTGTGTCAAAAAGTTGTTTTATTCCCGTCTTTAACATTGTGCTCATCGCAAATGTGAACATGTTTGACTTTTGGTTTCAAAGCAGCAAATATACCCATCACATATAAAGAGAGCGAGTGAGATTATTTTGCTTTTACGGGATACGGCTAAAGTATTGTTAGGAAGAAAGGCACAAACACATTTACATGCTGCGACATCAGCAAACATTTATATTACATGTGATCTTGCACAGAAACAACAACTGTATGAGACACATGACCTCTGACCTTAAACGTCCTGCCTCTGTTTCCCTGAGAATGATGCTGAGAAAAACTGCACAGGTTTTTAAAGCACACACACCACTGATTGTTTGCCTTGCAGAAGGCCAAGGATTTACAAATAAATGAACAAATGCATTATGAAATCACATCATTGTCCTGTTTCTTATTTTTGTTGGGCTTATTTTCTAAACTATCAGCTTCACAAATGGATAATCATAAGAAAGTAAAAATAAATGCATATAAAATAATACAAATTTAGCATTAATAATAATAATAAAATGAAAACAAAAATATAATAAAATAATTATTTAAAATATGAAACATGGCTAAATAAAGGTTTAATTGTCTTAAAAATTAATAAAAAGTATTTAAGAAATACATTTATAATGCAAATGAATAAATAAAGTTTAATCTGCTTGTAAATGGCTAATAATATAAAACTAATAAAAACTGCTACACCATTTTAGGTTTAATCAGCTTCAAAATGTTTAATAATATAAAATAAATGCATATAAAATAACAAAAATGGCTATATATATATATATATATATATATATTTAAAAAATTTATAATTAAAATGGCAAAATTAAGTTAATTTTTGAAGTTAAAATATGAAACAGGGCTAAATAAATGTTTAATCATCTTAAAAATTAGTAATACCATTTTTTATTAATTAAAAAAAATGCATTTATAATGCAAATGGCTAAATAAAGTTTAATCTGCTTTAATAATAATAAAAAAAATAATAATAAAAATTTTAGGTTTAATCAGCTTCAAAATGTTTAATAAAATAAATGCATATAAAATAATAAAAATGGATAAATATTTAAAAAAAACTAAATTTATAATTAAAATGGCAAAATTAAGTATTGATTTGCTTTATGTTGGCTAATAATAAAAATAAAACAAAAAATATAATACAATAATCATTTAAAAAAAAATAAAACATGTCTAAATAAAGGTTTAATCATCTTAAAAATTAGTAATAAAAAATAAGCCATGTTTTAGGTTTAATCAGGTTTAATCAATTATATACAACAAATAACGTAGGCTATAAAATAATAAAAATGGGTAAATAAATGTATACTTATTTTAAGTTATTATAATTATTTTAAATTTATTTAATACGTTTATAAATTAAGTTTTAAGTATAAGTTTTAAAATATCTACAAAAAAAGTTGTCAACTTTACAAAGGTTAACAAATTAAATAATTTAAGTATAACTATATAAAGGTTTAATCAGCACAGATAAAAGAATTTCTCAAATTTCAATTTCATAGCAAAGAAACTGAACTGTTTATCACTGAAACCCTTGAAATACAACAACAGTTTACTGCAAGAAATGATGCGATGATGTAGTGACATTTCTAAGCAAATATCTAATGACCTCAATGCTGATTTCTGAGTAGGAATAGTTGTGTAAGTTAAAAAACAATCAACTTTTATGGATTCATTAACTTAATTGAATCACTCAATTCATGCAGTCAATTTTTATTATTTCAATTAACGACACAAGATTGTGAGATAAGGCAGTAAATTATAATGTTTTAATGAATCTCAGTAGACAGGATGATTGTATTTGCATGCCTTCCTCCTCCTGATACTGTTTACTGAAGGCTAAATTTTCAGGTTTTGGACAGCAGGAAGTCCATCAAACATCTGAGCAAACTCCTCATCAACAAACCAGCAGCTGCTGCCATCTAGTGGAGATGTTTGTTATTTTGTTTATAAATATATATTATTACATAGAGATATATACAGAATGAAAGAAGGTGTAAATATAGCAAATATAGTAGATATTTGACAAAGAGCCCTTCATGAAGACTCTGCATGTGTGTACTTCAGTCAGTAGATGTCACTGTTGTGTTTATCTGCTCGAGGTTGAGGCCTAATCCTTCCTTGAAGAAATGGCTCCTCTCTGGTAAATTATGTTAACACTGGATTAGTTTAGCAGAGTTTTAATTTACACAAACCTTGTACAGATGCAGTAAAGTGCCATGACACTGAATGTATGTGTTGACATCCTGAAACATTTCTGGTAAGATATGCTTCCTGTTTGTTATGTTCTGGTTGTCCGGTAGAAGTGTAGGGGAGAGCAGGACACAACCTAACACTTTTTGACTTTCTCATTTAGTGTAAATTTTTAAATTTCACACATCTAGTACAATTATGTGGTCTTGTTTCATTAATACAGTGTGTACTTTTTTCTTTATTTAGAATGGAAGTGACGTGACAACATGTAACATGACTGCTTAAAGGGTTAGTTCACCCAAAAATGAAAATTCTGTCATTTATTACTCACCTTCATGCCGTTCCACACCCGTAAGACCTTCATTAATCTTCGGAACACAAATTAAGATATTTTAGTTGAAATCCGATAGCTTCGTGAGGCCTGCATAGGGAGCAATGACATTTCCTCTCTCAAGATCCATAAAGGTACTAAAAACATATTTAAATCGGTTCATGTGAGTACAGTGGTTCAATATTAATATTATAAAGCAACGAGAATATTTTTGGAGCGCCAAAAAACTAAATAACGACTTATTTAGTGATGGCCGATTTCAAAACAAAGCTCCATGAAGATTCGGAGCACAAATGAATCAGTGTATCGAATCATGATTCAGATCGCGTGTCGAACTGCCAACGGCTGAAATCACGTGACTTTGGCGCTCTGAACAGCAGATTCGATACACTGATTCATTAATGATCCGAATCTTCATGAAGCATTGTTTTGAAATCGGCCATCACTAAATAAGTCGTTATTTTGTTTTTTGGCGCTCCAAAAATATTCTCGTTGCTTTATAATATTAATATTGAACCACTGTACTCACATGAACCGATTTAAATATGTTTTTAGTACCTTTATGGATCTTGAGAGAGGAAATGTCATTGCTCCCTAAGAAGGCCTCACGGAGCCATCGGATTTCAACCAAAATGTCTTCATTTGTGTTCCGAAGATTAACGAAGGTCTTACGGGTGTGGAACGACATGAGGGTAGGGCTGGGCGATATATCGCATGCGATTCTCACGCGCATTTCATCAGTAAAGCCGGTTCCCTGATTACCGCTAAATCGCCATCACCTGCTTTCAAATGAAGCGCCATTTAACAGACAGAGCCGTAGTTCACTGATAAGCCACGCAAATATCGCGTTCATTATCGAAGGCGATTCATCTGCGATATGAACGTGATATTGCGTGGCTTATCAGTGAACTACGGCTCTGTCTGTTAAATGGCGCTTCATTTGAAAGCAGGTGATGGAGATTTACCGGTAATCAGGGAACCGGCTTTACCGACGAAATGCGCGTGAGAATCGCATGCGATATATCGCCCAGCCCTACATGAGGGTAAGTAATAAATGACAGAATTTTTATTTTTGGGTGAACTAACCCTTTAATGACATCTTAAAATGTTATCTAATCTAATTCAACAAAATGGAAACAATATACAAGGCAAACTAAAATATTTTGTCAACAAAATACAGTTATTAACTTTTTCATGTAAAATTATGGCAATTATTTTAATAGCCTAATTAAAAATAAACTCATTTTGGAGTTTGACGATGAATACACCGTAAAACACAGCTATAAGGCATAGTTCAAAACATAATAATAATAATTAATAACTTTTGAACACTTACTCTGACTCATTACCTGTTTCTCAATAAAATTCACAAAAGTCATTGCTAACGTCAGAATATCTTGTAATGGCGTCGCATATCGTAACGCAGAGTTACAACAATGGCGGCGCACGTTTAAACGCAGTGTGAATACACTGCAAAACACCTATACAGCACCAAAACATAATAATTAATAACTTATGAACACTTACTCTGATGCTTTATTACCTGTTTCTCTATAAAACTCATAAAAGTCATGGCTAACATCAGAATAGTTGTAATGGCGGCACACATTGTAACGCAGAGTTACAACAATGGCGGCGGACATTGAAACGCAGTGTGAATACACAGCTATACAGCATCAAAACATAATAATTAATAATTTATGAACACTTACTCTGACTCTTTATTACCTGTTTCTTAATCAAAACATAATTAATAATTTCAAAACTGAACATCTTATAATTATCAGCATAATAGGAAAAGTGGACTCTTTAAAGAAACAAGATTTTAATGTTGTTTTTTGTTGGATACCAGGCCATATGGGATTGACTGGTAATGAACAAGCAGATAAAGTAGCAAAGGAAGCACTTCAGTTGGAAATGACAGAATGTAAAATACCAGCATCTGACGTTAAACCCATATTGAACCTGTATATTTACAATAAATGGCAAATGGAATGGAACGAATGTGTAAATAACAAATTATATGAGGTGAATCCAGTGTTAAATCAAGGAGTTACTATTTTGAAAACAGATATGACCAGGTTGTATATACGAGATGCCGAATTGGACATTCAAGACTCACTCATTCATATTTATTGATGGGGGAAGAGAAACCGGTCTGTGATTTGTGTAAGAATTTCACGAGTGTAAAACATATTTTAATAGAATGTCCTTTTTTAAATAATATTAGACAACAGTTTTATACAGATAACACATTAATGGACCTTTTTAAAAAGGTTTCTCCTGGAGTAATTTTAGAATTTTTGTCGAATATTCAATTGAAAGACTCTATGTAATTATTTATGTTGTTGTTATTGGTATATATGTCTGATTTTGTATAGTGATTGTTTTTAAGACAAAATTGTTAAATTATTGTATACAATGTATTGAAGTGATACTTCTGATTGCCATGAATATAGCCATTGCTGCTGATATGGCATTAAACCATAAATAAATAATAATAATAATTAATAATTTCTGAGCACTTATTCTGACTCTTTATTACCTGTTTCTCTATAAAATTCATAAAAGTCATCGCTAATGTCAGAATATAGTTGTAATGGCGGCACACATTGTAACACAGAGTTACAACAATGGCGGCAGACATTGAAACAGTGTGAATACACTGCAAAACACAGCTATACAGCATCAAAACATAATAATAATAATTTCTGAACACTTATTCTGACTCTTTATTACCTGTTTCTTAATAAAATCCAAAAAAGTCATCGCTAACGTCAGAATATCCTAGTTGTAATGGCGGCGCACATTGTTACGCAGAGTTACAAGAATGGCGGCGCACATTGAAACGCAGTGTGAATACACAGCTATACAGCATCCAAACATAATAATAATAATTTCTGAACACTTATTCTGACTCTTTATTACCTGTTTCTTAATAAAATTCTTAAATGTCATGGCGAACGTCAGAATATCCTAGTTGTAATGGCGGCGCACATTGTTACGCAGAGTTACAAGAATGGCGGCACACATTGAAACGCAGTGTGAATACACAGCTATACAGCATCAAAACATAATAATTTATAATTTATGAACACTTACTCTGACTCTTTATTACCTGTTTCTTAATAAAATTCATAAAAGTCATGGCTAACGTCAGAATATCCTAGTTGTAATGGCGGCGCACATTGTTACGCAGAGTTACAAGAATGGCGGCACACATTGAAACGCAGTGTGAATACACAGCTATACAGCATCAAAACATAATAATTAATAATTTATGAACACTTAATCTGACTCTTTATTACCTGTTTCTTAATAAAATTCATAAAAGTCATGGCTAACGTCAGAATATCCTAGTTGTAATGGCGCCGCACATTGTTACGCAGAGTTACAAGAATGGCGGCACACATTGAAACGCAGTTTGAATGCACAGCTATACAGCATCCAAACATAATTAATAATTTATGAACACTTACTCTGACTCTTTATTACCTGTTTCTTAATAAAATTCATAAAAGTCATCGCTAACGTCAGAATATCCTAGTTGTAATGGCGGCGCACATTGTTACGCAGAGTTACAAGAATGGCGGCGCACATTGAAACACAGTGTGAATACACAGCTATACAGCATCAAAACGTAATAATTAATAATTTATGAACACTTACTCTGACTCTTTATTACCTGTTTCTTAATAAAATGTATTAAAGTTATCGCTAATGTCAGAATTTCCTAGTTTTAATGGCGCCGCACATTGTAACACACACAGACACGCACTTTTGCTATGGTTATGGATGTCTTCCAAAGATTTTTGAATTTTAACACAAAAGTTTCGTCATTTTAGTGTTTATGGCAACTAGTACATACACTAAGTTTTGTCATACTAGCATGTATGGAAACTTTTAAACCATGTATGTTACAACTAGCCCCGCTCACCCCTATAGGCCTACATGTCAATTTTGTTTATTCATCTGCTCTCGTCTCACTTGCTGTCCACTGCTTGTGTAAGGTAACATCATAAGCGTAGAGTTTAGAGATTGTTATGCAGTGAAAACCTCAGACTGACTGTAAAAACTAAGACCTTACCAATGAGAATCACTCCTAAGCACTTTCAGTCCCTCCAGAGGCGTGTGCTCTCCACTTCCAATCCGGCTAAAGATACCAACTTTGGCTCTTACTTTTCTCAGCATGCCTTTGTCCAAAGTGCTTTAATAAATTCTAATTTCATACAAAAGAATAAGAAACTACAGGAGGTTAGAATGAAAATGTGGATTCGTTTCTGCCAAAGCCCAGTAGAGAGACTGTGCCCTAATAGAGCTGGGCATTAGGGGCCGAGCTCTGCCAACACGCCTCACGTAAGGGACCGCGGTTCAGAGTCGGTGTGTTCAAATGCAGTTAAAAACAAATGAAGCCGTCTCTTAAGATGAGAGCGGATTTAATTTGCTAACAGAGCCAGGTAGTCTGGAGTTTAAACGCCTGGAATGAATTATAAGGAAGGATTCATTGTTCATGTGTGTGTGATTATGCATATATATTGTGTCTAAGTAAGTACATGCAGTGTTGTTTTATGACAAGCTCTCAAAAATTTTAAGATATTGAACTAGCTGGCTCGTGCAAAATCCTTCATTCCCATTTGAGACAAAACAGTCAACAAACAAATTTAAATCAATACCATGCATAGCAAGCGAAAATACAAATTGCATGTATAACTTTATTGTAAGAAACTTCAGTGAACAAATTTGATTAATCATTCTGTATTATTTATGCAGTACAAATCATAGATGTATCTTACAGTACAATTCCAGCTTATCGTGCATGCTGTCGTTACCCTTCTTTTGTCATAATTGCAATATGATTTTTTCAAATGAAAGTTCTGTCATAATGTTTTACTCTTCTGTTCAATCCAAACCTGTTTTTCTTTCTTCCTTGGAACACAAATGGCGGTACTTTGCTGTTATTTTCCCATATGTGAATGAGAAATGGGGCTGTTAAGCTCCCAAGAAATGACTCTACAAATACAAGTACCATAAAAATAGAGTTTAAGTAGTTCATATGATTTTTGCAATATATTTTACAGTATACAGTACATCCTCTCTGAAGCCTGTCGTTTGGCCTCTGAAGTCTTGGAAATGTAGTGCATGAATCAATGCAAATTTTATGGTATTTTTTTTAATCCTTTTTAGAGCATGACAGTATGGAAAAAAATCATAATATGCCGTGTTCTCTTCTTGCAAGATCCAATGTGCAACAAACTTCTGTATTTTGTAAAACAGCTTGCATCGCTTCCAGTTCAGGACTTTTGTACAGTATTTGCTTCATTAAATATAGAGTCGTTTTACTCAAGATACCTTCAAAGGAGAGAGCAAAGACAAGCATAACCGATATCAATCGCATATGCAGACTGATATCTACGTTTTTTATTTTTCTTCTTCTCACTAACATATGGATATTTAAATAGAATAAGATGCCAACAATAAAAATAACTATCTAGGTTAGCTGATTACCTTAACAGTCCATAGATATCGCCGTCAGTTTGTACTGCCAGTAACACTTTCTCCAACAACTGGATGCAATGAAACCTGTTTTCCTGCTTGTTCATGTGATGTTCAGCATGAAGCCTATTAGTGTTGTCAAAAGTACCGACTGTGATACCAAGTCGGTACTGAAATTTTAAAAATGTGATGCTTTGAGAGCTGTTGTGCGGATTCTTACACACCTCTGATTGGCCATTGTGTTCTTGCGCTCAACAGATATGTCTGTGATTGGCTACAGTGATCAACGCTTCAAAAACATGTAAATAGACATCTTTGACACTCTTCACTGAGCGTTTGCACAGATACACACGGGAGCATTTGAAAGCGGACCGGATTGCTGATAGATGCCTGCTTTCAAATGCTCCCGCTCCAGCTTTCAAATTCAAACACTTCCGTGTGCTTTCAAACGATCCCGTGCGTTGATCATTGTAGCCAATCACAGACATATCCGATGAGAGTTTACGAATCCACTCGGCTCAGCAGCGCTCAAAGTGTGACATTTTTAAAGGTGAATTTAGAATTAAAAATTGAATTTACCTTGGCATAGTTAAATAACCAAGTTCAGTACATGGAAATGACATACAGTGAGTCTCAAACACCATTGTTTCCTCCTTCTTATGTAAATCTCATTTGTTTAAAAGACCTCCGAAGAACAGGCGAATCTCAACATAACACCGACTGTTACGTAACAGTCGGGCTCATTAATATGTACGCCCCCAATATTTGCATATGCCAGCTCATGTTCAAGGCATTACACAAGGGCAGCCAGTATTAACGTCTGGATCTGTGCACAGCTGAATCATCAGACTAGGTAAGCAAGCAAGGACAATAGCGAAAAATGGCAGATGGAGCAATAATAACTGACATGATCCATGATAACATGATATTTTTAGTGAAATTTTAAACTGTCTTTCTAAATGTTTCGTTAGCATGTTGCTAATGTACTGTTAAATGTGGTTAAAGTTACCATTGCTTCTTACTGTATTCACGGAGACAAGAGCCGTCGCTATTTTCATTTTTAAACACTTGCAGTATAATGCATAAACACAACTTCATTCTTTATAAATCTCTCCAACAGTGTAGCATTAGCCGTTAGCCACAGAGGATAGCCTCAAACTCATTCAGAATCAAATGTAAACATCCAAATAAATACAAAATAAATACACATAATCCGATGTATGCATGCGGCATGCATGAGGGTTATATTAGCTGTGTGAACTTTGTTTATGCAGTGATAGAGTCGAGAGCTCAGGAGGGGGCGGAGAGCGCGAGCAATTAAAGGGGCCGCAGCATGAATCGGCGCATTTCTAATTATGCCCCAAAATAGGCAGTTAAAAAAATTAATTAAAAAAAATCTATGGGGTATTTTGAGCTGAAACTTCACAGACACATTCAGGGGACACCTTAGACTTATATTACATCTTGTAAAAAAACGTTCGATGGCACCTTTAAAATTTCAGTACCGAGTTGGTATTGCGGTTGGTACTTTTGACAACACTAAAGCCTATATTGCGTTTTTTCTTCTTCTATGAGCCATCCCAGTATCTTATGATTTTAGAATCTGGTTAACTTGTGTGGATTATTTTGTTTTTTTTTACATTGATAGTGTAAAAACTAGGGATGTCCCGATCACGTTTTTTTGCCCTCGAGTCCGAGTCCGAGTCATTTGATTTTGAGTATCTACCGATACCAAGTCCTGATCCGATACTGCTATAATACATAAAAAAAATAAAGAAGAGCGAAAAAACAGATCCAGGATCCAGGAACAGTGCTTTTCAGGTTTTTCAGGTATCTAACAGTAGTTTTCACGTACAGAAAATGGATAAAGTAATCAAATATAAAATATCACTGCATATTATCTTTACTGTATAAAATAAATAAAGATTAATCATTATTGAAGTTACAAAAACTATTCAGTCAAGAGCAGTGAGTGATTTCTTTGTTATTTGTTGTTTGATTTAACATTAAAAACAGGCAGCAGGAATATTTTTTTTCCCTATAGGACATGCACGATCCAGTACATATACTGTTACACATGTGCCTTTCTTTCTCGACTAATATACGTTCACTTAAGACATAACCGACTATGTTTGCTAGGATACTCGCTAAGACGGGCATGTTGACATAATTTTTGTATGAATTTGTCCGCTGAAGCGCAAGACTTGAAAGAGAACTCAGTATTTGCGCGCTGACTGAAATAAGCGTGTGCGCGCTTCGGATGAGCGCACACAAATCTTCTCACAGCGCGCGCGAGTTCTCTTTCGCGTTTTGTTCTTGAAGGTTTAAATCAGCAAAGCTTAAATGAGTTAGTTTAAACACAGATAACAACGTGTGCTGTTCAGGTCTCACCTGCCCTCGCGCGCTATCAACACCCGGGTGATGACGGCGTAAATGACTGGACATTAGAGCATACGGCACTCGCAGTTAACAGTTTACAAAGAGTAACTGTTTTGTCCACGCTTTCTGATTATTGTTGTTGTAACGTTTTGCGCATCCATCGACTGAAACATACATTATCTGAACTCTGTCTGTCTGTTTCCCACGTTGCTATTTTAAACAAACCATATTAACCAATAGATGCGTCTTCATTCGAGATGGACCGCGGTGCAAGTGCGTACCGAACCGTAAGTGGAGAACCGTATAGACCAATTTGGTGTTTGCAAACAGCGATGACGTTTTTTGTGGGCGGAGCCTAGCTGGTTGCAGAAAATGACAGTTGAGCAGTAGAAGTCTATGGAAGCCACGAAATAAAAGAATAAAAAAAGTTAATTTTGAGTTTATATCTCACAATTCTGACTTTTATTTCTCGTTTACATCTCACATTTCTTACAAAGAAAAACAGAATTGTGAGATATACTCGTTATTCTGTCTTTTCTGAATTGCAATTTATCCCGCAATTCTGACTTTTTCCCCCTCAGAATTGTGAAATAAACTCACAATTGCGAGTTATAAAGTCCGAACTGGGAGTAATAAACACGCAAATGCAAGAAAAAAAAAAGTCAGAATTGTGAAATAAAAATTATTATGTTTAAAAGTTATCTATGTAAAATATTATAGGTTTAAATTATTTTAATTATAATTATTTCATGCTGTAACTGCTATGTATGTATGTCCTCTGAACTGCATATGTGAATATTATGTAGACTTACTGTTTACATCAAATTCCTGCTTTAATAGTAGACTAATCCTTGCAGGTGTCATCAGTCCAGGCTGTGAAACGTCTCTGTTTAGCTTCAAAGGACGTTTTCAACGATTGTTTTCTTTAAAAATAAAGACTATATTTTTTGCATTCCGATTCCAACATCCAGAGGCACAACAAAACATTTTTCTCTTATTCTGTGGATTTTGCACATTTTCCTTCAATTGCTACCGCTATTTTTCTGCAACCAGTATGCGCGCGCAGCTGCAAGTGACGTAATTGTGACGTCTGCTCCAAAGTGGTCTATAGGGTTCGATTTTTTTTACAGAGAACCGTTGCACCCCAATACATATATATCCGAGTCCTGATCGGGAGGTAACGTCCGATTCCGATCGAGTCTGAAACCACGTGATCGGGCCCGATTTCCGATCGCGTGATCGGATCTGGACATCTCTAGTAAAAACTACACACTTTATGTCTGTGTTTAACTTTTAGACATACACACAATAACTTCCGTATGACGGTGTAGTGTAAGCTCAGGTGAGAATTGATAAACGCGGAAGCACAGAGGATAGAACAAAACAAATCACCGGTCTCGGATTAGAAGTCTAAAATGAGAAGTTTTAAAGAAAAATGTCAGAGGATTTTCATGTAACAGAAGAGGAACTACATCATATGTCAGGTCAGAGGTCACCCTTCTGCCAGAACTTGACCCTTTCGTGAATGCGCAGACGCCCTTACCAAAAGCTAGTGATTACAATTTATAAAATTGTATATTTTTCTTACAGAAATGCATCGCTTCACTTCAGAAGGCCTTCATTAACCCTGGAGCCGTATGGATTACTTTTATGATGGATGGATGCGCTTTTTTGGGCTTCAAAATCTAAGGTACCATTCACTCCCATTATAAAGCTTGGAAGAGCCAGGATATTATTTAATATAACTCTGATTGTGTTTGGCTGAAGGAAGAAAGTCAAATACACCTAGGATGGCTTGAGGGGGAGTAAATCCTGGGATAATTTTCATTTTTGAGTGAACTAACCCTTTAATTTAGACACAAGTGATCACGGCGTTCCTCCAGCAGGGGCACTCGTGCAACTTAAGCAATGACGTACATCCAAGTGAACAAGACCGAGGGAAGTTAGCAAGGGAAGGACATACAAAAAAGTTTACGCACTTGATATGTGTCAGGTGGACAATGACCGTAAACATGCAGATATCTAGTATTCCAGGCAACCCACTGACTAGTAACATTTTGCACATCACTAGAACTCATGCATGTGTGAATTTGAGTCATTTCTTCCCGTCTCTGTGAAGTTCTTGCTCTAATGTGCTCCTCAGAAGTGTGACTGGTTGTAGGTCGTCTGAAGTCGGAACGGCTCCCCTGATGCCAGACCTTGCTTCATTAAACCGCTTCTATAATTGCTCGACTCCAACACAAAACGCCTTGTATCTGTACATTTGCAAATTTCATTTAACCTTAGCCTCTCCTTCCGTACCCCCGGTGGATAATCACTTTGTTTACCACAAATTAAACTCGGCCTGATTGTTTACCAGCCGCAAAGTCCCACCACATTTCTAGAAGCCTCGTTTATTTATTTCAATAATCGCAGAGCAGGGAGTCATGTATATGCCGTGCTCATCTACATGAAAATTGTACAATTAACTTTTGATTAACCAGCTTGTTCGTTTTTTTTCGCGCAGTTTCTCCCCGCGCTCTGCCGTGTAATGGCTAGTCTGAATTTTAATAAACGCCTCTAAATTGGGAGCGGCCCTTCCTTTGAGTCGCATGAATGCGAGCGAGCCGCTGCAGCGTTGAATAAACGCTCACTAGAACAATAGCGCAGGCTGCCAGTTTGTGGTGTCATCTTTAAGTATGCAAGGATGAAAGCCTTGCGATTTGTCCATCAAAACAAATAAGAAAGGAAGCCGCTAATTCAGATGGCAGGAAGTCAAGTGCTTTTGAGTGCCCGCGCCACGCGCTCCCCCCGCGCACATTGGTAATGACGGCGCGCGCGTGTATGTGTGTGTGTGTGTGTGCGCGCGCGCTACTGAGGGAGGTGGGGGTCCTCTCTGAAATTCTCCGTCACGTAGTGTACTTATCTCAAGTCTTGAGAACAATTAGGGTGGACAATAACTATAGAATGACTTTTTGTTGTGCGCCGGCTGCCTGTAGCAGCAGCAGAGTGCGATAACGCTGTCGGGAGACCGCCGCAAAGTCTCTCCAGACTCCGACCGGGGCTGCAGACCCTCGATTTCACTCTCCTCGGCCTCCGGTGCAGCGCGCACGGAAAGGTTGCACTTTTATCCTGCTGAATGAACGGCATCTTGACACGTTTCTTCTGGGAAACCATAAATCCCTTTGAGGAGATGAACAATAGGAGTTCATTTGGAATACTTTTGTAAACAGGGTGGTAAACAACTGATGCAAAATCACATCTTTTTTAAAAATTTTTATCAGGCTCTTAAAGAAAATCTAAAGGTCACAGATTACAAATGCTATACAGTTAACAATTGTGCCACTGCCATTCAGCTACTTAATGAACTTTCAGATTTCAGTCAGAATTACTTCTTTGATTTGAAGTCTTGTTGCAAATGCCAACAATAATTTTGATGAATGGCTGTACATTTTTTTTATTTACTTTTTTGTGCAATTTTAATCATATAAAATGTCTTAACATGGGCTGATTTTTTTTTTTTTTTTTTCTGTTTATCTGTCTCACATCCAGTACATTGCATTGTGGGATCAAACAGTACATCATTTAGTGTGCTCTCTTGTATCCTTTTAGCTAATTTAGTGCACCATCAGGGTATTACATGCATAAAAAAAATCTGCATATACTGTGCACGGTATAGTTACTATATAATGCACAACTGTAATAATATGATGTATGCTTTTCCTGATCTAGCCAATGTTTCTAGCAAATTGTTAAGTCTGTGCAGTATTCACTGTTACCTACTACTTTTTAAAGTATTTTTAATGATAATGCAGTGAAACAGATTGCATTATGTAACATTTCAAAAAGTAGTATGCTACATGATATGACATTCATGAAATAAAAAGGGTTATTTGGAATTTTTAATCCAACTTTATGTAAAACAAAAATCCTGCTGGACACAGGTCAAGTTGAGTGCTTTGCATTGTAGGATGCATTATTCCCAGCAGTAGTGCTGTTGTGTACATGTTGCATATATATTTGTTTCAATTTTAGTAAGTTGGGTATTCTAATGTATGCATACAGGAAATCTGCATACATGCTATGTGTCCAGTGATATTATGCATGTGTTTTAATGCCTTCTAGGGGTGTCACAATATATCGCAATATAAAAATGCAACAATATGTATCGTGGATAGTGACAATATGTGTTGTGCATAGTTCACCCAAAATGAAATATTACTGTTAGAAAAAATGTAAGTTTATAGAGTTTTAGTGTCAGTAATACATTAAACTATTATACATAATGTTGAATTTAATGTATAATAATGCAATGGGGGAATATTTGTGGGTCCTGATAATGCCACATGTCTTATGTTACCAGTAAAAAGTGGCCTACATTATTTTAAATACAATGCAAGCATACTTGTCTAGAATAATTCAGTATTTTCAGCATCAGAATCATGAATATTTTTATTCTGGTGTCACCATTGTCCTGTACATTGGGTTACCAGCACCAAAGCCAAACTTGTTCATTTCCACCCCCAATGTAATACCAAATTTAGCATTTTAATCAAAAGTAAATTTTTTGTAAACCATTTATCTTATGTTTTGGAGAATCGCAATAATATCGTATCATGAGTTCAGTATTGAATCGTGACATGAGGGCATCGTTACACCCCGATGCCTTCCAAACTGGATTTTTTCATTATATATTAATTTAAACGTTGGAAATTCTACTGGAATTATGTCGCCAAGTTTTAGTGGGAGAATGAAGATTAGACTTTAACTTTATTGTGTGCATCAGTTGCAATGATCAAGAAATCTGTATGTGCCATCAGTTTCCAGTGAAATTGTGTTTCTGAACGTTTAGCGGAAATAGAAGTTTTTCTGACACAAAATATTGCTAAAAACAATTATTTATGACGTTTGTGGCAGCGCACATGAAAATGTTCCAAACTTGCCCAATCCACCTTATTTTTCGACGCCGAAGTAAGATATTTTCTATATGCAAGACTTCCGTTTCAAAGCCCTGATGCGTACACTGAATGTAGCTTGTTCTTTGGTGGAAACTTAGGATTGTGCCTAAAAAGTCACATTTTCCACTTGCAGTGTATATTAAATAAAAAGTCTGAATATAATAGTTTACAAACATTCATCATATTCTGGCATAAGCGAGCGACGTGACAATGCGACCTCTACATGTAGACAGCTCGGTTGAGTATAATGGGGGCGATGTGGTTCTGTCTTGTTGTGTCGCTCTCAGTGTCGTCTTTGTGTGTCTCCAACACAGCTGCTTTTGTACTGCTTCATGCAGTGTTTTCATTCGAGAGGAAAAGAAGGCAAAAAAACTCAATAAAAACGAGAAGAATTGTGAGTTCTTAAGACATCGGCCCCGCTCCATGGGGGAAAAGCACAGAAAGAGAGCAAGTGGCGGAGAGAGTATGAGAGAGGAAAACAGAGCAGTGAACGGCAGCTGAGGCGAGATAAAACGAGCTTTGTGCCTTTTTTCCCCACTTACTGATGGCTGGCAACAAGGCCGGAGTGCCAGCAGAAGCAGGAATATCTGATAGGTTATGTGTTGTATAATGAAAGAAGCAGAGACAGGGGACATGTTAGAAAGCAAGGTGATTCGCGTCCTCCCGGGACGATATTTCAGGATCCAGACTGGGACGACAGAACCTATAGAAGAGCCACGGGGACGTTGGGGTTGATCTATAGTTTATAACTGACCAAAATAATTAGCATTCAAATGAGATTTGAGTAGAGCTTTTGACAGAGGAGGTGACGGCTCCGAATTCCCCCGACTGTCCCTCTGCATCACAGACACGCCACTCTGATGCCCCGTTTGTCTTCTCTTACCTCTCTTTTACTGCTACGAAAGAGAAAAAAGCACTCGGCTGACAACACAGAGCCGCAGTCGGGCGCGGCGGAGTTGAAGAGGTGCTTTGCAAGTTTTTAGTCGCATGAATAATTTGATATCTGAGCTTGTTGTTGCGCTATTGGATGTATTTTTCAGAAATCTTAACAGCGCGTCGGCTCTCTCTCTGTTGCAGCTCTGCGTCTTCTGTTCTCGGCCCACTTTGTTCCACCAAAATACACATTCAAGAGACGCAAATTAGGGGCCCACCAAGTCGGCTCTTCTCTAACCGAACGCGGCACCGCCGCGGAACCAAAAGGGCCGCGCGCACACACTGTCACAAAGGGAAAAAGAGTCCGGGTGAGAGAGAGACAGTTGCAGAGTCGGGCGTCGGTCCAAGGCCCGCTAAGAGGCCATTGTTCGAACACAAGAGCCGCGGGCCTGGGAGGGAGATATGGGGGATTTAGCGACATGACTTGAAGCGGGGCTGCGGGAACGAGAGGATTGGGGGATGACCAGATTAACGTGTCGGCCTGGAAGCCTCGCGTCAACTTTATCTCCTTCCGCATGGCAGTCGCAACAAAGAGAACAACCTCAGTGCTTAAGGCCATGAAGCAAAACCTGTAGAGTCCTCAGCCTGAAGCACCCACTTCTCGCTCTTTAACGCACACACACACACACACACGCACGCGGTGTCGCATGTAAGGCGTAGCGGCTGTCAGCGCAGACAGCTCCGCTGGGATCCGGCAGGGCAGGGATGCCGGGGAAGAGAGGAACTTTGATGTAAGCTTGTAATCGTGGCGCTACAGCCTCAAATGCAGAGTCGACAAACGGCAAACAAAGCTTGTCAGTCAGAGCGAGAAACAAACAAAATAAAAACATCTGCGGGGCGACTTCAAATAGAATGCTGTAAAAGTTGAGGCCGGCAATACAAGAACAAAATAATTGTTTCTTTGTTCCGTGGATTTGGAGGAGAATTCAAACAAAGGGAAATTTAGTCGCTGGGACGCATTTGAATAAGTAGAACATGAGAGCGCAGAGATGCCACTCTGGTTATATAAACGTTTGGAGGCTTTTAGAAATGGATGAAGGATTGAATGTGATGGTTTATGGTTTCCAAAAACGTATTTGGACACTTAAATATGTCTGAATGTCATTGCATTAAATATTGATCCAGGTGTGAACCCGAAACCGCTTCACTTTTACTATTCAAAGGTTTGGAGTCAGGATTTTTTTTTTTTCTTTTGACATTGTAAAAAAAAAATCCTATTTCAAATAAATGCTGTTCTTCTGAACTTTCTATTTATCAAAGAATCCTGAAAAAAATGTATCTCGGTTTCCTCAAAAATATGAAGCAGCACAAAAATGTACTGTAACCTGCTGTAGAACTGACGATGGATGCAGCTTCAGTCTGCTCTGAATCATTTCAACAGTCTTCAGAAGCGGCTCAGGTGGGGTTCGGTAATGCGAGGTGAGGTCGGTGTCTGTCAAATGTTGATTGAGGGGCGAGTTGAACATTTCTTCTCCTCGTTTCATCTTTAATTAGAGTCAGAATGTGAAAAAAATCCTATTTCAAATAAATGCTGTTCTTCTGAACTTTCTATTTATCAAAGAATCCTGAAAAAAATGTATCTCGGTTTCCTCAAAAATATGAAGCAGCACAAACATTTTCAACATTGATGATAATAAGAAATGATGAGCAGCAAATCAGCATATTAGAATGATTTCTGAAGGATCATGTGACACTGAAGACTGGAGTAATGATGCTGAAAATTCAGCTTTGCATCACAGGAATAAATTACATATTTAAAAATATTAAAATAGTAAACAGTTATTTTGAATTGTAATAATTTTTCACAATTTTACTGTTTTTACTGTAATTTTTGATCAAATAAATGCAGCCTTGGTGAGCAGAAGAGCGATTTCTTTCAAAAACGTAAACAAAAAAAAAAAGCCCAATTTTACCAAACTTACTTTGGAATGGTAGTTTACTGTGTGTGTATATATATATATATATATATATATATATATATATATATATATATATATATATATATATATATATATATATATATATATATATATATATATATATATATATATATATATATATAGAGGCAAAGTCGACTGTAAAGTAAATTTGCTGAAGAGGCAAGATGGAAAATCTCAAAAACAAACTTTTTAACTGAATTGTTCACAGTTAGACCTAGAAGATATATTTAGAAGGTAAATAATAGGTGATGTTGTGTTATCTAGTCTAGCGCAATGTCATTCAAACATTTCAAGTGTGGAAACAGTAGGTGCCTATTTAGTCGGGGCCACTTTGTAAGCGTTATCTGTTCGAAAGATGGTGAGCTTCTGAATAAACAGGGAAAAATACTGCAGACGTCTTACAATTAGGATGTTTGGATAATATCCCAGATATTTATTAACATTTAAATAACATTGAAACATACATTATGTTCTCTGTGCATCTATATTCAGCACATGATGAAATGTATGGTGCCACCGCCGCTTGATTTATTTATAAAGTAGACAAATAAGTCTCAATCTGGAACTTTCTGTCTGAATGTTTGCAAAGAGAGTTGAGATAAACCGTTCCAATAAAAGAGTCCAAGAAAAGAGTCCGTTCCAATAAAAAAGATTTAATCTCAACTCTCATGTGGTTTTTGTTCAAATCGGTTTTAAATCTAAATTCAGAAGTGCTAATAAACTGACCGGTGAATCGGAACCATTATCAAAATACAGAGATGCTTGCTGTGTCTCATAAATGGGTTTGTCAGAGAATGTATTTCATTGGCCGCCACGTGAGTTTTTCTTCTTCTGAGTGAGAGTTCAGCTCTTTACTTGAGCTTCGGGAAACTTGCAAGGCATAGAGTCAAGAGGCCGGAGTGGAGTTTGACCCTCAGGAGGCCTGAAATCCACCTGCTGTAGAACTGACGATGGATGCAGCTTCAGTCTGCTCTGAATCATTTCAACAGTCTTCAGAAGCGGCACAGGTGGGGTTCGGTAATGCGAGGTGAGGTCGGTGTCTGTCAAATGTTGATTGAGGGGCGAGTTGAACATTTCTTCTCCTCGTTTCATCTTTAATTAGAGTCAGAATGTGAAATGGCCCCGTCGCTCTGAACTCCACACTGATATGTGATTATTCTCCGAGCTGACAGTCATCGGGTCCCAGACAGTGTTTCTTTCTTTCTTTCTTTCTTTTTTTTTACCCCCTCAGCCCTATGAATTAAAAATGAATCTGTGCAATGATTCATTATTGGCATGAAATAACTTTTAATTAACTAATAGTCCAATAAAGTATGAAAGCAGTCATGTAGTATGAAGGGAACTTAAAAAGATAGTTCACCCAAAAATGATCCCATGATGTACTCACCCTCAAGCCATCCTAGGTGTATATGACTATCTTCTTTCAGTGAAGCGATGGGCTTTTATGAGAAAAATATCCATGTTTAAAACTTTTTAAATTCAAATAACTAGCTTCCAGTGGACGACCGTACGCATATACTGCGCAAGTCGACTTGCGCCAAATGAGTAACCCATGATGCGATGTATGAGTATCGTAGACGTAGACGCTTCTCGCGATTTAAACAAATAGGGCTGTTCAACAAACTCAAGCTCCTCTTTTCTTATATCGAAATCCTCTGACATTTCTCTTTAAAAATTCTCGTTTTTGACTTCTAATTTGTGACTGGTGTTTTGTTTTGCTCTATGCTCTGCGCTTCCGCATTCGTCACGCGTCGGGTCAGAGGTCACTCTTTCGCCGCAAATCGATGCGTACGGCTGTCTGCCGGAAGCTAGTTGTTATAGTTAATAAAGTTGTAAATATGGATATGTTTCATACAAAAACCCAACGCTTCGCTTCAGAAGGCATTTATAAACCACCTGGAGCCGTATTAATTACTTTTATGATGAATGGATGAATTTTTTTTGGCTTCAAAATGGCCCCTGCTTTATTACCATTACAAAGCTTGTAAGAGCCAGGATATATTTTAATATAACTCTGATTGTGTTAATCTGAAAGAAGATAGTCATTTACACCTAGGATGGCTTGAAGGTGAGTAAATAATGGCATCATTTTCATTTTTGGGCAAACTATCCCTTTAAGTTTGGTGTCAAAGTCCGAAAACGACTTGTGGAATAGTAAGTCAACATAAAACTCAAATGCGGCAGGATCTTGATTTAATGCATCTGAAATTGATTTTATTGTTTGTTTGTTTTTTTTTTATTTATTTGTTTGTTTTTTTGGTCAACAAGCAAAATTCCATTTGCATCATTTTGCACAAGAAAGCATGAAACTGAAACGGGTACATACATACAATTGTGCATATGCATGTACACATACATAACCATACAAAATAAAATAATTACAATATCATTCAAAAAAAGAAAGAAAAAGAAAAAACAAGATGTTTACACTCTTATTGACCCAAAGGTGTAGGCTGAAGCTAAAGCTTATTATGCTTACCCTTAACTCCACACAAGCAGCACTAATTGACATTAATTTAATATGACAATATAGGATATTTATTATTATTATTATTATTATTGTTATTATCATCACTACTACTACTAACATTATGTGAAAAGTTTAAATTGGCAGCGTCGTCCAAAAGGGAAATTTGCTTAAGTTATTATATTTTGATGAGGAATCACAAAAACAAATCATTGAATCATTCACAATTAGACCTTGAATGTGTATTTAGAAAGTAAATGTGGTTTTAAATGTGATTTAAAAGATTTCTGCTACTTTAAAAAAATATTTTTCAAAGTTGTAAAACAAAGATTAGTTGAGTTTGTTTTACAAAAAAATCAAGAAAATACCGTTTCAGCCTTTTTACTTTCATTTCTACAAAATGTCATGTTTAATTTAATGTTACTTGTCAATTATTTGTAACAATTTACACTCAGAAATTGCTAGTAAGTAAAACCTACACCAAATGTTTATCACTGTAGTGTAGCGTGTCCAGACAGAATTGCAAAAAATAGTGACTTAAAATATCTTAAGTAGGAAAGCAGTAGAGGTCATGTCCGTCCAAGTCTACTATCTCTTCTCAACCTTTTGTTCAACAATCAATAGGCTTTCAATCCCCTGACGTGAACGAAGACTCTGCTAGTGAACGTGCGGAGAGACAGCAGTGTGTGTGTATGTGTGTGTGTGTTAAAGTGAATAACAGGGCATCTCGGGGACTCTCGGAGCGAGAGAACACAGGTGATGAAGATATATTTATATTTATATCTGTCCCTGTGTCATTTGCATCAGGCATTAGCCTAAATGTATCAGAGGCACAGAACATTGGCGAGGAATTGCATTACCTCGGTATGAGTGATGGTAAAAGCAGCATGCTAGCTGGGTCCATGTCAAGCCCTTAAATGGCTTGCTGTTTCGACCTTCTTAAGTAGCCAAATCTTTATTGAGTGTTGGACCACTGGGACATTTTAGCCTTTGAGAAGGTTGTTCTTGTTACTATTGCTTTAGTGGATAAAACCCACAAGGACGTTCTTTTAACTTGTTTGGACTCCAACTGTTGTGTTTTATTTGATTTGAGGCCACGAGGGGGAAAGGCTAATTTAAACAGGTCTGCTGTTGCTTTCATTTTGGACTTTTTAACTTGAGAAAGGCAGGCAGGTGATCTTTAGGTGCAGCGTGTTTCGCTCAGACACTTCAGATTTGACCCAAACAAGCTTTTGCTCAAGCCAACATGTGACTTCAGACGCTGGTCTTCTCAAATCGGTCCTCCCGAGGGCAGCGCAGAGGAGAAAAACACTAAACCAATCTGGAGAGAAAACAATTGAAAGTGAGAATCGGAAAAAATGCGGTGCGGTGCTTGAACGTTAGATACCACTAAAGCACATAAAAATCATTTATATATTTGTTGAGCAACTCGGATATGTTTCACAGAATCACACTTTTTATACAGCATTTGAGAAGAGCAATAATTCATTGATTTATTTAACATAAAATTAACTAATTTATGCAATAGAACAATATCATCTTGACTTTTTTTGATATTAGCTATTGTTTCAGTCATCGTGCACAGGTTATCATGTTTTGATATTCATATAATCAATTTATATGTTGTTTTATCTGAATTTGATGGTTGTATTTTTGCACAAACAAAATTTTATATATATATAAAATGTTAAAGAGACAAACTGTTTAGAAGGTTGTGGAAATTTAGAATTTCAGCGTTTTTAATCTAAAATAAATACATTTATATTTATTTTTTTATATACGATAAAATAATTATTATTAGTAATCATTTTACAGAGCAGCTTAATAATAACAATAGTAATAATCCTTGTCATTATCATAATTATACTAATAGAATATTATCATAAAAATCTATTAAAATAATATAATTCTAATAACCCACATCATCCTTATAATAATACTAATAGAATATTATTAAAATAATATAATTCTAATAATAAATACATTTAACAACAATAAAAACACTATTGTTAAACTTCTTTTTTGTGTGAAAAAATTAGACATTGCCGCATCTGAAGATTATTTTGCATTCAGGCTAATGGTTGATGAAACTCTGATAACACTCAATCCATCTGGTAGTCTTTCATCATTTTAAGTGTTCATTAATGGTTGAACGATAAGCAAAAACAAACAAACAAACAAACAAAAGAACAAACATGTCATCTGCTTCATTTAAAATGAACCACAGAGCAGCTTCGTCCACAGGGTGGCACTCTTAAGCTGTGAATTGAAAGGAAGCTTCTCTCTCTCTCTCTCTCTCTCTCTGCCTCTCTCTCTCTCATTTCAGAAAGCCAACACACAGGATTTGTTGAACAGCTTCACAATGATTATTGCCCTGGAAGTGGCCAAGAATAAATCTGGCACGTGTTAATACATAAATGCCATATGTTTGTATGAATTCCTGATAATGCTTTGACACTGTCACAGAGTGGCAGGACGGGTAGTAGGGCGAGCTCTTTCCGGTCTCATTAAGATCTGAAGCTCAGAAAAACCAACTTTGAAACTTGCGAGTATTTCTCCCGCTGAAATGCGAGAAAGCTGCTTGATTTGCCCTGGGAGGAGCAGCGAAAGATGTCGACCTTAAACTAAACCTGATCTAAAGTATTTGAAGAGGCACTGACGGGGTAAAAGCAGGTCTCAGGGTTTTGAGTGCTGCTGGACGGGGAAAATAACATGTACCAGATCTTCCAAACAGACATAAGGTCAAGTACACTCACTTAAATGCTGACAAAAACCATAAACTTGTCTCTTTCTCATTATTTTGTTCTCTTCTCTGTTGGGTTTTATCAGTATATTTGAGTATGTCATGCTTACATCCTGTCACTTTTGTGTTTTTAGATGTATAGCAGCTTCTGTGACTAATAATTACCAAATTCAGTACACTTGGAATGTTTGTATTGAAGTTTGCTTTAAGAAGGAATTATTAGGAAATATTTTTGCATGATAATGCTATAATTTTTGTAACATGTTTTGCTCACTCTGACTTGTTCTGCAGTTTAATTGAATATATACAGCTTACAAACAACTACTACAATTAATTTTACATATTGCAAGTCATTATATTGTATGCTGTACAATAGTGTTGCTGTGGCATGAAAAAAGCATGTTTTTTTTAAATCAAATTCTGTATTTAGTTCTATTTAAGGACGTAGAATTGTATTTATGGTTTTTCAGTATACACTGGCCCCTCAAAAGTATATTTGAAAACGTAAGTCATACCTAAAAATATCTGAATATCACAGTATTAGATAACAAATTATCAAACCAAGTGGAATTAATTTTGTAAGATTTTTGAATTTTGCATTAAATTGATCAAATGTGACAATAAAGACATGTATAATGTTACAAAAAAATCTATTTCAAGTAAATGCTGTTCTTTTGAACTGCATCAAAGATTCCTGATAAAAATAAAAAATTCCATAAATTTCCATTAAAACATTAAGCAGCGCAACTGTTTTCAACATTAATAATAAGTGTTTCTTGAACAGCCAATCAGCATATTAGAATGATTTCTGAAGGATCATGTGACACTGAAGACTGGAGTATTGATGCTGAAAATTCAGCTTTGATCACAGGAATGAATTACATTTTACAATATTTTTTAAAAAGAAAACAGCTTGTTAGGATGTACCAGCGGTCAGAGGTGTAATAATGTAAATTTGAATTGTAATAATATTTCACAATATTACTGTTTTACTGATCATTTAAATGCAGTTTTGGTTTCAAAATCTCTGACAGACTCCAAACATTTGAACGGTATATGAACTCAGTTCCCTTAAATTAAAGTTAGCTCTAGAATCATTTGTTTGCAGATGCCAGTTGGAATGATGTTTTGTTATCTAACATAGTGAAATTCAGATGTTTTTAATGTGTCTTATGTGTCCAAATACCATTTGGGCCGCTAAAAAAAGCATTAAACTTTTTTTTCAAGCTCACATAGTGTTCCAGCCCTACATAACTTGGGCATGTTATAAAACGAGGCTATGCGTGAGATGGACGGGGTGTTTAATCGAGACAAGACTTTAAATTTGAGGTTAAAATTTTTCCTCGGAGGGTTTGAAGCCCCTCACGGTGAGCGCACCTTAAACTGCTTGCACGGATATGATGACTTTTGTCTTTAGTGATCAAAGCTTTGCGCAAAAGTACTTGAAAGTACAAGTTAACGTGAAATATAGATGAAGCCGGCCGGTTTGATGATGACTGTGTTAAGTGTGTGAGTCAGAGGCGTTTTAGCAGAAAAGAAATGTGATTTGTTGAGGCTCTCATTCGTCTCGTCTCTCTGGGAGTTTTTGCATATCTACATTGTTGTATGTTATATAACCATGTTTGAGGAGCAATTATATAAGCTCATATTCAGAAATGGGTCTTACTGAGGGTGAAAAGTAGTGCAGAGGTCTCGGACGAATTTGTTCATTGTCGTCACTCAGAAAAGGAGGACGGAGAGAAAACCAGTGCAGTGATCATAGACACGACCACAATGGAAAGATGAAGAAACATGCGCAGAAGTGTGAAAGATGCAGAGAGGCCTGTAGAGACACCGTAAACCGGCTGATACGCTAAAAGAGTCCAAATTGTGCGTCTCTCAGGTGGTGGGCCGCTGGGTTTGTGTGCAGGGCTCTGGGGGGTCGGGCTGGATCTGCAGCGGGGCGTCTGGGGCCGTGTGATCACCTGCTGCAGAGCCCAACCGGGCGGCTTAAGAGCCCGATTAAACTCATTATAGCTGCTGAGGGGAATCCAAAGGCCTTGTACTTTGGGCCCGAGCGGCATCCCTGGATCACGTCCGTCTCGGTGGAGTCGTCACCCTGGATCATCTTCCTCATCCTCCCACTGTGGCCTCACCTACAGGGGACGATGCTGTAGTCCGTCTCGTCTCGCACACAAACTGTACAAACTTACCATAAGTGTCAGTAGAACTTTGTGTATTTGTATTATTCTGTTTTAGTATAAAAATAGTTCTTGCTATAATCTGGGTGTGCCGCACAAGTCCTGAAAAGTGAAGCTAAAGCATTGTGATCGCCCCCAGGTGGCTGGATGCAGTATAGGTCATAAACCCCGCCCTCTCCATGTAAACAAATGGGACATGAGCCAAACTAAACAATCAAATTACACTACAAATAATTTTTTTCCAAAGATGGTTTCTGTCATTTTAGGAAGTTTTTATCATGATGATGTAAGTTCAAGTGTTGATTGACATGATTGACAGCTGTGATTGACAGCTTCTCTGAGTAAAGTCGTCACAGACTAGCTTTTTTTCAGGACATGACTGTTTTGTAGTTGTATTTACTAGGGGTGTCACAAGACGAAATGAGACACAAGATTGGGTTCACAAGAACGAAACAAGACTAGATATTTGCACAGTAGCCATAATCAAAGTACTCTCCCAATATTTAAAGTGCAAGCACAGACCAAAACAGAGACCAGAGCTAATAAGTTGTTACAGCTACACAGCCCAGCCTAAGATAGGTTTGATATTGGGAGACAGGCTATTGTATGTAGCCTAATTTCGAATCAGGGAGTTCGCGTTTTACTTTCTCTTTCGAATTTGCGATCGCACGTACTATGTGGATAGGGAGCGGCAGTGCTGAATGCGGATACTAAGATAAGACATTTATCAGACGCTTAAGGTGCGTTCACACCGAACGCGAATGAAGCGGTAAGCGCGAGTGATTTACATGTTAAGTCAATGCAAAGACGCGAATTGACATCCTGCGGCGCGATTCGCGCGAATGAAGCGGTGCGAACGAATCGCGCAAGTTGAAAAATCTGAACTTTGGCGAATTTCCGCGTTAACCAATCAGGAGCTTGCTCTAGTAGTGACGTGACGTAGCGAGCTGAGGCAGAAATTCGAAACAACAATGGAGGACAAAATCATCATCGCTGTACATCTTCATACATTTATAGAAACAGAAATAAAAAGGATCGTGTTTGAAAGAAAGTGAGTGAGGAGGTCGGACAATCTGATAAGTTGTAAAAAACGATCTTTACTCAATTTCAGCTATATATATATACATATTAAGACTACAAGCCAACTAAAGACGACCAATTGAGCTTATTCGCTGTAATTTACAATTATTTCCCCACTGACAAGTTGTGTTTATTCAGAGGAAGTGTTCAGAAAGCAGTGGGAGAGTCTGGGACACATAAAGGAGCGGGAGAGCCCCTCTCATGACGCGAATTCGCGTCTGTTGTGAAGGGATTTTCACGTGCGAATGAAGCGAGTAAAATCAAAATGTTCAAGCGTCCAACTACGCGCGTGAAGTCACGTCTGGTGTGAACGCAGCATAAGGCTCTGTTGCGCAACGAATCCTCCGCCATGGTCTTGTCGGTCATCTTGCCTTACTCTCGCCACGTGAACTATGATTCCTGCTGCACTGTGTGCGACTCTGCAGCTCGTGCTGGATGAGCAGAGCAGACGTTTACAAAAGTTTACATTTGAAGCGACCGTTATCCAACTGAACTAAATGGTTTTTATTTCTATAAAAAAAGGAAGTGTGGGCAGGACCTTGATACCGTAGCTCCACTTCACGCTCACTACTGCGCAGACTCTGGCTCCGAAACAGCGTAATTAGTGCAAGATGTCAGCTCCATCTTGGGGCATTGGTGGCTTCACTTTTCTAAAATGGAAGAGACATGAGGGTGAGTAAATGATGTGAACTTTCACTTTCGTGTGAACTGTTCCTTCAAGGTTTCTGCTTTAGAAGCATGATGCTGTAATCCACATGTATTCCTCTCACTCATGACCTCACTTCCTGCCACATGTCATGTACAAGCCCAGCTCATCGTCCTCTGTGAATTTGTTCCCTCCTATCTCATCAGTGTAATCACATTGATGCTTGTTATTCCGGCCTCTCTCAGCAGGGCCGTCTCGTTCTTTGATGGAGGCCTCGGATATGGAGCTGGCACCTGCGGTTACGGTCACCCCTACCGACAGCCCTGGCTGTGACCATCAGAGACCGACCACGGTCAGGAACCATGGGGCATCTTCGCTCTCCCGCCCGGCCTGTTATCCCCCGTGCCCACCCCCTCCTGCCCATCACGAACACCCTCTCGCCCGCTTTTGATCAACCCCGTCTCCGGCTGCTCCCGCGAAGCAGCAGGCTTGAGGCTGGGTAACGGCGGCGGCCGTTTGCCGGGGCGTGTTGCTATAGAGGGGGGTGGGATTGTCTACATTTGGTTTTTTGGACTTCAAGGCTGGACGTACCACTGACTGTAAGCTTTAATTAGAGGCTGGCATTATAATTGTTTGCTCAAGACTGTAAAAGAGCCCGTTGAGAGGTGGGCCAATGCTGCCTGTGTGTATCCTGTTTTAAAATGCCCTGCATATAGTCTGGGAGGTCTCTAACTGCTTTATATTTATTAAAATTCAGAATAATCTAAGCAATAAGGGATAATTTACAGTCAGACGGTCATTATCATGAAATAAACCCCGCATGGAGCAACCAGAAGGAGATTTTGCAATAATGACCGACCGGTTGACTGTACATTATCTGGCTTATTACAGCTGCTTAGCTAAATAAATAAATAAATGGACATGAAATATTGATTTAGGTTGAAATTATTTTATTATGTGAAAGACTGTGAGAAACATGAAACTAACACCACTCTTTAGCATTTCAGTTTTTACAAATTCAAAGTCCCTCTAGTTTTCAGGTGTTGAAAAGGGAATGTCTTCTGTCAGGTGATAGTTGCCTGATGGATTAACTGATGGAAATATAACAGGAAGTGGTACTTAAAGGGATAGTTCACCCAAAAATGAAAATTCTCTCATCATTTACTGTATGTACTTGTTCCAAACCTGTATGAGTTTCATTTTTTCTGTTGAACTAAAAAAGAAGATACTTTGAAGAATGTTGGTAACCAGACAGTTAATGGTAGCCATTGACTTCCATAAAAATTCCAAAAATTCTATGGAAGTCAACGGATACCGTCAACTGTCTGGTTACCAACATTCTTCAAAATATCTTCTTTTGTGTTCAACAGAAGAAAGAAACTTTGTTTGGAACAAAATAAGGATAAGTAAATGATAACAGAATTTTCATTTTTGGGTGAACTATCCCAGTTGCTTATGCTGATGGCTTTATATGAATAAAATATTTTTATGAATTAAAAAAAAAAAAAAAAAAAAAAAAAAAAAAAAAATAAATATATATATATATATATATATATATATATATATATATATATATATATATATATATATATATATCAGTTGTGTAGTCATAGTTGTGTCTCTCACTCTGTCTCTCTCTCCGTCTCTCTTGACCCTGGAGAAAGTGTTGGATGGTTCAGAGGAGGTCAGGCTAATATCTGTGCGCTGTAATGAAATATTGATAATCAATGATGTGGCTGACAAATGGAGGGTTACCGGGACAACCATGCAATGACACCAGCCCCGTGGCCTGGTGAAGACGAGCAACACAGCTCAGTTTAATCTGTATACAGCCAATGAAAATGGTGTGAAATGCTCTTAAAGGTGGCCCCCTAATGTGGGATTATCCCATCACAGGAGTGACAGAGATTAGAAATAATTACAGACATAATCCTAACAGCTCTGCTTTCCGAGAGAGAGAGAGAGAGAGAATCGGATAGGCATGTGTATGTGTGTGTGCATGTGTAGATCTTGAATAGGTCAAGGATCGTAACTTACCAAAATCCCAAACACGGGCCGTTTGACCCTGGATAGAAAGCGGAGAGCTGACCCGAGCCTCATGAAAGACTGGAGCAGAGCTCAGATGCTCCACGAGCCGCTGAAGGTGATTGAAGATGAGTGTGACACAGATAAGGAGTTAAACGCTCGGTGTGTGCGAGTGTGTCCTCAGTAATAGTCCTGATAAGTGGTTGTGTACTGTGTCGGCTCTCTAGGGAGTAAACTCACTCAGATATACATCCATTAAAGAAACACAACAGTGAGAGGCGGCCGAGACTATTTCTTCAAACTGAATTTCCATAAACAACCTTTGCTGTTAATGGGGTTTACAGCTCTCTACCTATCTATCTACAGTTTAATTAATTGATTAATATTGTAATCACACTGTCTGTTAACAATCTTTGGATGGTATTTAAATTCAACTACCAATAAAATTTTAAAAGAAAACTTTAATTTATGGTTTTAGAGGCCAAGCGCTAAAGATATCTATCTTATAGGCTGCATCTGAAATGACATACTATTATAGCCGAAAAACGGTATGTGACAAAAATGTGTCCGAATTCACAGTACTCATAAAAGAGTAGGCAACTGACGCTGGTCAGTCATGTGATAACGGCAACATTCATACAACACACATTCATATATAGAACATACTTTTTAGCAATCATGAAGTAATTACTTATTCATAATAAGTACCTACTCAAGAGAGTATGCAATTTTGGATGCAGCCATTGGTTTTGTTCTGACAGATTATTCTTTTTCTTCTTCTACCCTTGAGCCACAACTTTGGGATTCCCTCACTAAAACCTTTGGTGCCACCAACTGTTCAAATTTAATCTTTTCTTATACACAGAAACTAGAGGTAGCAATATATTAGAATAATAAAAACAAATCATTAAAATGAAAATAATTCCATAATTCCAGTCATTTTAAAGGGGTAATTCACCCAAAAATGAAAAGTCTGTCATTAATTACTCACCTTTATGTCATTCCACACCCGTAAGACCTTCATTCATCTTCAGAACACAAATTAAGATATTTTTGATAAAATCTGATGGCTCAGTGAGGCCTGCATTGCCAGCAAGATAATTAACACTTTCAAGGTCCAGAAAGCTACTAAAGACATATTTAAAACAGTTCATGTGACTACAGTGGTTCAACCTTAATGTTATGAAGCGACGAGAATACTTTTTGTGCGCCAAAAAAACAAAATAATGACTTTATTCAACAATATCTAATTTCAAAACACTGCTTCAAAACTAACCCTTTAAGTACTGAATGTATTTTAGGTTTCACACATTTTATGACCAATGAATTTACATGATGTTTCCAGTCATTTGTGATTATGGGATAAGGTTATATAAGGTTATTGATTTTGTTTGTAACAATTCAGCAATTTCTGCTCAATTTTAGAACATTATAAAAAAAAGTCTAGAATGAATTTGAATTTTGCATGACTACTCTAGGTCTGGAAATCACACTTATAATATTTCCTCATATACAGTATCCAGGAAAGAGCCTAGTTCTTGAATAAAATGACAATTGTCAAGGGAATTAATTGAAATAATATATATTTTGATCGGTTATAGCTTATTTTAAAGCTTGTTTTGTCTCATTTTATAATTTTAGCCATCTTGAGGCCCCCTCGTGAGTTCCCATCCCCTGGTTCAGAACCATTTCCCAGATCTTCAGACCAAACTGCATAAAAAATAACCAATGGATTTGGTTTTATTGGATTTTTTTTTTTTTTTTTTTAAAGAAAGATAGCAACAGCAAAGACATTTATTTGATCCCCATTTGCTAAATAAATTGTCCACCATCTTTGGCAATTTTGTCAAATAGAAAAAAATCTTCTCAAAAGTTTGCTCTAGATTACATTCAGGCATTTTCTCAAGGAAAGCTGCAACAAATACAACTGAAGATCAGTGATACAAATATGGCTGTGTTCAATAGGTTGAGCCTATGATCTAAAGGATGCAAAACTTTTTGTGATGTTTGTTTGTCATAATTATAATACTTTTCTGAGATTAGGGAGGATTCTGCTCCACTGTTTAAAATGATCATTGGAACATTTTTGTTTCAATATTGTTAAAAGTTCTCCTTTATCAAACGGTCCCTGCAGCTGTTGTGCTCAAACATTTTTTTGTCCTTTGTTGAGGCGTCTTCTGCATCCAGGATCTGACTGATAAAGCTCTGTGGCATTTATTTTAAATGGAGACCAATTCCCCAAAGTCAGATGTCAGATCCACACTACTAATCTGCTAGTCCCATAAACCTGCATTTATCACAATAAACGTTTTGCTCCTCCCAAAACAAATGCGTAAAATAGATTTATTCCACACATATATAAAAGCCTTTCCTCAGTGCTGCTACACTTCGAGATCTGGATTTATGGGTCATTTTGAAGTTCCTCTTAACAAGTTTCACATGCTGTTCTCTCCCGAGGAGCTTCTTCAATGTCTGTAACCCTGCAAAATACCTCAATTTGATTCTGTTAAGTACAATTTCCTCCATGTATCAGAACTTTTAAATACGATACATTCACTTTTTTTTTGCTTTGAGATGTGAATGTGGTCAATCAGTTGCCCTCCTCTCTGGAGAACCTGAAAATGACTAGGAAAAAATCTTAGCTCAGCCAGGACATTTGGTGAAAAAAGATGGACCGAAGGTCAGTAAAGTGCTAAATGCTGTTTCCGAATCTCCTGGCATTCCCAGGGCACCTGTGCAGAGGATTTCCCCCACCTCATTCCTGTCTTTCGGCCCCCTCCTGTTCTGAAGCGACGAGGCGAACTTGACTACTTTTAAGTGTAGTTTCAGAGGGGCTTGAGCGAGCCTGTTAACCTTCGAAAAATATACACGTCTGGCAAAGTGAGAGCAAATTTCTCTGCTCTTTCTCCTGGAGAACAGAAATGTCCGATATTTGATCAAGAGGCCGGCCGTCCCACTCAAACGCTAAACGCTGTCAAATGAGACTGAGCGGAAAATCCGCATCCCAGAGGTCCTCTCTGCTTGCTGTTACATCTCAGAGCAAACCAAATCAGAGTCCAGTAAATGCTGAACATACCTACATTTAAGTGATGTACTGCAGCGTTTTGCCATTTTGAGGGTTTTACTGGAAATCACCAGGAGAATACTCACTTTTCTTTTCTCCTATACTGCCCTTTTCCCCTCGTCATCTCTTTTTTATCTTTTCTCTTCACATCTTTTGTTTGCACAAATGCAAGAGTTTAGTAGCTAGTTTAAAAAATGAGATAATGGAAACTTTCATCTTTTACCTCTTCAGTTAACACAGGACCATATTTTTCTCATGAAATTTATAAAGAGGATATTTCAAACTCTAAATTCTGATTGGATGAGCTGCATTTAATGACAAACATTTGATAAACACATTTGCACATCAACTGAATTCTATATTAATGTGGCAAGTTTCTACATTGTAAACAGCCTTGTTTTTAGTAAGGGATCATGCACAATTAGCCAAATTAAAGGGTTAGTTCACCCAAAAATGAAAATTGTGTCTTCATTTTCTCACCCTCATGTCATTTAAATCCCATAAGACGTTCGTTCATCTTCGGAAACCAAATGAAGAGAATTTTTGAGCTTCCACAAGAATCAATGAGGTTTGTTCTCGTGCTTCTCGTACGGTTGAGCTTCTGTTAACGTTCGCTGATTGATGTTTATACGTGAATAAAAGTCTAAATTAATTCTAATCATTATATAAAGAGATCATGTCTCTTAACCCTCTGGTCCTCTTCGTTTAGGGCTCACACTTGACTCCTTCACGGTCAAAAGTGACCGAAGCCTTACTTTTTTTTTGTTTTTCAGTTATATTACAACCAATTTAATATATTATTGTTCATTAATATTTTTTGATTATTTAAAATTTTGAGGGTATTTTATGATATGCAATATTTATAAATTTTTTATTAGCTATTTTCCCCATTGAAAATAATACTTTTTTAATTTAAAATGAATAGATTTATTTTATTTAATTTTTCATTTAAAACAGTATTCCATGTTAAAATAGAGACAATGCATTTAAAATCCAGTTTTGAAGGTAGATTAGTGCCATCTGGTGGGAGTAAAAAAAAAGAAAAACTTATGTAATGCCATGTTGTAACCACTAGATTCATATATAGCTCTATATAAAGTGGCTTATAAACTCTCTTTTAGACACAAATACTTGATTTTATTAAGTTGTGGGTTTGGATTTATACTTAGACATTCTCAAAGACTACTTTTTGTCATGGTTTAGATTTTTTTTGTTTGAAATGTTGATTTGATGTGTCAGTTTTTGCATTCATTTTACTATAGTCAAACCTGAACACAGACAAGGACATTTTGTTACATAGCATCAAAATTCAATAAAAATGTAACAAAAATGAATGAGTATGTTTTATCACACTTTAATAAATCTGATTTCAACCTATTATTTGAGTCTTTTGGCTCAATTTTACCATATTGAGCACCAAGTGTCATCCAATTCAGATGAAGCAAAAAAACAACAAAAAAAATTCAAAACGAAAAATTTTTCGGTCATTTCTGACCGAAGAGGACCAGAGGGTTAAGCAGCGTGATTTATGTGGATTTTTTTTTTTTACTATCTCTTTATTAAACTTTGGAGTTTTCATTGAATAGACTTTCAATGGAGGGACAGAAATCTCTCAGATTTCATTAAAAATATCTTCATTTATGTTCCGAAGATGAACAAAAGTCTCATGGATTTGGAACGGCACAAGGGTGTGTAATTGATGACAGAATTTTCATTATTCGGTGAACTAAACCTTTCAATTCTTATAATTGATATGAATATGTCTAGCTATTTGTTGAACATTATGTGGTTGTGGTCATTTTATACAACTTATTTTTAATGCGGGTGCGGCCATTTGAAACTTAAATGTGCAAGGCTTCCGTTTTCATTCACTTCCTGTTATTTTAGCTGTACAAAAACAGCCCATTATGCTGCTTGAAATAGTATTTCTTATCATATTATTGTAGTTTAGTCTTATATTCATGAACACACTGGTTTGTAGAGTGTATAGTTCAATTGTTTTTACAGCACTTTGTCCGTTATCCTTTTATCCGTTATCCTATTTACCTACAGTGGCTAATGAATCAGAAGTCTCGCACATTCGCAGAAAACAGTTTACTTCTGTGTTGCAACATAAAGTGCTACTTAAATGTTGAGTTTGCAACAACAGCAGTGAATTGATATGCTACATCAGCATCGCTCCACGCTTCATTGCAGTTCTGTGTTATTTGCCGCAACGAAAATGGGATTGTCTTCAAGCACACACTTTTGTCATGCGCTTCTGTTGATTGATTTGATTTGGAAAATGAAGTTCTCCTGCTGCTAAATGGTCTCCGTGTCTGTGAGTGACAGTTTGTACCTTGTTTCTAGCACAGCACTAATCTTACCAGTTGTAATCTGGTTTCCAATGTGAAGATTTGTGTTCACTTTGATGTGCTCAATCCTCTTCGCTATTGCCTTCAGCATTCACACACACTTCTCTGTGTGGTCTATGAGACTTTGAACTCAATATTTCATTAAAAAAAGATCTCTTGGGACTGGAAACCACTGTGCTTAGAAATCTATAGATCTAAATAAAACAATTAAAGTCTGAATGAGGCCCACGTGGCTTGTGTTTGATTTCTGTGAATTTCACTGAGTCTTTCATCAAGTGCCAGTCAACTTGCAGTGATATGATTCCAAGACGCTTTTAATAAGATCTTTAAGCGGATTTCATCTATGAAGTCATGGCCCTGTCAACCTTCACAAATATGTTTATGAGTCTACTTTGGCTATGTTAAATGCTAATCGCTTAATTTGAGTAAACTTTATGTGACACTCTTCAGGAATAGCTCGAAATCATCTTTTTTTTAGTGAATAGTCAGTAAAAGGATGTGCTTAACCTTCAGAAAATGCTGATCATCAACTCCTGGAGGTCATTTAAATATATATGAGCTATTTTATTTTACATGAGGTTTGCAATTCTTGCAACCCTATTACCAGAACATGGAGCATGTCTAATAGTTGGACTGATTTATATGATTTTGGCATTTTTTAAATAAACATAATAACATTTCAAGTAGAAACACTGAAACACTATTTTCTTGAAAAACACACTCCAACAATCTTTCATTTACAACTTAGAAAAATTATATTTGCAGTGTAATCAGACTGATTTATGATTTTGGCATTTCCTTGCAAAATTACATTACATTTTATTTATATATACAGTTAGTCACAGCTGATCTACACTCCAATCCAGAAGGGGGTGCACAGTAATGCAACGCTGTTTGCTAACCACCACAACAGAAAAAAATGCAGAAGAAGAAGAATACACAATCTATGCATAGATATGTTTACGTGTCTCTCAACCAGTGTTTCAACCGCGGAAAGACATCAATAAAACAGCCTGAGAATAATGTCTCATGTATAAATTAAAATAAAATATGAATTAAAATAAATTTGTCATATATATGCTTATTATATGTGTGTGTACATATGTGTGTCCATCTCTCTCTCTCTCTCTCTCTCTCTCTCTCTCTCTCTCTCTATATATATATATATATATATATATATATATATATATATATATCTTTTTACTTTTTTTAATGTTTACAATGAAGCTGCTTCAGTGTTTTAATACTTTTTTATTTTATTGATGTTTTAATGTCGGCATAAATGTATTTACACAATGTGAAACAATCAATCATATGCTTGAATGTTGATTATTGATTTGCATGCACAATAGTCCAAATCCATAGCACATGTTGAATGATATCTTAATCTTTTACAGTGATATCTTAAAATCATTTTCCTCTCAATTTTAATGGTCAAATGTGACCCTGGACCACAAAACCAGTCATAAGTCCCAACAATACATTATATGAGTCAAAATGATAGATTTTTCAATTATGCCAAAAATCATTAGGATATTAAGTAAAGATCATGTTCCATTAAAATGTTTTGTAAATTTCCTACTGTAAATATATCAAAAGTTTATTTTTGTGAGTGGATATGCATTGCTAAGGACTTCATTTGGACAACTTTAAAGGCGATTTTCTCAATATTTAGATTTTTTGCACCCTCAGATTCCAGATTTTCAAATAGTTGTATCTCGGCCAAATATTATAATATATAAATAAGATACATCAATGGAAAACTTATTTATTCAGCTTTCAGGTGATGTATACATCTCAATTTAAAAAAATTGACCCTTATGACTCTCATTGTGGTCCAGGGTCACAAATAATTGGGTAAAGTTTTATGGGTTTACATTATAGCTACTTTTTGAGGATATGTTCATTGCAGTATTATTTGTTTTCTGACATAATACTTTGTGCAAAAAATAAAAAGTCATGGGACACCAAACTTTGTGCTATTCGTGGAATATGCTCTGTCCAGTTACCTCTTGACCCTTGATGTGAACAAAAGCAATGAGACACAGAAACTTTTTTGAGTTATGGCTATCCGTGCACTGTGAAACGGAAGTTTTCACCCCAGTAATTCCCGAATGGAGAGAAAAAAGAAAAAGTGTAAGTGTAATTTTTCTTCTTTATGAGTTACAAAGTCATACCCACATGCATCAAATGAAATAGCTTTTCGCTGGCACTCAATAATGGACACAAAATCCTTCTTGCAGCTGCTGTGGGATTGATGTTGAACTCACACTGGGACAGATGTCTTTGTCTGGCTTTGGGTGAATATATCTATTGTTTGCCATGCTGTCAAATTTTTGCTTTTTCCGCTTTCAATTCTCTTTTTTTTCTGTTTTATTTTTTTCTTTTTAGTAAGTGTTTACTTATGTTTTGAAGCTGTTTTGATTTCATTTTTTCCAGTCTCTGGGTGCTTTCTGATTGGTTTGGGACTTTGAGACGGTTCCACCTAATCTGTGTATTTGCTCGAACCCAAAACGCTTGATTAGTGCCGTTCAGCTCCGCGTGGCCCTGTGGTGTTTGCGTAATTTATGGAAAGTGAAATCCTGCCCTGAAATCCACCATTTAAAACATTGTATTCAAAATCCGCATGACTGATACCACGGTTTTAGCTGGCCGTGGGATGAGTGTTTGATTTAATGAGGGTAACTAAGGTCACTTATGGAAGTGTGGGTTTTATGTGCATTTGTGGACAGGGAAAGGGATTGTGTTGTGACTGCTGTGTACCTGACACTAATTATCACTTCAGAGCAGGTGTTTGTCTGTTATTACATTATTTAAAGGGACAGTAAGTCTTGTAAATTGAGTGTGACTGGTATAACACACACCCCGACACTGTTTTAAGGGCATCTTGAGACATACGCTGTAAAAAAATAAATAAAGGATGTATGTCTGAACGTTTTATTTTGAGTCTAAGATTGTGAATTGCATCAAATCTACTGAATTTAAAACATTATTTGGAAGAATATCCTCGGTCTAGCCTATAACAGAGTTAATATACTGAACAACATTGCTAAGGGTTTTATAGTTCCCATCATGCATTGCAACATAACTTAAACTTAATTATTGTTTTACTTTTTGTTGACTTTTTTAATGCTATATTTTTGTTGTTACTTTAGTCATGTTCATTCACATTTTACTAGCAATGTTGAGGTGATTGTGCATCTTATTAAAACTATTGACTGTCTTTAATTTGCAGATGGTCTCTCTTTTAAAAGCAAAGTTTATTATGCTCACCAAGGCATTTATTAGATCAAAAATACAGTAAAAACAGCAAAATTGTGAAATATTACAAATTTATTTTTTCTTTGCAATGTTGAGGTCTTTGTGCATCTTAATGTAGCCTTGCATAACCGCAAGGCTGCATTGATTTGATCAAAAATACAGTGAAATATGAATATGAATTTGAATATGTTTTAAAATGTAATTTATTCCTGTGATGCAAAGCTGAATTTTCAGCATCATTATTCCAGTTTTCAGTGTCGCTTATCTTATATGCTGATTTGATGCTCAAGAAACATTTCTTATTAATGCTGAAAACCTTTTTTTTTTCAGGATTCTTTGAATAGAAAGTTCAAAAGAACAGCATTTATTTAAAATATAAATCTTTTGTAACACTATAAATGTCCTTACAGTCACTTTGGGTCAATTTAATACAAGTATTAATTTCTTGAAAAAAATCTTACTGACCCATAACTTCTGAACTGTACTTTTTTGTACAGGTTTTTTTGTACAGGATGTATATCCTTTTTTTTTTTTTTTTTTTAGCATTTAGTGCGTGAATGAAGACAATTATTGACTTCTTCATTATAGTGGAGACATTCTGATGCCAACATTGCCATATTAATCATACATAATTTCAGTGTACAATTACCAGCTACATCTTACATGCCAAACCTTATTTTAGCAAAGCATGTTTAATTTGTATAAGCATTGTTCAGCCATGTTTAAGAGGTGAGAGAGAAAAATCCAGCCCAGCTTAAGATGTGAAACATGGAAATTCCCCCTTCCTCTCACATGATAATGTTCCCTCTTTCCCGAAACTAAAAAGCCCGACATTTGACAAAAAGGGGGCAGCGGGGAAAAGCGAGGTTATAGCATACATTATATGGGCTGTATCATTTTTACCCCCTCCACCCCTTTCCACAAACCCCTCTTTTCACATTGCATTCCTGAAACATAACTTGCAGAAACTTTCTGCTTGCGTGGTGGATTTTCATTTTAGATGTTGCCAACTCAAGGGCATTTGGACCAATCGATATCTGTCTGTCTTCTGGCACACACAAAGTTGGCCATTAGAAGTGAGCTTCTTATAGCAGGCTCAGCCAATACCATTAGCCCTAGCCTCAGGGCAGTTCTATCCAAGAGACAGGCAAGGCACCTGCCCCCCCTCCCCTCCCCCACCATTAAGCGTCTCCCATGGGACGTCATTTGGACATATCGGGCAAAGAGCAGTTCTTTATTCTTTCCCTCTTCAACACCCAGACTCTACCAAAAATCAATAAATCTGTTCTTTGCTTATTTTCAGAACTTTGCTTCAATATAAGCAGGACTTACCTTCCAGCAACAAACTCACACGCCAGCAGGTCATTTTTTCCACCCTTTCTCTCTCTCTCTCTCTCTTGCGCTCCCTCTTTCTTTTTTGTTTTCTGTGATTCCCTCAAAGCCCCAATTTAAAAGCAAATAAACAGAGAAGCGCTTTGCTCCTCGTTTTGTTCTGCTGAGATTAAAAGGCTCCCCCTATAAGAATGGGATGCTCTCATCATTGACGTCGGTTCCCGCTCGCATCCGAATCTAACTAGAATTTAACTAGCGGGATCTTAACGATTTGACTTCCCCTGCGTGTGAGTGGTCGGAATCCAGCCCTCAATAGGTCAGTGGGGTGAGAGAAAGAGGGGATGATTTTACGCAAATTCAGCTCTCAAAACTCATCCCTGATTGACCTGGTCATGATACGCAATTTATGTTTTGACCTGAACAACATATGTTTGAGTTCACTACTATGACTGACAAACCATTAATACACTTCTAAACATCCCATTTATAGTCAGTGTTGCACTACAAGCTTATCTATCTATCTATCTATCTATCTATCTATCTATCTATCTATCTATCTATCTATCTATCTATCTATCTATCTATCTATCTATCTATCTATCTATCTATCTATCTATCTATCTATCTATCTATCTATCTATCTATCTATCTATCTATCTATCTATCTATCTATCTATCTATCGTATTTTTCCTTGTCTGCCTATATGTTGTTTGTTTTTCTATCTGTCTGTCTTTCAGTTGTTTGTTTTTTGTCTGTCTATTAATTGTTTGTTTGTCTGTCAGTCAGTCTGTCTGCCTATCGTATGTCTGTCTATGTTTGTCTATCTGTCTGTCTATCATTTGTTTGTTTTTTGTCTGTCTGTCAGTCTATCAATTGTTTTTTTTCTGTCTATTAATTGTTTGTTTGTCTGTCAGTCAGTCTGTCTGCCTATTGTATGTCTGTCTATGTTTGTCTATCTGTCTGTCTATCATTTGTTTGTTTTTTGTCTGTCTGTCAGTCTATCAATTGTTTTTTTTCTGTCTATTAATTGTTTGTCTGTCTGTCTGCCTATCTATTGTCTGTCTGTTTGTTTGTCTATCTGTCTATCATTTGTTTTTTGTCTGTCTATCAATTGTTTGTTTGTCTGTCTGTCTATCTGCTGTATCTGTTTGTCTCTATTTGCTTGTCTGTCTGTCTATCAATTGTTTGTCTATCTATTGTCTGTCTGTCTATCGCTCTATCTGTCATTCATTTGTTTGTCAGTCTGTCTGTCTTATCTGTTTTTCTATCAATTGTTTGTTTGTCTATGTCTGTCTATCTATCTATCTATCTATCTATCTATCTATCTATCTATCTATCTATCTATCTATCTATCTATCTATCTATCTATCTATCTATCATTCGTTTGTCAATCTGTCTGCCTGTCTATCTATCTATCTATCTATCTATCTATCTATCTATCTATCTATCTATCTATCTATCTATCTATCTATCTATCTATCTATCTATCTATCTATCATTCGTTTGTCAATCTGTCTGCCTGTCTATCTATCTATCTATCTATCTATCTATCTATCTATCTATCTATCTATCTATCTATCTATCTATCTATCACTTGTTCAGTCTGTCTCTCTGTCTGTCTAACTATCATTTGTTCAGCCGTTCTGTCATCTATCTATCTGTTTGTTTGTCTGTCTGAGCATTTCTGAGTGTGTCTAACAGTCTACAGGGAGAACATAATAACACTGGTCTTAAGAGACCACATCAGCATATTCTTCTGTACATATGTATGTGATGTGATGGCGCAATCTATCAGCGTTTGTGATCAAATTGCTGTGCACATTATTAAAAGTGACAAGAGCTTTTATTCACTGCTCTTCCATTATTTACAGGCAAGTATACTTAATATCTATTAAATCCATATCATTACGCTTTTAAGAGGAGGAAATATCACTCAGATTGATTATATTATCCAGAGTGACAAATGGACATTTTACATTCTGTCCACATCATGCATATCTTTATAATTTCATCTCTCTCCCTCTCTAGAGATGGTCTAATGTATGAAGAGAGAGAGAGCGAGAGAGAGGGTGAATGTATTCAAAGCCAATGAGCTTCCATTCATCTATTTTTTTCCAGTCTTGAATTTTAAAGTCACTGCAAAGAGAGGAGCAGAACAGCACTGAAAAAGTCGAATGAATTGAGAATAAACTAGATGAATCTGTCTGTCTATATCTATCTATCTATCTATCTATCTATCTATCTATCTATCTATCTATCTATCTATCTATCTATCTATCTATCTATCTATCTATCTATCTATCTATCTATCTATCTATCTATCTATCTATCTATCTATCTATCTATCTATCTATCTATCTGTCTGTCTGTCTGTCTGTCTGTCTGTTCATCTTCCCGTCTGTCTGTAAATCTTCTTTCTGTCTGTCTGTAAATCTTCTGTCTGTCCGCCTTCCCGTCTGTCTCTAAATCTTCTGTCTGTCTTCCTGTCTGTCTGTAAATCTCCTTTCTGTCTCTCTTCCCATCTGTTTGTACATCTTCTGTGTCTGTCTGTCTGTCTTCCCGTCTGTCTGTAAATCTTCTGTCTGTCTGTCTGTCTGCCTGTCTATCTTCCTGTCTGTCTCTAAATCTTCTGTCTGTCCTGTCTGTCTGTCTGTCTTCCCGTCTATCTGTAAATCTTCTGTCTGTCTGTCCGCCTTCCCGTCTGTCTCTAAATCTTCTGTCTGTCTTCCCGTCTGTCTGTAAATCTCCTGTCTGTCTCTCTTCCCATCTGTTTGTACATCTTCTGTGTCTGTCTGTCTGTCTGTCTGTCTTCCCGTCTGTCTGTAAATCTTCTGTCTGTCTGTCTGCCTGTCTATCTTCCTGTCTGTCTCTAAATCTTCTGTCTGTCCTGTCTGTCTGTCTGTCTGTCTGTCTGTCTGTCTTCCCGTCTATCTGTAAATCTTCTGTCTGTCTGTCCGCCTTCCCGTCTGTCTCTAAATCTTCTGTCTGTCTTCCCGTCTGTCTGTAAATCTCCTGTCTGTCTCTCTTCCCATCTGTTTGTACATCTTCTGTGTCTGTCTGTCTGTCTTCCCGTCTGTCTGTAAATCTCCTGTCTGTCTCTCTTCCCATCTGTCTGTACATCTTCTGTGTCTGTCTGTCTGTCTTCCCGTCTGTCTGTAAATCTTCTGTCTGTCTGCCTGTCTATCTTCCTGTCTGTCTCTAAATCTTCTGTCTGTCTGTCTGTCTTCCCGTCTGTCTCTAAATCTTCTGTCTGTCTGTCTGTCTGTCTTCCTGTCTGTCTGTAAATCTTCTGTCTGTCTTCCTGTCTATCTTCCTGTCTGTCTCTAAATCTTCTGTCTGTCTGTCTGTCTTCCCGTCTGTCTCTAAATCTTCTGTCTGTCTGTCTGTCTGTCTGTCTTCCCATCTGTCTCTAAATCTTCTGTCTGTCTGTCTGTCTGTCTTCCTGTCTGTCTGTAAATCTTCTGTCTGTCTGCCTGTCTATCTTCCTGTCTGTCTCTAAATCTTCTGTCTGTCTGTCTGTCTTCCCGTCTGTCTCTAAATCTTCTGTCTGTCTGTCTGTCTTCCTGTCTGTCTGTAAATCTTCTGTCTGTCTGCCTGTCTATCTTCCTGTCTGTCTCTAAATCTTCTGTCTGTCTGTCTGTCTTCCCGTCTGTCTCTAAATCTTCTGTCTGTCTGTCTGTCTGTCTTCCCATCTGTCTCTAAATCTTCTGTCTGTCTGTCTGTCTGTCTGTCTTCCTGTCTGTCTGTAAATCTTCTGTCTGTCTGCCTGTCTATCTTCCTGTCTGTCTCTAAATCTTCTGTCTGTCTGTCTGTCTTCCCGTCTGTCTCTAAATCTTCTGTCTGTCTGTCTGTCTGTCTGTCTTCCCATCTGTCTGTAAATCTTCTGTCTGTCTTCCCGTCTGTCTCTAAATCTTCTGTCTGTCTTCCCGTCTGTCTGTAAATCTCCTGTCTGTCTCTCTTCCCATCTGTTTGTACATCTTCTGTGTCTGTCTGTCTGTCTTCCTGTCTGTCTCTAAATCTTCTCTCTGTCTGCCTGTCTGTCTTCCCATCTGTCTGTAAATCTTCTGTCTGTCTTCCTGTCTGTCTGTCTCTCTTCCCATCTGTCTGTACATCTTCTGTGTCTGTCTGTCTGTCTTCCCGTCTATCTGTAAATCTTCTGTCTATCTGCCTGTCTATCTTCCTGTCTGTCTGTAAATCTTCTGTCTGTCCGCCTTCCCGTCTGTCTCTAAATCTTCTGTCTGTCTTCCCGTCTGTCTGTAAATCTCCTGTCTGTCTGTCTTATCATCTGTTTGTACATCTTCTGTGTCTGTCTGTCTGTCTTCCCGTCTGTCTGTAAATCTTCTGTCTGTCTGTCTGTCTGTCTTCCCATCTGTCTGTAAATCTTCTGTCTGTCTTCCCGTCTGTCTCTAAATCTTCTGTCTGTCTGTCTGTCTGTCTTCCTGTCTGTCTGTAAATCTTCTGTCTGTCTGCCTGTCTATCTTCCTGTCTGTCTCTAAATCTTCTGTCTGTCTGTCTGTCTTCCCGTCTGTCTCTAAATCTTCTGTCTGTCTGTCTGTCTGTCTTCCCATCTGTCTGTAAATCTTCTGTCTGTCTTCCCGTCTGTCTCTAAATCTTCTGTCTGTCTGTCTGTCTGTCTTCCCGTCTGTCTGTAAATCTCCTGTCTGTCTCTCTTCCCATCTGTCTGTACATCTTCTGTGTCTGTCTGTCTGTCTTCCCGTCTGTCTGTAAATCTCCTGTCTGTCTCTCTTCCCATCTGTTTGTACATCTTCTGTGTCTGTCTGTCTGTCTTCCTGTCTGTCTCTAAATCTTCTCTCTGTCTGCCTGTCTGTCTTCCCATCTGTCTGTAAATCTTCTGTCTGTCTTCCTGTCTGTCTGTCTCTCTTCCCATCTGTTTGTACATCTTCTGTGTCTGTCTGTCTGTCTGTCTGTCTGTCTGTCTTCCCGTCTGTCTGTAAATCTCCTGTCTGTCTCTCTTCCCATCTGTCTGTACATCTTCTGTGTCTGTCTGTCTGTCTTCCTGTCTGTCTGTCTGTAAATCTTCCCATCTGTCTGTAAATCTTCTGTGTCTGTCTGTCTGTCTGTCTGTCCTGTCTGTCTGTCTGTAAATCTTCCCATCTGTCTGTAAATCTTCTGTGTCTGTCGGTCTGTCTGTCCTGTCTGTCTGTCTGTAAATCTTCCCATCTGTGTGTAAATCTTCTGTCTGTCTGTTCGTCTTCCCATCTGTCTGTAAATCTTCTGTCTGTCTGTTCGTCTTCCCATCTGTCTGTTAATCTTCTGTCTGTCTGTTCGTCTTCTGTGTCTGTCTGTCTGTCTTCCCGTCTGTCTCTAAATCTTCTGTCTATCTGCCTGTCTATCTTCCTGTCTGTCTGTATGTCTTCCTGTCTGTCTCTAAATCTTCTGTCTGTCTGTCTTCCCATCTGTCTGTAAAACTTCTGTCTTTCTGTTCGTCTTCCCGTCTGTTTGTAAATCTTCTGTCTGTCTTCCCGTCTGTCTCTAAATCTTCTGTCTGTCTTCCCGTCTGTCTGTAAATCTCCTGTCTGTCTGTCTTCCTGTCTGTCTCTAAATCTTATGTCTGTCTGTCTTCCCATCTGTCTGTAAATCTTTTGTCTGTCTGTCTGTCTTCCCGTCTATTTGTAAATCTTCTGTCTGTCTGTCTGTCTGTCTGTCTATCTTCCTGTCTGTCTCTTTTCCCATCTGTCTGTCTGTCTTCCCGTCTGTCTGTAAATCTTCTTTCTGTCTGTCTCTAAATCTTCTGTCTGTCTGTCTTCCCATCTGTCTGTAAATCTTTTGTCTGTCTGTCTGTAAATCATCTTTCTGTCTGTCTACCCGTCTGTCTGTTAATCTCCTGTCTGTCTGTCTTCCCATCTGTCTGTAAATCTTCTTTCTGTCTGTCTGTCTGTCTTCCCATCTGTCTCTAAATCTTCTGTCTGTCTGTCTGTCTTCCCATCTGTCTGTAAATCTTCTTTCTGTCTGTCTGTCTGTCTTCCCATCTGTCTCTAAATCTTCTGTCTGTCTGTCTTCCCATCTGTCTGTAAATCTTCTGTCTGTCTGTCTTCCCATCTGTCTGTAAATCTTCTGTCTGTCTGTCTGTAAATCTTCTTTCTGTCTGTCTTCCCATCTGTCCGTAAATCTCCTGTCTGTCTTTCTTCCCGTCTGTCCGTAAATGTCTTGTCTGTCTGTCTGTCTTTCTGAGAGAGAAAGAGAAATAATTGTGAATGGAGAAAAGGTTTGTTTTTGGAATCAAGTTGGAACCAGAGGAGAATGTGGCCGACAGTGTGAGCTGGAAAAGACAAATAAAGATGGATAGTGAAAGTGCCATGTTTTTGGACTAGTAGGGAAGAAAAAGCAGCAAGAAAGAGAGAATTTCTGCTGGCTACAGGACGGGCAGGAGGCTGAGCATAAGCGCAGTGGCCTGTATTGATCAGTTGTAATGAGCTCCAGAGGAGGAGAGGCTAATGGTGCGGCAGCTGTTGTGGACAGTGCAGCAGGGAGATCCGAGATCAGCCTCTGGGGTTCAGCTCCACTCACCCTGGTCCCAGCCCTGAGGGCACACATGCACTTGAGACTGCATCACTGCATCAAATGAACTAGACTGACGCTTCCCTCTTTCTCTCTCCCCCTATCTTTTTTTCCCCTTTTGTCCTGTTTTTTATTCTTGAAGATGGGTTTTTCATGTTACTGATCAGGCTGTGAGCTGCCGTGCAGCATAAATTGCATTTCTTTTGTCTTACATTTGAGGACAATGGAGTTTTGTCTTTAATGTGATTCTCATTCACCTGTGCAGTTATTCAATTTATAAATCATAGCAATTAATTGTAATCACATTAATGTAACACCCAATTTTACCTGTGTAATGTGGTGTATTTCTGATTGAAAGCAATATGCCATGGAGGATTATTTGGATTTTGCAAAGTCACTGTTACGTCCAACAGGCCTGCACAGCCTTTGAAAAAAATGTTTCAGAAGACCATATTGTTCATAATAAGACCATAAATGTGTACTTTTAAAAATAGTGTCAATTTTAAAGAAAAGTAGAATTTTTTTTTTCTCCCATAAGTTAATGAAAAATGAATTTAAACTTTAATTTTATTGAACTTTAATTTCAAGGAAATAAGCATCCAGTGCAAATGTAAATTTGAAAGCAAAATTTTTGAATGAGGTACTGGAGAGGCGGAGTCTGCATTGTGATGTCATATGAAAAAATCAATGCAAAATAGAATCACTAAATTTAGCATTTCCTAAGAACCTTATGAAATGCTTGAGCTGCTGACCAACGCAATACTGACAACATTAAAACCCACCCATAAATTTACATTTTCAAACATTACTGGATTCTGACTGTGACATCATGATGCAGGCTCCGCCTCCCCACTGCCGCAATTACAAAATGCTTCCCTTTCACCTTGCAGTGCGATTGCTGTTTCTGGATGGCTATATTATCTCTGTCTCTCATTCCTGAGGAGACTATGTCCTTTAGTCGCTGTGGGGGTGATGCGTCCGACGGGACTCTGTCCAGGACAGCTGGTTCAAAACCTCTGCTCCTCGTCAACAAGTGACTGGGGATCTGTCAGACCCTGAGAGAGGGAACGTGGGTCCCTGTGAAGTGCCTTGTGAGAGCTGGCCCTGAGTCCACCTTAATTAATACGCAATTATGCACTACATACGTGAGAGAGGGGAAGTGACCCGTGTCAAACAACACAGATTACTTTGGGAACTGTGGAGAGAGATGCAGTGGGCTCTATATGTCCTGCGGTTAACTGCACTGTATGCTGACATATTGTATGCTGGAGTCCATGCAGTGTCCTGTATTAAATCTTTCTGGAAGGACATTAATGTCTAAATTCTCCAAATTTATCTGTTCTGTGACCTGCTTAGTTTTGTCATCATCTTTAATCCCAGTATATGCACTATTTTGGGTACAACAGCACCTTAAGGCAAATGACCTTTTTTAGCGTATGTTGCAGTTGTATGAAAGTTACTTTTACTGAATATGCAAATAATCTCAAAAGAGCTTTGATTTGATTTTTAAATAAACTAGTTTTGATTGGGACTTGATGTACAGTAGATATTGAAGTGATTTGTCACCACATTGTTCAAAAGTTTTGTCTGAGTAAGGTTTTTGTTGTTGTTGTTTTTTAAGAAATTAATTCAAATTGATCAAAAAGTGACAGTAAAGACATTTATAATGTTACAAATGATTTCTAATTCAAATAAATGCTGCTAACATTATACTAATCAAAGAATCCTGAAAACAAAAATGTATGACAGTTTACACAAAAATAGTAGTTTTCAACATTGATAAAAATAAATGTTTCTTGAGCAGCAAATTAGCATGTTAAAATGTTTTTTGAAGGATCATGTGATACTGAAGTATGGAAGCTTGTTTCCGACACTAAATTAAAAATATAAAATGTAATTGCGACTTTTTATCTCGCAATTCTGACTTTTTTCTCACAATTGCGAGTTTACATCTCGCAATTCTGACTTATTTCACAAGATTCTGAGATATAAACACAATTGCAAGACATAAAGTCAGAATTGCGAGATATAAACTCACTATTGTGAGAAATAACAACACTATCTCATGACCAATTCGTACGTATTTTACAAGGTGGCTAATTCATATTGAATTTGTACAACCTCACTCGTACGAATCGGGTGATGGGTAGGTTTAGGGGCGGGGTTAGAGGCAGGTCATTTCTGATTTTTTTTCTCAGAATTGTTTATATCTCGCAATTCTGACTTTATAACGTAATTTCGAGTTATAAAGTCAGAATTGCGCGTTATAAACTCACAATTGCTGGATATAAACTCGCAATTCTGACTTTTCTCGCAATTACAAGTCAATATCTTGCAATTCTGACTTTATAACTCACAATTCCGTTATAAAATCAGAATTGCGAGATATAAACAATTCTGAGATAAAAATTCAGAATTGCGACTTTATATCTCATGATTCTGAGTTTATAACTTGCAGTTGTGAGTTTATATCACACAATTCTGAGATAAAAAGTCAGTATTGTGAGATAAAAAGTCGCAATTCTGAATTTTTATCTCAGAATTGTTTATATCTCGCAATCCTGATTTTATAACGTAATTTATAATATAACGTTATAATTTATAACGTAATTTTATAACGCAATTAAAGGGCTATTGAATGCATTGCATTGAGTGCAAAAAAAAAAGCCTATAGGTGAACACTTTACATGAGGTTTTTTAACCTCATTTGTGAGAGTCCATGGGATATTTGCACTTTTAAATATTATTGTCACACCATAGAACTATTAAGTTAAAAAGCAAAAGTGAAGTAAAACACTGAAAAACTTGCTAACCGGTCACAGCGTAACATACGTTTTTTTCTTATACGTTCATATTAATTTTAATCTAAACTCTTGATGTTTGAGAATGCAAAGACGAAATGACAATATCATTGAGATTAATTTGCTATAGCGCCATATTTGTGATTTATAGTTACAGAAATATGATAAACACAACTTTTCTTAGGAAATGTTGCTGAGCATTGCATAGTTTTACTATAGCCACAAATTTGGCAGCAAGGTAAAAATATGCTGAAAATAGAGCATGTGTGCAGTGGAGAGAAGCTGAGCGTAAAGCTACACGAGCAGTTTTTGTTTCTCTCCGAGAAAAAGATGAAGCTGCGGCGTGCGTCCGTTCGCTCTGCTTTTCCTCTTCACTGGCCTGTGCGGAGGACTCCGTGTTTAAGGCCTTGCTTGTTACTTCTAATTGATTTCTTTTCATGTGCTTGTCTTTCTCACCAGGGCAGTGGAGTGTTAAACGGCCCCGGCAAGAGTGGCTCCCCCTCACATGCGCTCACTGCCAGCCAAACCAAATTGTACTTTAACTCCAGGAAAGATGAAATGCTGCCTCTCATGAGGGTTGCTGTCTATCCGGCATCTCGCCGACATTTATGGAAGAAGAACTCGGCATTGCGTGGCTTCCGCTCGACTGACAAGCTCTGAAAAACGCAACGGTGAGTCTGTGTTTGGTTAACCCCACAAAATGCATCTTAACACCGTTCAGAAAGAGAGATATTTCTCTCGCTGCTGACTGGACAACTATCCCAGGTTGCATCTCTCAGAGTTGAGGTCTGTTTTAAATTTGCCGTGTAAGGTACGCGGCCGACCCCGGAGGTGACTTTCTCCTGTTTTTCACCTCTGACCCCAGACTACTTTGGGGTCACCGGGTCCCTCTGGAACCACTCAGTTCAACACCTCCAGACACAGTCCTTATGCGCTTATGCTCCCTCTTTCTTTCTTTCTTTCTTTCTTTCTTTCTTTTTTCCTTCATTTTTTTTCTTATTAACTACAATCCGATGTTGTCTCTGTCTATCTCTAAATCTCTCTCTAGACGGAGCGTGCCACCTGATCCGTGACAAAAAGCGTCCATTCTTTCTGATCGGGCCGTGGGAACGTATACAGTGTTGAAAACTGTCAACGTCAATCTGATTTAACCTCTGAAACCCCAAAGCCCAACGGGGACACACTTTCTGGTTGACACCTTCCGGATGTTGATATGATGTGTAGCCACATTTTTTTTCCCAGGTACAAAACAAGCAAAGGTTTACATGCTTTCTTTTACATGATTTATTTTAATTATTGATATGAATTAATTTTTGATTACTTTTTCCTTTGTATCTATCCATCAAAATTGACCACATTTTCTGAAAAAAAAAAAAAAAAAAAACCTTAGCATACTATATTTATTGTAAACTGTGGTAATTTACTAAAGAAAATAAAGAAATAACGAAAGCTTCTTATACAATGTGATGCTGATTCCATATTAAATTGTTTTAATTGTATTTTATGGAGAAATTATCTAAAAAATATTACAAAAATATAAAAAATATTATAATAAATACCATATTACTATGTTTATTGTAAACTCTGCCAATTAAGTATTAGCCACTAATGTAATAAACAAAGAAACAAACAAATAGATAAACAGTCAGATCCCATATTAAATTATGTTTTTACATGTTATTTGTAGGGTAAAACCACAATGAAATAGTCTATTAAAATAAAAAATAAAAAGATATCATATTATAATATTTATTGTAAACTGTAACAATTTAGGAGTAGCCACTGATTGATTGATTGATTGAATTAATGAATGAAGCACCTAATACAGTGTGATTTAAATCTCATTTTAAATTGTTTTATATGTTTTTTTGTAGGTATTGTCATAATTTATGTGAGGATAAAACCAAATTAAATAGTATATAATAATAATAATAATAATAATAAATCATATTACTACATTTATTTGAAACCATAACAATTTAATATTAGCGACTGATTAAATAAATAAACAAATAAATAAGACTTATACAATGTGATGTAGATCCCATATTAAATTATGTTTTTACACATTTTTTGTGTATTAAAATAAAAAATATATTTTGTATTACAATATTTATTGAAAACTGTAACAATTTAAGAGTAGCCATTGACTGATTGATTAATTGATTGATTGATTGATTGATTTAATGACTGATTGATTTAATGAATGATTGATTTATTGAATGATTTAATGATTTATTCAATGACTGATTGATTAAATGAATGAATGAATGAATGAATTAATAAAATAATGAATGAATGAATGAAGCACCTTATACAGTGTGTAGATCCAATTTTAAATTATATTTTATGTTTTTGTAGATATTGTCATACTTTTTTGCGAGGATAAAACCAAATTAAAAAATATATAATAGTAATAATAATATTAAATCACATTACTACATTTATTTTAAACTGTAACAATTTAGTATTAGCGACTGATTAAATAAAATAAAAAAATAAAATAATAAATAAAGACTTATACAGTGTGATGTAGATCCCATATAAAATGATTATGTTTTTACATCTTTGTGTTTGTGGATATTATGGCAAATGCTTATAAGGGTAATTAAATTAGCATTTCAGATTATATAATAAAAATATTAATATTAGTAACAATTAAATTTAGTGAATTCTCTTAGCAGAAGGAACTGTATCAAAAACAGAGATTTAAAACATCTAATTTTTGGGAAAATTGTCTCTGCAATTGAGTTTTAGGTCATCTTCAAAAAATAAATAAATAAATCCAAGTAAGAAAACTGGCATGTGCTCCCCTCGGTTACATTTCCAGACTGTCACGTCTGTCCAGCAGAATCCCACCGGATCCTTCGGCACAAACAACACAGTTCCTCTTATTCTAGTTCCTTTTTGTAGTTTGTACATAACAATCTATTTCAGGAGTCTCTGGTTGTCAGTCAGTGCTTGAGTTCATAGTGATTCCCACAGAAGATTCTGGACTAAGAGCAGCACCCTCAGAGCTAGACCCAGATTAACTTATCACCCAGCTAAATAGGCTGTCAGGGGGAGATGGCAGGGCTTGGCAGTGCAAATTCAAATGCATGTAAATTTCCCTGGTGGCTCGCCGCAGACTGTAGTGGCGCTGTCAGCGGGTGACAAGCCAAAAATGCATTAACACAGTTAAAAATATATCAGGACAGTGAATCTCATGTTTTAATAACATTTGAAAGGACAAATGATACAAGTGGCTCCCACAAATGTGGCCTTATTATAGTTGTACTATCTTAGAGGAAGTATGAAAGGAAAGAGAAGGGGCAAACAAAACCAGCCAGGGAACGTCAGAAGGGTCGTGTGCGAAGCCGTTATTGTGCCAGGTTGCGCCTCTAACAATTAGCAATTATCTGTCAGTGGCACGGCGAGGTCCCGCGGGGGCCGACAGCCTAACTGCAACTTAGAGAGGCAATGTTCCGATAGCCTGGTCTGCCAAATTCACTTCATCTCAAAAACAAAGAGATTAAAAACATCTCTGAGACATGATGCACCCTTCACTGCTGTAACTTTGGAGATCTGGAGATGTTCAGAAGGGTGGCCCTCTAATGAAGCGTCTGTGCTGTTCGACTCGGTGCCATTATGGTGTGTGAACACATCAAGACTGCGCTGTCATATGCGGCCATGGTTATGTAGCTCCTTCAATCAAGACGCTCGTTTCTTTGCTTTTGAACGTTCGAGAGCGACTGAGTCTAATTGCTTTGTCGTTGTCCTTTACTTTCACTTTGCATTACTAATTAATGTCAACTTTGTGACATGTGTAGAAGATGAAAAAAATTAGGCTTTCCACATTCCCGGCATGCTGTTCTGCGTATGCTGCAGTTAATAAAACAATGCTCGTTTGTTAAAGATTTAGAGGAATCATTCAGCATACATAAGTAAATAAATACATTTAAAAATAAATAAATAAATGATTAAAAATAAATGAAATAATTAGAAACCCCTGTGATGTAATATTTTCACCAGGGTTATTATCGTTGGCTACTAAACTAAAACTGATAAAAAATATTTCTGTTTTAATTGAAATAAAGCTAAAATGAAATAAAATGAAATGAAGTGAGAATAAAATAAACAAAATGAAATAAAATGAAATAAATGAATGAATGAAAAAATTAAATAATAAAATGAAATAAAATAAAATGAAAAAATGAAATACAATAAAAATGAAATGAAATAAATAAGTAAATGAAAAAAATTAAATAAAATTAAAATTGAAATGAAATACAATAAAATGAAATAAAAATAGAATAAATTATAATGAAAATAACATGAAAACTGGAAATAAATAAAACTAAAACTTACTAAAACTGAAATAAATATTAATTATAAAAATTAAACCTACATAGCAATATTTAAAAAAAAAATGACAAAAGCACATAAGATTATTAAAAATTAAGATAAAATTAATGTAAAAATATATACAAAAATGTTTTAAAATATATTTAAATAGAAAAATATAAAATATACAATTTTTAAATAGAAAAATAAAAGAATTCCAAAAATAATAATAAAAATAATAAAATAAAATAATGAAATATCAATAAAATTAAAATCAAATCAAATCAAATCAAATGAAAATAACATGAAAAATAGGAAATAAATAAAAACTAAAACTTACTAAAACTGAAATAAATATAAATTAAACCTAAATAGCAATATTAAAAAAAATGACAAAAGCACCTAACAAAATAATGAAAAAATTAAGCTAAAATTAATGTAAAAACTTATTAAAAAAATGTTTTAAAATATGTTCAAATAGAAAAATATAAAATATAATTTTTTAAATATAAAAATAAAAGAATTCCAAAAATATTAATAAAAAAAAAAAATCCCAAATATTAATAAAGCTAAAAAAAACTGTAATAACACTGATTTTTTTTCAAAGAACATGTATGAAGGATGATATTACCCCCATGATATTACTATAAAATGACCTTAAAACCATTTAGAGGAGCTTTTTTTAAAAAAAGTTTTTGATGAATTTGACCTTGATGATGTCAAACCTATAATATGACTTCAGAAGCATTCAGAAGAGCCGAATTAACTCGTTTTAACCTTATTTTTAGGAGCTTGAGAAAAATATCATAATGGTTTGGACTGACATGGGGGTGAGTAAATAATGACAGAATTAACATTTTTGGATGAATTATTCCTTTTAAAAAATATCTGACCTGTGTCACACCTAAAACGGCATGTTCCTCTGTCACGACATTGTCTGGTGGGTCTTCAGACATGAGAGATGTAGTTTTGAGAAGCAAACGACATTGCTTTCAATGATTTATCTTTAAACTGTCACACAGCTGTGGAAAAAAAGAAAAAAAGGGAGTAAGAGACAGAGGGAGAGAGAGAGAAAGATAGCTGGGCCGATTCTCCTCCCTGTGGCATCGATGTCAAAAGTGACACTGTGAAAGCTCAGCCCATGATGTGCCTATAAAACAGATCTGTCATCTATTAATCATTCATAAACAGGAGAATGCAGACGAGTCAGACAGCATCAGCGGGGGGAGGGGGAAGACAGAGCGAGCCGCAGGCATGCATGTGAGGTACGCTTTGATGCTAAAATGAACACGACGAAGGGTAACGCGTCACGGGCCTCCTCCCTGACTCTGAGAGAGAGAGAGAGAGAGAGAGAGAGACCCTCAGTGGGAGTTTAAGTGTTGAACTGTGAGGTTGTTCTCCTTACACCTTGACCAGATAACTACCGTTACCTTTAACCAAGAGTTCTCTCATTTGATCAGAAACGCAAGATTTTTGGAAAGGATTTTTTTCCCGCAGGTGTGATATTACTTTTGTTGACCTAGTTAGTTTTTGTTAGTTCAGTTTTCTCCACAGCTTTTTTAGGGGGTTTTCTTGAGGGAAATTAATACTTTTATTCAGCAAAAATGAATTAAATGGATCAAAAGTGACAGTAAACGCATTTATAATGTTACAAACGATTTTGATTTCAAATAAGTAAAAAATATTATATTATAAAAATGTTTTCAACATTGATAATAATCAGAAATGCTTCTTGAGGGGATCATGTGACACGGAAGATCCAGTCACACAGAAATATTCAGAAGCAGTTGTCTTTGTTTATACCATCTAGATTCTTAGTATTGATTCAAAACAGCTCACTTCAGGGCTCGCAAGCTGTTTTGTGAGACACAGGGCACATATTTTTATGATCTGAGAAACAGACTTTCACCAACACAAAAACATCCTGTATTTATTATTAATGAAATAGACCAAGTTCTATATTAACACAAACACAAGAAAGTCCATCCTATTTAGACCAAACTAAACCAAAAAAACTAAATACTTTTGCATTATGCCTATATACTTTTCAAACACAAAAGCTTTTCAATTAATTCCTCGAACAACACAATAATAAAAACGATACATACCTAGCAATAAAAATATGTAGCCTACATTGTTAGCATTGACTTTGTGTACTCACCATTAAAATAGTTGAAGGCAGTGGGTCTCCGAGTGATTGTAATTTTTATATATATATATATATATATATATATATATATATATATATATATATATATATATATATAGTCTAATTATGTTTCAAGTTCCGTTTTGTGTAATAATGCGTTAACTATGAATTTTCTGATCATAGCCAACTCCAGGGTGAGGTGCGATTCCCGTTAAAAACACATTTAAGTAGATTTCCTTGAAATAATTTTAAGTTACTTGCCACTTCACAACCTAGGCCACATTTCACAACATAAACACTATATTAAACAATAAATCAAACTGACTGCACAATGAATCTATTATTTACATAATTTTTTGTTATAATGAGGGGATATTTGCCAGTGTCCAGAACCCAGAATCCACTAACTGCATGTTTTTGGGCTTTTGGGATTAAACCCTTAACTTCACCCAAAAATTCTGTCATTAATTACTCGCCCTCATGTCGTTTCACACCCATAAGACCTTCGTTCATCTTCGGAACAATTAAGATATTTTTGATCAAATCCAATGGCTCAGTAAGGACTTAGTGTACTGAAGCAACGAGAATACATTTTGTGCACCAAAAAACTAACAACTTTATTCAACAATATCTAGTGATGGGTGATTTCAAAACACTGCTTCATGAGGCAACTCTTTACAAATCGTTTGTTTCTAATCAGTGGTTCGGAGCATGTATCAAACTGCCAAAGTCACATGATTTCAGTAAATGAGGCTTCCTATGTCATAAGTGTTTCAGAATTTCAATAGTTCACCACTGGGGGGCGTGACTTTGGCAGTTTGATACACGCTTCGAACCAATGATTCAAAACAAACGATTCATAATGCTTCGAAGCATCATGAAGCAGTGTTTTGAAATCGCCCATCACTAGATATTGTTGAAAAAAGTCGATATTTTGTTTTTTTGGTGCTTCATTACATTAAGGTTGAATCATTGTAGTCACATGAACTGTTTTAAATACGTCTTTAGTAACTTTCTGGGCATCTGAAAGTGTTAATTATCTTGCTCTCAATGGAGGCCTTACTGAGCCATCGGATTTTATCAAAAATATCTTAAAGGTCCCGTTCTTCGTGATCCCATGTTTCAAACTTTAGTTAGTGTGTAATGTTGTTGTTAGAGTATAAATAAAATCTGTAAAATTTTAAAGCTCAAAGTTCAATGCCAAGCGAGATATTTTATTTAACAGAAGTCGCCTACATCGAACGGCCAGTTTGGACTACATCCCTCTACTTCCTTCTTTAATGACGTCACTAAAACAGTTTTTTGACTAACCTCCGCCCACAGGAATACACAAGAGTTGCGTTTGTAGAGTGTGTTTGTCGCCATGGCGTCGAAACGCTGTTATTTTCATCCCGCAGTCCAATCACCGGGTCTGATTCCGGCTCAAATTGATAGGGTAAAATTAAAGACATGTTTACAATAACACTGAGCGCGTGCATCTCCACGTTATGGTAAGAGGCGTGACCTTTCCGGGCAAGATGCGCTCAGAGCTGGCGAATCACAACACAGGAACCGCTGGCACAATCAGAACTCGTTACGTATTTCTGAAGGAGGGACTTCATAGAACAAGGAAGTCATCAGCCCGTTTTTATGACAGTGGAAACAGCGGTATACAGATAAGTAAATTATGTGAAAAATACTGTGTTTTTTTTACACGCGAAACATGAACACATGTTATATTGCACACTATAAACACAATCAAAGCTTCAAAAAACCACGAAAAACGGGACCTTTAATTTGTGCTCCGAAGATGAACGAAGGTCTCATGGGTGTGGAACGACATGAAACTTTGAAGTAATTAGTAATTAATGAGTAATTAATTACTAATTACTTCACCCTTTAAACACCTCTGATTGGTCATTGCGTTCAAGAAATCAACAGATTTGTTTGTGATTGCATATATTGCTCAACGCTGCAAAAACACATTTGCAAAGCCTTGTTATTCTTCAGAGCGCAAACACAAATATGCTAATATTACGCTGAAAACTGATCCTAGACCAGTAGTTATATGTAGCTTTTCCCTCTAAATCAGAAGCAGCAGGAGGTAGGCAGCGGTTTGAGTGAGAAGATTTCACACTAGTCTCAAGTCCATGGCCAGCCTTACACACATCTGCCTAATTTCTAATTCATATTTCTGAAGATAATGTGTTATTTAAAGTTACTGTTATAGAGGTAGTGTTCCTGAGGTAAATGCTGCTGAAGACATTTCATTCTGGAATACATGAATGGCCAAAACCACTGAAATAAGGTTTTTGCTTTTAATAGGAAGTTTGCTGAATGACCATACGTTTAGGGGGGCACATTGTGTCATCTAGCGGGGCACTGCCCCCTAATGAGCCCAGCCCCCATGGCGACAAGCCTGCCCTGAAGCCTGATCACTTTTTCTTCCATCCTCATGAAAGTTTGCTAATTGTATGTGTTGAAATTCTTACCATTTTAAATGTTTAAAGGATTAGTTCATATTCAAATTAAAATTTTCCTGATAATTTACTCACCCCCATGTCATCCAAGATGTTCATGTCATTCTCTCTTCAGTCGAAAAAAAAAAAAAAAAGGTTTTTGATGAAAACATTCCAGGATTTTTCTCCATATAGTGGACTTCAATGGACCCCAAAAGGTCAAAATTACAGTATCATTGCAGCTTCAAAGCGTTTTACACGATCCAGACGAGGAATAAGGGTCTAAACTAGAGAAACTATCACTCATTTTCTAAAAAAAAAAAAAAAAAATATATATACATTTTAACAATAAATGCTCATCTTGAACTAGCTCTCTTCTTCTTCTCTATTAGAATTGCGGCAGTGTAGACACTGCTAAGTGTATTACTGCCCTCCACAGGTCAAAGTTTGAACTAATTGTTATATACTTGCACTAGCATATTGTATATGACAATTTAGTTCAAACTTTGACCTGTGGAGGGCAGTAATACACTTAGCAGCATCTATACTGCTGGAATTCAAATAGAGAAGAAGAGAGCTAGTTCAAGATGAGAATTTATGGTTAAAATGTATACACATTTTTTTTTTTTTTTTTAGAAAATGAGCAACGGTTTCTCTAGAAAAGACCCTTATTTCTCATCTAGGATCGCATAGAACGATTTGAAGCTGCACTGAAACTGTAATTTTGACCTTCAACCATTTGGGGTCCATTGAAGTCAACTATAAGGAGAATAATCCTGGAAGGTTTTCATCAAAAACCTTAATTTCTTTTTGACTGAAGAAAGAAGTACATGAACATCTTGGATGACATAAATTATCAGGAAATTTTAATTTGAAAGTGAACTAATCCTTTAAGCAGTTTCACACAATTCAACCACAACAAAAGGCAAAACCGCTCAATTCAGGGCTCAGTATCTGTTTTTTTTTTTTTTTTTTTTTTTTTTTTTTTGACACAGAGAGCCGAGCTTGCAAAATAATACATTTTCCGCAGCTGTACACAAGGCGAGTTCGATTCCCAGTTCAAGGTTTGGGCCAACATCAAAGTTTGTTTACAAACTTTAGCTTCTAGTTCAAAATTATGGTTGCAGTTTTCTGTTGCTGGTGAAAGCCTAATACCTGAGTTTGCCTTTTATTTGATCATTAAGTTTCTAATTAGGCTAAAATTACAGCATATATTTATTGATTTAACTTCATTTATTTTGATGCATGTCTCTCTGTACTAATCTAAAAGTTTCAGACAGGCCTTTTGCAGAACACATTTGAGATCCACCTGTCACTCATGACCTAGATCCACAGTTTGCAAGCACTTAAAATAAAGCTTAAATAATAACTTCCACGGCTGACGTCCAGGGCCGTCTCAATCTTTCAGCGCACCGGCAACGGCCTCCCAAATTACATTATGCATGGCAGCGGAAAGTTAATTTCCACCTCATTCCCATCAACCTGTCAGAGGCTTGACAATTAAAAGCGGCTCGGCTTTAAACATTAATGAGACACGCCAATGACAATGTGCTAGAGGGGGAACCCAAAAGAACAGAGTCTCAGGCCCAGACGCCACCGTGAGTCGGAGACCCGCTTGTCATTTGTACCCAAATATCAATGCTAATCATATCGTGGCATATTTTTAAATACACAGAAGAAGTATGTATAATTTACAGTTTCTTATGCCCTCAGAATGAATATTTGATGTCGCTACCTCTCTTTTTTCCCCCAGAATGAAGGAGAAATCTGTGAATTCATTGTCTGGGGGTGGAACTCAGGTGTCTTTGAATGTGTTTGTGCTTTCTTTGTCATGCTGCCTTTGAAGAGAGTTTGTAGAGTTGGCAAAACTTTCCTGACAGAAGCAAAGACCAGACAACATTGTGAATATGTGTTATCATCCCGTGTGTAAGGACAAGGCCTTTTCACGGTTTGTTGAATACGGCACTGAACACACTTCAAAGAGTTTGTTCAGAGGCGCTCCGGCTCTGACCTGGTGTCAGTCGACTCGCTAATGGAATATATGGAGATTTTCATCACAGGAGATGAGCAGCATAGTCTGATTCAAATCTTGTTTTAAAACAAACACATGCACCAATGGTGACGTTATTACATTTTTACTTGAACCAAGTTGAACTTTTTCCTTAACCCTACATTTTGAAACTCTGGGAAAAAAAATGCCAACAGTGCTGTTTTTGTTTTTTTTGGTGTGTTATTTATATATTATTATATTTGTTTGATTCATGTAGGTGCGTTTATGCCATCTGTGTAATTTTAATAAACACAGCAAATATTTGCTTGTTTTATTGCCTGCCAGGTGACAAGATGATGAATTGTTAATTTGGGGACAGTTATAGTGTAACGTTTAATAGTTTTGTGAAATATATGAAACAATATATGCAATATCAGCAATAGTAATAGTGATGCAATCATCATTAATTATAACTGCACCCTTTCACCTGCAAAGCATCCGTCTTTTCTGTCATCGTGTGTGTGTGTGTGGTCCTGGTAAACCCTATGTTACGGGGACAAAATGTCCTTTTTTGGTCCGTATTGGGTAAACAGCTTATAAATCATACAGAGTTATGTTTTTCGAAAATGTAAAAATTCAAAACGCTTCTGTGATGGGTAGGTTTAGGGAATAGAATATACAGTTTGCACAGTATAAAAATCATTGTCTATGGAAAGTCCCCATAAAACATGAAAACCCAATGTGTGTGAGTGTGTGTGTGTGTTTGTGTGAGGTCTGGTGGTTCTGGATAAATGGCAGCTGTGGTGTCAGGCCGTGAGAATGGAGGCAGAGCAGAAAACTTGGTCTGGACTGGTAAATGGAGGTTGATTGAAGAGGTGCTTCACTGCCTGCCTGACTGATGGACTTCAGGCCTGGATGCCTTGTCTGTCTCTCTCTTTCTCTCAGCTGCTGGAGAGGGTCTTTGTCAAGGCTTTGCCAGTCAAACTGATTGAGCTCTTGACCTCTGTCCTCCATGTGCATTGCAGTCTGTCTGTCAGAGCTTTACACTGGCCAGGGATCCACAAAAGCATCCAAATGCTGGTAATTACAGCATTCACTGACATGGAGCAGTTTTGATTAACAAATTGAACCTCAGAACATCTTGTATATTGATCTTGACGTATATTAGCAAACATTTGTTTAATACGATTAAAGGTAAAAAAGGTGGTGACATATTTGAACTAAGTATTGTGTGGAAGAAATGGGTGTGCAAAAGGGTGAATCTCAAGAAGAAATGTCTAAGTTGTCTATATATATATATACTCAATCACAAAAATAATGTATATAATGTACAAAGTATAATTTCTTAAATTATGCATTACACAAAATGCATTACTTGTTGGTTATTTCAGTACTGAGCAGGATATATAATTGCTTTTAATGAGTATTATCTCTGAAGCATCTCAGAGTGACATGAAAGATTTTTTCATCAGTTTACATGCAGTGTTGATGCGATTCTGCTGAGCTCTCGATGTTACTGAGGTCGGTCAGTAATATCAGAGTGTTGAGAGGTCAATTAAAATAGATGGCATGAGTGTGACCAGGTTAAAAATTGCCCTGCCCTTATGGAAGTAAAGGCGACAAGGCCATAAAATCCAATAACAGCACCCCGCCTACACACACACACAGACGGCTCTCCTTGTGTTCCACATGGTAAAGTCTGATTGTTTACCTCTGTTAGTTTGGCTGACGGGTGGCCTTGCTTATGGCTAAGGGCCAGTGACAGCAAGACTGCAGGCCTGTCTGAACCCCCACACTCAGAACACACACACACACACACACACACACACACACACACACACACACACACACACACACACACACACACACACACACACACACACACAATTCCCTGTCATTCAAGAGAGACATACTGCATAGAGTTGTAATTCTTCATGCCTCAGCTGTACACAATGCGTGTAAGGAAAAAAACAAAAAGAACTGAAGTGCAATCAGCTTGAACTGTCTTAGCTGGTATTTTTGTTTGTAAGAGTGTCGTTTTTTATTCCACATAAGCTGCTTTTAGACAGGGCTGTGCAAAATTCCAAATTCCAAAATTGGAATTCAGTTCAAAAGTGCATTTGAATTGAATTGGGCACATCCTACAGGAAGAATGCAACTGGAATTATAGGAAATTCAGTGAATTAAAATTCAGATCATTTCAACAGGTAATGGCATTTGGGGAAATGAAGTATTCTTCCAAGCTGGTCCACATTCAGAAAATATAGCTACAGTTCAAAAGTTTGGGGTCTGTAAGATTTTTAATCTTGAAGTCTCTTATGCTCACCAATGCTGCATTTATTTGATCAATAATACAGTTTTACAATGTAATTTATCGTCGCAATTACTCCAGTTTACAATGTCACATGATCCTTCAGAAATCATTCTAACATGCTGATTTGCTGCTCAAGAAACATTATTATCAGTTGTGATAATAGCAGTTGTGCTGCTTTATTGTTGTGAAAACCATGCTACATTTTATTCAGGATTCTGTAATGAAGAGAAACACACATAGATGCACGTTAAACACATATTTGTATTTAGTGTATATTTAAAGTGTATTATACAGTATGATCAGCAGTCATCAGTATGTGTACAAAACATAGTATATTTAGTACCCATAAACATTATAAATTCAATACGTTTTGTATTGGTGACTTTTTAAAGGTGCCATCGAACTTTTTTTACAAGATGTAATATAAGTCTAAGGTGTACCCTGAATGTGTCTGTGAAGTTGCAGCTCAAAATACCCCATAGATTTTTTAAATTAATTTTTTAACTGCATATTTTGAGGCATAATTAGAAATGAGCCGATTCAGGCTGCGGCCCCTTTAATTGCTCGCGCTCTCCGCCCCCTCCCGAGCTCTCGACTCTATCATTGCATAAACAAAGTTCACACAGCTAATATAACCCTCAAAATGGATCTTTACAAAGGGTTCGTCATGCAGCATGTCTAATCGTGTAAGTATGGTATTTATTTGGATGTTTACATTTGATTCTGAATGAGTTTGATAGTGCTCCATGGCTAAAGCTAACATTACACACTGTTGGAGAGATTTATAAAGAATGAAGATTATACAGACTGCAAGTGTTTAAAAATGAAAATAGCGACTGCTCTTGTCTCTGTGAATAATAATAATAAACGATGGTAACTTTAACCACATTTAACAGTACATTAGCAACATGCTAACGAAACATTTAGAAAGACAATTTACAAATATCACTAAAAATATCATGTTATCATGGATCATGTCAGTTATTATCGCTCCATCTGCCATTTTTCGCTGTTGTTCTTGCTTACTTACCTAGTCTGATGATTCAGCTGTGCACAGATCCAGACGTTAATACTGGCTGCCCTTGTGTAATGCCTTGAACATGAGCTGGCATATGCAAATATTGGGGGCGTGCATATTAATGATCCCGACTGTTACGTAACAGTCGGTGTTATGTTGAGATTCGCCTGTTTTTCGGAGGTCTTTTAAACAAATGAGATTTATATAAGAAGGAGGAAACAATGGAGTTTGAGACTCACTGTATGTCATTTCCATGTACTGAACTCTTGTTATTCAACTATGCCGAGGTAAATTCAATTTTCAATTCGATGGCACCTTTAAACATCTGTTTGTCTAAAACTTTAAACTGCTTTAAACTTTCATCATTCAAAAGTTTTTATATGAATTTCTTTGAATTTTATGTGAATTCTGCGTCCTTAAATTCAAAATAAAATTGCAATTCTGCATCATGTTTGCTCCCTCAGTTCACAAACTCCCTTTAGCACACATACATAGTTTTGAATCTGGTCTGTATCGGGTCGCGGTTCCATTCTCCTCTTTTTCACCAGCAATACTACTGTTGAAACTCTCTGCTGTCAGTCTCAATATAAGAGTCTCAGACCCCCAAAATAAGTTTTGAAAACTTTTTTTTACAGCATATCACAACTGACAAGAACAGCAAGTTCTGCTCTGAACCTGCAGCAGGACCAGATTTGATCTTCAGCATTAACTCTAAAAATAAATAAAAAGATCTGAGAAATAAGGCATGGGCAAATCAGAAGCATTGATCTGTATCGTGCAAGAGCTGATACACCAATCCAGATGACATCAAACTCCCGCTGAAGGTTACGCACACATCAGCGCAGAAAACAACCTCGCATCCTCAGCAAACAAGAGATAGGTTTTGAGAGCTTTCTGAAAGGGGGTCCCAGGTTGGTTTTGGTATCTTTGCAGTAGAAAAACTAGTCCAGACTGACTCGGCTAGAACTCAGTTTCATCCCATTGGACTGAATCGTAGTATCTGTCTTCATTGGCATCGAGTTCAATCAGAAATGCAGACATGAGCATGTCTTTGCTAGAAAGCATCATGGGGGGAAATTTGCACACCGTCAATGTCAGGAGGTTTATCTGAGGAGTGTGGAAAACTGTTTTTCTTAGTGTTGCCAACTTAAGTGCTCCCAAAGATTCCAATAGAGTCTGTCACGACGGATCTGGCCCTCCCAACGCAAGATAAAACGCCTCATAAAAGTGCAGGGAAGTGAGCCCATTTGTGTCTATTAGAGAGAGAAGTTCCAGCAAGCCAGCCATTCCCAGCAACATTGCTTGTCACCGCGGAGAATCCCGCGGGACTGCGCTCTCTCCACCTACGGCTACCACGTTATTATTTCCCCTCCTTCACTCTTCATCCCTTTCTGTGAACCCAGAGGAAAGCACAAGCTCTCTCTCTCTTTTGAAGAAGAGGAATGTATGTGTTTGCTCTTCTCTTTACAGCTAAATTAGGCTGTAGATGGTGAGTGTGGAGGAAGCTGTAACGACGGACAAATAGAATTATTTGCTCAGGCTTGTCTGATCACTCTAACCGTTATCTGGTTCCACATTCTCTACTAGTAAAAGTGTGTTTTATATTATGCATTTTATGTATTGCAATACTATCATAGTTGGTGCTTTTTTTAGTTGCATCACAAGCAAAATTAGTTAAAACAATGACATGAGTTTGAAGACTACAGTATCTGTCCAATCAGTGACAGTGTTTTTTACAATTCCATTTGGTTTTGCTAGTGATGCACATGTCACACACATTATAATTTATGTAGATTTACATTTATTTCAGTGTTTACATGTCTTGCACATTTTAGATGTATGGAATCTGCATTGCCATTTTGTAGGTTATTTTAACATTTGTTTTGGTGCTTTAATTGACTGAAAAGTATTTATCTTTAAATATTTATAATATTGTTATTTTGTAATATTTATAATTGCTGTATATACTTTTATATATAAATTTATTATATCACACTATTTAATCAATTATTTTCTTTCTTATCAGGATCTGATAAATTGATAAATGCCATTGTGGGTCTCTAAAGAACAAAACGACTGCTGTGTGAGAAGAGAAATCAGTACTGTTTACAGGTAAATTAATTAAATATAAAACATCAAAAAATGCATATTGAAATGTCTTTCCATTCAAAATCATTTAACACAGTTAAATAAACATTAATAATTAAAAATATTAAAGACATAATATTTTTTCCTCAATAATTGTTCCTTTTTTCTTTTCCTTTCATTTTTTCTTTTGTGATAATATCCACCACCAACGCAAAAAAAAAAGTATGAAAGTATACTGAAAGTATATGAAAAAAGTAATGTCTATTCCTTTATTTTATAATATATTCTTTGATTTTAGTGGTGTCCATATTTTTTCAAAAAGTACTTTTGCTCTTAATTTCATATGTTATCATACATATAATGTACTTTAGAAATTAGATCTAACCAGTCATTTAAAACTGGGCATTCTTGCCTTCTCCAAAATTTTGTTATTGCTTTAAAAGCTGTAATTCTCAGTAACGCATCTTTATTAAGTATCATATCCTATACCCAAAACTACACTGTAAAAAAGAATTGTTGGTTTAACTTAAAAAAGTAAGTTACCTGGTTACCTGAGTTCATTGAAATTAATTGAAAGTTCACTGAAATGAAAAATTTGAGTTAATACAATGGAAGGTGATTTAGGGTTTAATCAACAGAAACTCAAAATATGATGTTACCTGAACCACATTTATATCTAAGTTAAACTGACAAAAGAAAAAAATATTCTGATAACAAATCATGAAAATATTTTTTTACAGTGTATATTTTGTATCTTTATTATATTTGGTTTCTTAAAAATGTATCCTATTATCTGATTTACTTCTTTCCACATTTTTTTTAATTATTATTTTACAAGTATAAAATATATGAGTATAATGAGCTTTAAGTTCACCACAACTTCTCTAACATCCTAAAGATGAATGATTATATTTGGGAGGATATTTCTGGTATTATGAAATAATTTTCCAAATGTATTCTTGTCGTTATGGAGATTTTAATATGCATTTTAGTATCTTTCTTTTTTTCGTAACAGCCATTCATGCTTAAATGGTACATAGCATTTTATTATTACTATTATATGTTAAAATTATTATATTTAAAATGCATATATTGTATTTTTCTAGTCTAATAATAATTTATTTGCAATCATGTCAAAAACTGATTTAAAAAAAAAAATCTTCATATTGTTTATTGAACACTTGAACATAAAAATACTCATTATTGGTTTCAGTCATGAAAGCAGTTTTGATTAATATAACTTATTGTTATTTCACATAATAGATAACCTCTATTGGCATGTAAAACCACAGTTTGATAAAGTACTCTTTAAATGAAATGTTCTTCAGTGCAGTTCTGACATGCTTATGTGACGAGTAACAACATGTATATCAGTTCACTGACTCATCTGATTCACAGCACTGACAGCAGGCCTCCTGTAATATAGTCATTTCATCTGCAGATGAGTGACCCCCAAAACTGCACATTTCCATGGGCAATTTCAAAGATGTCTTTCTCTGCGCTCAGCGCACGGCTCAGAACGGCCGGCAGAAGAAGAAAGATGAAGACAGAGACAAGAAAAGAGAGATGAAGAAATAGAAATGAAAGGCAAACATCATTCAGAAGTGATGCCAGGGATCCATCAGGCTGCCAGCTCTCACGGTCACGGATAAAGAAGGGAAAAACCTCTCTCCGACTCGGATTCATATTGATGACTGAGGATTCTCAATGGCCTAAAAAACAACCGCGCAGGAATGAGCTGTATTTTCCAGCTTGAGTTCCAGGGCATGTTCCTATTAGTGGGCAGCACTCCTGAAGGAAACGGCATGAGTCTGCATGGATAGATGGCCTGTCACCCAGCCATACAATTATTCCTCTCCTGTCCTACAATGAGCCGTAATGGCCCGGAAGGTTGGGCTCAGATGAGTGAGAGAGAGAGAGAGAGAGAGAGAGAGAGAGAGACCGGGCTATTAATCTAACATATATTCTAGCTCACCTCCTGATATTTTTTTTCAAATCGCTACTATAAAACACGTCCTGCGTTGTCTGTGCCTGGAGAGTCTGGCAAAGCTCTAAATGCTGCGAACTGTCATAAATCAACAGATACACATGTTACAGGACATTTAACTATCAAAAAATGCTGGGTTAAAAACAACCCAAGTTGGGTTAAATAAGGACAAATCCAGCGATTGGGTTGTTTTGACCTAGTGGTTGGGTTAAAAGTTTTATTTAACTCAACTATTGTTTAAAAATTATTATGTCTGGCTTAAAATGAACACAAAATAGGTTGGAAATTAAAAATCAGACACATAATTACTAGGCAATAATCAAAAGGTGAGCATTTATTAATAAGCAATTTAATAAATGTTTATTATTTAATTATTATTAACTTATTAATAAGTGTTTATTTGTTAAACCTATTTTGGGTTCATTTTAAGCAAGCAATAAAGTAATTTTTAAACAATAGTTGGGTTTAATAAAACTACCCAGCAGGTTGGGTCAAACATTTAACCCAACCACTGGGTCAAAACAACCCACTTGGTGGGTTTGTCCATTTTTAACCCAACTTGGGTTATTTTTAACCCAGCATTTTTTAGAGTGTAATCATTTAGGCTGTATTGATGATAGCTATTGCAATATACACTAATGTTTTAAAGTTTGTGGTCAGTAAGATTTTTCTTTTTCTTTTTTTTTATTCAGCAAGGACACCTTAATTTGATCAAAAGTGACAGTAAGGCATTTATAATGTTACAAATGAACTTTCTTTTCATCAAAGAATCCTGAAAAAATGTATCATGATTTCCACACAATACTAAGCAGAAAAATAGTTTTTTACATTGATAATAATAGAACCATTATTAATAATTGAACACAAATAGTAATTGTAAATAACTGAGCAGCATATCGGTATATTAGAATGATTTCTGAATGATAATGTGACACTGAAGACTGGAGTAATGATGCTGAAAATATATAACAGTTATTTTAAATTGTAATACTATCACAAAAAGTATCTAACAATATTACTGTTTTACTGTTTTTTGATAAATTAAAGGGTTAATTCACCCAAAAATGAAAATTATCCCATGATTTACTCCCTCAGGCCATCCTTGGTGTATATGACTATCTTCTTTCAGATGAACACAATCAGAGTTATATTTAAAAATATCCTGGCTCTTCCTTATCCATCATAAAAATAATCCATACAGCTCCAGGGGATTAATAAAGGCCTTTTGAAATGAAGCGATGGGTTTTTGTAAGAAAAATATCCATATATAAAACTTTATTAGCTATAATAACTAGATTCCAGCAGACGGCCGTACGCAACGATTGGCGGTGGAAGAGTGACCTCTGACCCGACACATGACGCAATGAAAGGAAACGCAGAGGATAGAGCAAAACAAAACACCGGTCATGAATTAGAAGTCAAGAACGAGAAATTTAAAAGAGAAATGTCGGAGGATATCGATATAAGATGGTTTTTTTTTTTTTTTTTCCTCGATTTTAGAATGGATGGATGATTTTTTGGGCTTCAAAATCTTTGAAGAGCCAGGATATTTTTAAATGATTGTGTTCATCTGAAAGAAGATAGTCATTTACACCTAGGATGGCTTGAGGGGGAATAAATAATGGGATAATTTTCATTTTTGGGTGAACTAACCCTTTAAATACAGCCTAGGTAAGCATAAGAGACTTCTTTCGAAAACATTAAAAGAATCTCAGTCATTCCAAACCTTTGGTAGCATATCAAGCATATTAATATTACAGTAAATTAACAAAATTAAGATTTTATGAACTATTTTATTATGCATTCAATTAATTAGATAAATAAAAAATAGAATAAAATGTAAAAATATTTTACAAGAATATGTGAATAGTGTGAATGTAATATGCATATAATCACACACGTTACCTAAATGCCTTTGCATGTCAACACATTAATGAGTGTTTAACACCTTCCGTCCTGACCAACAGCTGAAACAGTCCCTGTGTGCTGCTGTCTTCTGATCCATTAGAATCTGGCTGCCTATTCACCCCAAATCCATTATCATTAGTGTGTGTGTGTGTGTGAGTGAGTGAGCCGTCCTGGCCCTGGCGTTTGGCTGCGGTGGTCTTATGCACAAGGGTCTTCGCTCTGGTGCAGTCGCCGATGAGCAACACCTGCTCCAGGCTCACTGAGACACCTCGACGCATCTCATGCAACACTTGTTCTGTCAGAATGCGACGCAGACCGCAGCCCTGCCAGACGCCCCTGACTCTGAGGTAGACTTTCACACTTGTCCTTTCCACACACACACACACACATATGTCTGAGTCCGTCCGTCCACTCCTTGTCTCCCCCCATCAGCCGGTACCCAACCCTTCCCAGGAGGTCCCCGGGGCCCCGGAGGCCCGCAGTAGAGGGGACAGAAAGTGAAGTGGACAGAGGAGAGGCCCTTTGGAGGATCCAGTCAAGCGTGGCCATGAAGACCCTGGCTGTCCGATGTCACTCTCTCTATGATATCCTTCAGTGCGTCTGAGCCGACCGCAGATACCTGCATTATAAATGAGAGGGCTTTTATTTCCATCACAGACAGTCCCGGCTGCAAGCGTCCAGACAACAGACACTATTCTTCTCTTTCTTAGCCTGAAAGCCCAACATGTGCACTGCTGTAGTCAGAATGAGCAGATGTTAATTATAAAATACTGAAGTGCACTGGTGAAGTGCTCGAGTACAGATGGATTATGGTAGTTGTGTTGATCTTGTAGATCTAATGAAATGTTCAAAATTGCAAGGATACAATAAGAAATTAGAGAGTTATCTTTATCATTAAATCATAAAATGCTTTTCAGGAGTTTTAGCAGAAATAGTTATTTTTTGTATCACTAAATAGCCATTTTGCTTTAGCATAATATACTCTCTTTTAAGCATAATTATTGTATTCTTAAAATAAAGTAGTAGTAAAAAAAATACTATATATATATATATATATATATATATATATATATATATATATATATATGTGTGTGTGTGTGTGTGTGACCCTGGACCACAAAACCAGTCATAAGGGTCAATTTTTTGAAATTGAGAATTATACATCATCTGAACGCTGAATAAATAAGCATTCCATTGATGTATAGTTTATTCGGATAGGACAATATTTGGCCATATACAACTATTTGAAAATCTGGAATCTGAGGGTGCAAAAAAATCAAAACATTGAGAAAATCGTCCCTAACAATGCATATCCGCTCACAAAAATAGATTATTGATATATTTACGGTAGGAAATTTACAAAATATATTCATTTTCAATTTACAAATATACCTTATGACTGGTTTTGTGGTCCAGGGTCACATATATACACACACACATAATTTATTTATTTATTGGGGAAGAAATGCATTAAATTGATCAAAAACTGACATTTATAGTGTTACAAAAGATTTCTGTTTCAAATAAATGCTGTTCTTTTGAACTTTATATTCATCAAAGAGAAAAAATAAATGTTTTCAGCATTGATTATTATAAGAAATGCCTCTTGAGCATCAAATTAGCACCAAATCAGCATTAATATAATAAAATATATTCATGTAGAAAACAGTTATTTTAAATTGTAATAAAATATTCACAATAGCCTCAATATTACTGTTTTTATTGTGCTTTTGATCAAATAAATGCCGCCTTAATTGGTGACCATAAGATACATCTTTTAAAAAAAATTATAGAATCATACCAACCCCAAGCTTTTTAATGGTATAGTACATATATGACAGGTTTGAGCTAGATTTTTTTTTTATAAAATACAGAGGTAACACTTTACAATAAGGTTCATTTGTTAACATTAGTTAATGTATTAACTAACACGAACTAACCATGGGCAATACATTTGTTACTGTATTTATTAATCTTTGTTAACGTTAGTTAATGAAAATACATTGTTTGTTCACGTGCATTAACTAATGTTATCAAATACAACTCTTGATTTTAATAATGTATTAGTAAATGTTGAAATTAACATTAACAAAGATTAATATATGCTGTAAAAGTGTAGTTCATTATTAGTTCATGTTAACTAAAGTAGTTAACTAATGAACCTTATTGGTAAAGTATTACCTTATTGGACTTGTAGAGATGTAGCCCTTGTGACAACTAGCCCCAGCTTCCCTTATAATGAAACATATTTGCAATATTAGGAAACACTAATAACAATTAGAATGACATTATCTTATTCTACATGTTGTTACTGCGTGTACAAATAATTACATTACTTGAAAAATAAGCTGAAATGCCTGAAGGTGCTGAAACTAATACTAAATCAGCCAATTATAATAACCGGAATGAAGGTCTTAAAGGATTTTTGGCCTGACCTTTATAGAATTTATTGGCTCGGTTTTTGCCGAGAGGGAAATGGAGAAGAACCTCCGCCAACTCCTCAAAAGTGGTTTGTTAAAAAATACCACTGATGCATTAAAAGCAGGAGGGGACTTTTTATGTACCTTTTGCCATTTGCTGATAATTTAAGTTAAGATAAAGCGGCGTCCTCGAAACCAGAGTGGAAAATATGCCTGTTTATCTGCGCAGAACAATAGCGAGGCCCGATCTGGCCGGCGTACAGTGGCAAATTTCCTAATTAGGTTATATCGCCTGCGGTCACATTTTTCGTGAGTTCTTTCTGTGTTCAGCGGAAGACCAATTAGCACTCGTAGCCTCATGAACATGGTATAATGAGAACCCTCAACCCTGGCGGAAAGCAAATACCACGACTCTGCAATAAGGAGCTTATTTCTCCTCTTCTTTCTGCGCAAGCCAGCTGGCTCTGACACGCCGTAAAACTGGAGGACGAGGAAGAGTGGAACAAGACAAAACAGGCTTTAGCAGGACAAGCTGTCCATGTCCCAGCATATCTGTGTGTGCCATAAGATGTCCGGTCGCAAAACAACAACTGCTGACACTGGAACTGACGAGAGGGGGAGGCTTTCAAACAGAACGGGGTCGGGGCTTTTCTTTTCCAGATTTAACATGAATAAGCTTGAATTTAGGGGATTACTGCGGATGGCGACTTGATTTGTTTATTTATTTTTTTGGGTGCTAACAGAATCTGGCATGCCACCGCCGAACGCTCGTGCCAGCAGCGTGTTCGGGGAGTGGCGACTGAAACGCAGACCCGCTCTGTCCTCCTTATCAGACGCTCAATGTGCTGCCTGTTAGTTACGCTGTTTTATTGAAGATTTCCCCAAATCGCTGTTGGTTCTTCCTCACTTCCTGGCCTTCAGCAGCTGTCCGTCAGCCAGAGCTGGAAAGAGACTTGAAATTAGGATTTCAAGTGCTGCAAGATTAGGAAAATTCCCTTGGTTTTGTGACCTTTTGAGTGTGGTTTAAATTAACGATGAAAGTGCCCAATTATGATGGCTGCAAGCAAAACGAGAAAATCGAGAAAAACGTACCGATTGATCTATATATTATATTATATTATATTATATTATATTATATTATATTATATTATTATATTATATTATATTATATTATATTATATTACATTGTTATTTTATGCTATATAATTATGTATCTTGGATTAGATTTAAATTAATGATGAGAGTGTCCAAATATGAAGGCTGGAATGATAGCATAAAGATAACATTTTAAGCATACAAGTGCATCACTAAATATAATATAATATAATATAATATAATATAATATAATATAATATAATATAATATAACGCTATATTATATTATATTATATTATATTATATTATATTATATTATATTATATTATATTATATTATATTAGATTAGATTAGATTAGATTATGTTGTTATTTTATGCTATATAATTATGTATCTTGGATTAGATTTAAATTAATGATGAGAGTGTCCAAATATGAAGGCTGGAATGATAGCATAAAGATAATATTTTAAGCATACAAGGGCATCACTATATATAATATAATATAATATAATATAATATAATATAATATAATATAATATAATATAACGCTATTATATTATATTATATTATATTATATTATATTATATTATATTATATTATATTATATTATATTATATTATATTATATTATATTATATTATATTATATTATATTATATTATGGAGTTTTTGGTCTATGCGCCTCATTTGGACATTTTTTTAAGGTGCTGTGAGTTCCTGGCTTTTCTTAGTGGTTGTTAGCATATTGCATAACGAATTATGCACTGAAGTTTAAGTGATTCACACAAACCCTAAATATGAGTGATGCTTGCCTTAGCTTGAATATAATGGGTTTTTATGAATTAAATATTGCATAATCAATGTATAATTGATTTTTAAAATGGTTTAGTAGAACATTTCATTAATTCTCTATGGACAAATGGTTAAACTAATGTGGTCTTTATCATTTTCTTTTCTGATCAGAGATATGATGGCTGCCTCCCTCTCTTCAGACCAACATTAAAGTGAAGGTGGCCTGGGGATCTCTCTCTCCCCCTCTCTTTCTCTCTCTTTCTCTCTCTCTCTTCATCTGTCTATCAGCCCGTAAGCCAGCCATGGAGATGAAACACAGAACACACTCGTCTTTATGGGCCCCTATGAGCAGCCAAAAAGATCTGCAGGAAAAACGGCCACTGCTGCCACCACCACCACCACAACAACAACAACACTGGTGACAGTTCAGCCTCAGGATAACAAGACTTTATAACCTCATGAAGAGACTGTCTGATCATCCGGCCTGATCTTTATGATTCAGACAGAAGGAAAGAGAAGCCCAAGAAGAGAGGAAGGGTACCTCTGAGAGACGCTGAGGTTATATATGTTTGTCTCGTACCACATACACACCTGCTGCTCGTGTCCCTCCTCACTCCATGAACTCAAAGGAAGGAGAATCCAGAAATGTCCTGCAGAGAACAAAAAAAAAATGAACAATTCGGAATAGAAACCTTCGGAGACAGTGGCTCAGTTAGTGCAGTGATGCATGGAATAGTGAAAATGAAACAGACTGAAAATGTCTTAACTTATGAATGAATCATTCTGATTCATTCGTTTTATGAACTGGATCAAACGATTCATTGAAAAGATCCAACTCAGATGAATGATTCCTCCAAGAATTGGGACAATGCTGTTTCTTAGCTATCATAATGAGTATAGCACATAATTCATATATGGACCACTTTTAAAATACATGTATAGTGCTTTTTTATTTATTTATTTTAATTGAAAGCCACTAGAATGTTCTTAACACAAATGTATCATTTATTTTTTAGAATAAAATAAAATTTGTATTTTTTATTTATTTATTTTTTTTAAATGTCACGAAAACAAATGTAAATGTTTCCTTAAAAGAAGCATCACCAAAGGAAGAGGTTAATTTGAATGAATATATAATTATACAGAATGTGTGAATTATAATATTTAATACTACTACTAATAATTATTTTTAATATTATTATCATCATCATTGTGCATGTTAATATTGATGAACAAATAATTATATATTTTATTATTATAATTTTTTATTATTTTTTAGATTGTATTGTATATTTATACATAATTATTTTATTTATTAAAACTAGGCAATATGAAAATCAGTCTTCATTCTTTTAGAAATTTAACAAGGCCACACAGGGTCTGTTTTTTTTTTTTTTTTTTTTTTTTTTTAAATAGTTTTATAAAATGTTTCTTTTTTTGTGTCATTACAATTTGAGTGAATTAGTCACTCAAATTACAAAGAAAATGCTTGGTATTTTTTACATAATTTCCCTCATTTTAAGTAGCAGAAAAATAGCTAATGTATTTATTACATGTATGATATTCAAAATATGGTTATATTATCAAAACAGTCAGCTATCAACACAAGATTGTCTGTCCAATGTAAATGAATCCTTGAATAGATGATTGCAAACCTTTTTTTTTTTTTTTTTTTTTCCTCAGGTCTGCAGCTTGTATTAGTACTCAGAGAGATTCATATCTGCTTCCTGTATTTCCACATCACTGATTACTACAGTAAAGGCCTCTGGGATTCGCCCTCCGCCTGTCAGAGTTCTGTCAGAGCGCTTTTCTCCTTATTACCTGTAATATCAGCCCCCCTTTTAACCCTTTTTAACATGAGCACCTCAGTCTGCTTTTAAGGACGCTTGTGCTTTCTACAGGAAGTCCCATAATTCTCTCCAGACTGGGGCTCTTGGGTTTTAGCGGTATGGTTGTATGGCGTCTTTTTTAGTTCACATCATGAAGCGATCAGGGCATTGAGTCTGAACAAGGCTGACAGGTCCATATACAGTACGGCCTCTTTCCCAGCGTCGGCCTATTCTTCCCGTTCACGCTTCAACGTCCGCCGACATCTGATAGATATTTCCTTCTCATTACAGCCAGCCTTCAAACACAAATGACACGTTTTCAAAACTTCGTTCCAACTAAACATCTTTCACATCTTAATTGGCGCTCGAATGTGCTCGGTCGCCAACAGCGTCGTTAGCATGAGAAGTCCGCGGGATATAAAAATCAATCTTTGTGATATTATTTCTGCCGTGTAAGGCGGTCAAAATGGTCATTGAGTCGCAGTCGTTCCCTTCAAAACTATATCAGTCAGAATAGCCTAAATTGAAGTGTGGAGTTGAAGCGTTGGCGAAAAAAAGCTATTTCTTACCCTGAGGGAAACCCGTGGGAGAAGCTTCATATAAATCTAAAGAAACAACATCGATATCAACATCTGGGGCATCATCTTCTCCCGGTGCGGACAACCCGCTCTCTCTTACACATATCCACATAAAACACTCGCACGCGCCTTCATACTCGCACGTGATATGACCTTTCAGCGAGCGAATCGCTTCGGATGAAACATTTATGAACCGGACATATCAAAACATTCCTGTTGAAATACCTCTGTATTTTCATTATTTATTTTGCTTTCTTTTTTCCCTCTCCCAGCCATCTATCAGCACAATATTTGCCACACATCAGAATCCATCTGACCTTAAATATGCAACCCGAAACCGGAAAATGACTTGGCACATTTGAGGGGGTAAAACGTAGAGGCGGTCTCTGTGGAATATTGAGTATCCACCAAAGCCCAGTTTGAGGTGTAAGAGTCGACCCTCTGCCTTGTCAGCACCCTCACATCAAAACTTCCATGCGGTTTCCCCAGGAAAAGCCGTCTGGGTCCTGGCGGTGACCTTTCTAGACTGCCGTTAACCTCTCAGGGATTCTAGATCCTTCTCTTCCTGCTCCTGACCCGGGGCAATGAGTGCCAGTGACCTCTGAACCCCAAATCTAAGGGGGAAAAAGGACCCAGAACCTCCTCCTTCCCAGCAGACAGTTCTGTGTCACGGTGGAGACCCAGAGGAGAGACGGCACTGGTGAGAAAGGCCTGCGAATGGATCGCATTTCTCTGTCTGGCTTGGCGGAAAAGCCCACGATAGACGCGAAAGACTGTCGAGATAAATCCAGAGAAAGTGAGAGAGAAATGGGACTCCGTATGTAGGTATTCTGTAAGGCCAAAAATCCGTGTTGGTGCGTGAAAAAATACATGAGAAATTGAGACACAGCCGGGTGAGGGAGATAGGTGGTTAATTTTTCTATTTATATGGAAAGCTTTGCTTCAAAATCTGTTGTTTGGGAGTCTGATCACTGAACACGGCACTGTAATCGCTTCATGTTTCTTTGAAAGACCGTCAGCCAAGTCAAACCTAAACTGATATGTTGTATTTGATATGTTTTCTGTAGTTACAGTGACCCCAAAAAGATACTGCAGTTTTTGTTTGCAGACGTTGGTTGCTTCGACACACTACCGTTCAGACATTTGGAGTCGGTAAGATTTTTTAATGTTGTTGAAAGAAGTCTCTTATGCTCAACAAAGGCATTCGTTGCATTTATTAAATCACAAATACCATAAAAACAGCAAAATTGTAAAATATTATTACTATTTAAAATACTTTTTCCCCAATTTGAATATCTTTTAAATTGTAATTTATTCCTGTGATCAAAGCTGAATTTCCAGCATCATTTCTTCAGTGTCACATGATCCTTCAGATGATTATTATTTTATGAACAGATTATGAACATTATTTTATGAACAAGTTCAAAAGAACAGCATTATAAATGTCTTTACTGTCATTTTTGATCAATTTAATGCATCCTTGCTGAAGTATTAAAAATCTTACTGACCCCAAACTTTTAAAATGCTAATGTATTTTAAGGCAGCGGCTATTTGCACTAAGTACAAATTCTGATATATGCGATATATGTTATTTACACTAATGTTCAAATTGTGATGTATGCTATTTACACTAAGTGAAAATAGCATATTTTCTTAGTGATAGATGCTATTTACAGTAAGTACATATAGTGATATATGCTATTTACACTGTCCACAATGTGATATATGCTATTTACACTAAATGAAAATAGCAGTATTTTCTTAGTGATGCTATTTTCATGTGCAAATAGCAACAGATTCTATTTACACTATATGAAAGTATTTCAGTACATTATAAAAGAGTATGCAATAACATATTGAGTGTAAATGATTATTAAATAAATGCTGTCAATAAAGCCCTCCCTGCACCTGACACATGACAAACCAGGGCCCAGATCAGGACGCAGACAAACTGGCTAAACCGACCGTCTGCTAGCCGCCTCACGTCACAGAACTCAAATAATTCACAGCACATAGAAACTCTTTCACCTAGATATTATCACATAGAGACTGTGTCTGTACCTCGAACTAGTAAATACAAAAAACTTCCGAAACCTTTTAAGGGTAAAAATTTAATTGATGTTCAAAAAATGAAAATCACAGATAAATCAGATAAACAAATGATAAAGCTTGGGTTACTGAATATTAGATCTATTTCTTCAAAAGCACTTATTGTAAATGAAATTATCACAGACAATAAACTAGACTTGCTGTGTTTGACAGAAACCTGGCTAAAACCAGACGATTACATTACTTTAAATGAATCTAGTCCTCAAGGTTATGATTATCGACACAATCCTCGACAGAAAGGCAAAGGGGGAGGTGTTGCTGTAATTTATAGTAATATATTCAGAATCATTCAAAAGAATTTCAAATATAACTCCTTTGAAGTGATGGTGCTTTATGTATCATTATGTAAGTTGACATTTGTGCTGGCTACTGTATACAGGCCACCAGGACACCATACTGACTTTATCAAAGAATTTGCTGATTTTCTATCAGAGTTAGTACTGGCTGCGGATAAAGTCCTTGTTGTTGGTGATTTTAATATCCATGTAGATAATAATAAAGACGCATTTGGATTGGCATTTGCAGACATTTTAAACTATTGGAATTAGACAACACGTGTCAGGACCCACTCATTGTCATAATCATACCTTAGATCTAATACTGTCGCATGGAATTGATATTGATGCTGTTGAAATTCTACAGCAGAGCGATGATATATCAGATCATTATTTAGTGTCGTGTATAATACAATTAGCCAAGGCTACAAAACCACCACCCAGCCATAAATATTGTAGAACCATCACGTCTACCACTAAAGATTGCTTTATAAATAATCTCCCTGAGCAGTTTCATCGCCTTAGTATACCTGACAACTTAGAAGAACTCGATGCTGCAACAGAAACTATTGGCTCTCTCTTTTCCAGCACATTAGATGCAGTCGCTCCTTTACGTCTAAAGAAGATTAAGGAAACTAATCCAACGCCGTGGTATGATGAGCACACTCGGGCTCTAAAACGAGCAGTTAGAAAAACTGAACGTAGTTGGAAGAAAACAAAACTAGAAGTTTTTCGCCTTTCGTGGAAAGAAAAAATGATTGAGTACAGAACGGCTATAAGAAATGCTAGATCTACTTATTTTTCAAATCTCTTAATAGAAAACAAACATAATCCTAGGTATTTATTTGACACAGTGGCTAAATTAACTAGAAACAGAGATTCAACTGCTGACGTTTCCATAGAGCACAGCAGTAATGACTTTATGAACTTCTTTACTTGCAAGATTGATAATATTAGAGAGAAAATTAAAAACATGCAACCGTCCACAGTTTCGCTTCAGACAGTGCACTGTAGTGTCCCTGAGGTAAAACTAGAATCATTCGCCGCTATAGGAGAGGAAGAATTATCTAAACTTATCAAATCATCAAAATCAACGACATGTATGTTAGACCCAATGCCGACTAAACTACTGAAAGAAATGCTTCCAGAGGTCGTAGGTCCACTTCTTGATATAATTAATTCATCCTTAACACTAGGATACGTGCCAAAAACCTTTAAGCAGGCTATTATTAAACCTCTTATTAAAAAACCTCAACTAGATCCGAGAGATTTAGTAAATTACAGGCCAATCTCGAATCTACCTTTTCTGTCAAAGATACTAGAAAAGGCAGTTTCAACACAACTGTGCTCCTTTTTAGAAAGAAATGGAATCTGTGAGGATTTCCAGTCAGGATTTAGACCATACCATAGTACTGAGACTGCTCTCGTTAGAGTTACAAATGATCTACTCTTATCATCCGATCGTGGCTGTATTTCTCTATTAGTGTTATTAGATCTCAGTGCTGCTTTTGACACTATCGATCACAACATTCTTTTAAAAAGACTTGAAAACTATATTGGCATTAGTGGAATTGCTTTGGCATGGTTCAAATCGTACTTATCTGACCGTTATCAGTCTGTAGTAGTTAATGAAGAGATGTCGTATCGCTCACAAGTTCAATATGGAGTACCACAAGGCTCAGTACTAGGACCGTTGCTTTTCACTCTGTACATGCTGCCCTTAGGAGAGATAATTAGGAAGCATGGTGTTAGTTTTCACTGCTACGCTGATGATACTCAGCTCTATATTTCCTCGCGCCCTGACGAAACCTACAAATTCACAAAACTAACAGAATGCATAGCTGACATTAAAAACTGGATGACAAGAAATTTCTTATTATTAAATTCAGAAAAACTGATATCCTAATCTTTGGACCAAAAACTTCCTCACGAAAAAACCTTGAATACTCCCTAACGCTTGACGGGTGCTCCATTAAACCTTCGTCCTCAGTTAGGAACCTGGGTGTGCTCTTCGATACCAATCTTTCATTTGAAAGTCATGTTTCTAGTATCTGTAAAACCGCCTTCTTCCATCTAAAAAATATATCTAAATTACGACATATGCTCTCAATGACAAATGCGGAACAGTTGGTTCATGCATTCATGACCTCAAGACTAGATTATTGTAACGCTCTACTGGGTGGTTGTTCTGCTCGGCTTTTAAACAGACTACAGTTGGTCCAAAATGCGGCAGCTAGAGTTCTTACTAGAACCAGAAAGTATGACCATATTAGTCCAGTTCTGTCAACATTACATTGGCTCCCTATTAAACATCGTATAGATTTTAAAATCTTGCTACTTACTTATAAAGCTCTAAATGGTTTAGCTCCCCAGTACCTAAGTGAGCTCTTAATGCATTATAGTCCTTCACGTTTATTGCGATCTCAGAATTCAGGCCAGTTGATAATACCCAGAATATCAAAATCAACTGAAGGCGGCAGATCCTTTTCCTATTTAGCACCTAAACTCTGGAACAATCTTCCTAGCATTGTTCGGGAAGCAGACACACTCTGTCAGTTTAAATCTAGACTAAAAACACATCTCTTTGCTCTTGCATACACATAACACATTATCAATACATTAACATTTTTCAAATCCGTTAAAGGATTGTTACGCTGCAATAATTAGGTCGGCCGGAACCGAGAACATTTCCTATAACACTAGATATACCTGTACATCAGAATAAGAATGGCATCTACGCTAATATCTGTCTCTCTGCTTATCCTGAGGTTTGCCGGGTGCTGGATCCAGGCCGTATCCAGATCAGATGGAGAACCTGTGTCTGGACCTGACTACAACGTAGCCCAGGAGACAATGGGCCTACAGATCCAGTTCTGGCTGCATCTATAATTCAGATTTTTAATCCCCGTATCCGCTTACATATATTTATATATAATCTATTTTTAATCTCTATAATAAAAATGTATAATTCAGATTTTGATCTCCATATCCATTTACATATATTATATATATCTTCCAAGGGGTTTTTTCCCTCCTAGGACTTTTTTCCCAGTGTTAGCACGCTGGGTTTTTCTCCTAGGGGGTTTTTTCCACCCCTGGGAGTCAGCCGACATTGGCTTAATGTAGCACCATCTTGTATATGTTACATATTACCACGCTTGTTTGTACAGCTTATTTTTAACCACTTCCCTTTTTTCTGTGCTTCTAATATGTAAAGCTGCTTTGAAACAATTACCAATTGTAAAAGCGCTATATAAATAAATTTGACTTGACTTGACTTGACCTACCCCTCCCCGATAAACATTATTAAATAACAGTTAGGCACTTTAATTCCACTTTTCACATATTTTCTTCATATTTATTGAAAAAAAAATGCCTTTCCAATCTGATGTGCGGCGGGAAAAGGGAGATTCGAACTCGGGTCGATCACGTCAAAAGTATATACAACGCGGTTTACTCCCCACTGCTGCTGATAGGGCGCAGGCGGAGGTGGGCGGAGTTAGTGTAAATAGCCTCTGCCAACAAGGCAAGCTATTTGCACTTATTGTTAATAGACACTCCGTTTATGGCATGCAATAACATTTTGACATTTTTAAATGTGGCACAATACTGTATATATTTATTGATTTATTGTATTCCCAAAATCAAAAGGCAATAAATAAGAAATTATATTTTTGTTCAATAAAATCAAGGACGTTTTTGAATCATAGCATTATTATGGCAGTCATTGTTATGAAAACATCTCTTATGATAAAAAGGTTTGTATTATCTAATATAAAAAAAAAAGGATTATTTAAATTGTAAAGTTTTTAAACATCATGGTAATATTTGTTGTACTGCATTTAATTTGTGCTAATTAAAATTACATCAAAAACATTTAATCAAGGAAAAAAAAATCTAATGAGTTACCATTGAGAATAATGGAGATTAAATGCATTGCAATAATGAGAATTTAGGTGGAAATATACTAGACCAAATTTCAGTATAAATTGTTCATGAAACCTTTCTTTCATAACTTGTCATTTCAGTCTAACATATTTTGCATGCATAAACTCTTAATAAACCAGATACTTATTTCTTATTTTCTTTTGATTTTGGAGTGAAAGTGGTTTAGTAAGCTTCACCAATATACACAAGCATGCATAAAGACACAGCATGTTCACTAGCAACAAAATTGGCTCCTTTTTACCAAACACATACACACTACAGATGAGTAATTGTGAAAACAACAAGGTCATGGAGTGTTCTGTGCAAACAGACGTCTCTTGGAGTGCCGTCCCTCCCCCGGTTGCCGTGGCCCTGTGTGCAAGGTGCACCTGGGCAGCTCCATCACCCCCGGTGACCATATGGATGGGTCAAAGGACACACACATACACACACAGATGCACCTGGACACTCTCTCTCACACACACACACACACACACACACACACACACACACACACCTCATGCACAGAGGGAGAGAGAGATTGAGAGAGCGCACCTGTGCTTTAAACAGACCCCCGGAGGTACCTGAACATGAGGAGATTAGAATGAGGAGAGAGAGAGAGGGGGAGATTTTAGCGTTTTCAACAAACTGCACGAGAACATATTTATCAGACATTGGGGGAGTGTTTCAGTCTTTTCACAGTAGTGAGGACAAGTTTTCTTGAAGTGACCTAGACCTACTTGCAGCAGAACGGTTCTGTGCCAAGTCTTTCTTTAAAAACCCATCTTTATTCTGCTACTATTATTAGTGGTGCTTGCTTTAGCAATAACTATTGTTATTTCCAGGCCCACACAGAATCTGCAGGCCTGGCTCTGAAAGCGAAAGCTCAGCAGATTTCAGCAGAATTGGAACTTCTATCATTCACAAAGTTCTACATATCCTTCCCCTTCTGTGTTTGTTAATTGTTTTGGTTAATATGCACTTAGATATAATATAAAAAATATAATATAATCAGATCTGTTTATGAGTACAATTTATGATGTATTCTGGAGAATTTCATGAATTTTCTCCTAACATCAGAGCAGAAAAATGCCAAAAAATGTGCAAATTCTGACTGGATTTGGTTATTGCTTAAACTTTTTTTCTGCTCAACTTTTGTAGGTAACTTGTCTCTCATATTTATGTTACAGGCATGAATGATACCTTTTATTTAAATATATTTCTTTTATATATTTAATTTTTTGCTGGACAGATGATAAAATGGTGGCACAAAAATCCCATAGATTTTATTTTATTTCATTTTTAGGCTTTTTTAGCTTTATTAGACAGATTTTGATTTTATTTTTTGTCTTTATTCAACATTTTTATTGTATTATTATTTTGTTTTATGTAATTTTAAGCACTTTATGTCTTTATTGGACATACCGGGCAGGGGAATAGGATTTTTTATTTTATTTTATATTTTATTTTAATATTTTATTTTATTTTAGGCATTTATGTCTTTACTGGACATACCGGGCAGGGGAATAGGATTTTTATTTTTATTTTATTTTATTTTATACTCTATGTCTTTATTGGACATACCGGGCAGAGGAATGGGGATTTTATTTTTTTTTATTATTTATTTTATTTTATTTTATTGTATTGTATTTTCCACAAGAGCAGAGATATGGGGTGCAAATAACACATACCATTTACATTTTACCTAAATGACGAGACTTATTTGACTCATTTTTCCTCTCAGCATTGTCCATTGTCTCTGAATGGTACTTGAGAGGATGATCATAACGAGCTCATTATGAACGTATAGTTAATAAGAGTCTCTGTCATTATCTCTTCATCTGCAATTGGGCCTGATCATTTCCACGTCTGTTAATGGTGTCATATAGTTATTTTGTTTGATCATTATCTCGCGCATGTCTCTAAAGAGGACGTGTGTAGGCCTGCAGTGTGCCACTGAGCGTGCTGAAATATATCTTTCACAAGTTTTGTTTGATGACTTCAGTCTTTAATATTTTTGCACTCTGTACTTTATTGCTCAAGCATGCAGAGAAATGTCTTCCTAGAAGCTGATTATAGCGAAGGGCTCATTCCTCTCGCCAACACCTGTTCCACTGCAATTTACCTGTTTACTGACAAGTTACCAATGTGATAATTTACCCGAGCCCGGTCTGCGTTCCCTGTCCGTACACCTACTGCTCTGAGCTGCCGTACAGCAGATGTGTGTGTGTGAAAGAGAGAATGAGAAAAAGAGAGAGCGAACTGAGAAACAGTGAGGGGGAAGTGCATTAGCCACTGTGTGTCTCTAGATCACTCATTTTGTTTATCATGTAAAACTTAATATGTAATTTGTGAAATGATTGTCTTTGTAAATGTGAAATCACATAAGGGATAGTTCACACAAAAACACAAATAAATTCATTATTTACTCATCCTCATTCCTGAGTTTGTCTGAACAGTTTTTTTTTATATTTTTCTAAATATCTTCGTTTGTGTTCCACAGAAGAAAAAAGTCTTACAGATTTGGAACAACATGCACTCTTTGGAAAAATAAAAGGTTCAGTTGGGTTCTATATAGAACCCTAGGGGTTTGACTCAGTGTATGCTAAAAGGTTCTCTATAAGGAGAAATGTCTCAAATGATTGCTACTTTAATATTTAATGGATTATTTACATTTTGTTCTAGTGATAAAATGCTTACAAGCGGCTTAATTCATAACATTTGAATGAAAGTAAAAATGATTAAAAGAAAAATGAACTTAACATGAACCCTTAAAAGGTTCTATATATGAACAGACTGACTGACAGAACCCCTTTAAGATTCTAGAACCTTTGCTTCTAGTGTAAACTACGGAAGAGGATTAGGGCCAAGCAATAATAATAAAAAAAAAAAAACCATCTCGAGATTAAAGTTGTTAAATTTCGAGAAAAAACTAGTTAAATTTCGAGAAAAAAGTTTAAATAAAATGTTGAGAATAAACTTGTTAAATTACGAGAAAAAACTTGTTAAATTTCAAGAAAAAAAGTCGAGATAAAATGTTGAGAATAAAGTCATTAAATGAGAAAAAAGTCGTTAAATTACGAGAACAAATTTGTTAAATTACGAATTTGTTCTCATAATTTAACGACTTTTTTCTCGTAATTTAATGACTTTATTCTCAACATTTTATCTCGACTTTTTTCTCGAAATTTGACGAGTTTTTTCTCGTAATTTAATGACTTTAATCTCGAGATGGTTTTATTTTTTATTATTGCTTGGCCCTAATCCTCTTCCGTAGTAAACAGTTAGTAAGTTATACCATGAATTATTTATTTTTGGGTGAACTATCCCTTTAATGCAAGTATGTGTTTTTTTTTTTTTTTTTTTTTTTATCATTTTGCATATGAACAATAACATAACAGGCCAACATAATTTAAATTATATATCTTCACAGACTGAGAAATAACAAATTGTAATACATAATGTCACAACAAAACAAAATAAAGTATGTGTTTTTATTGTGCACGTTAAATGGGGCTATATATAGTTTAATTATTGTAAATGTGTGAAAAATGTGTCACAAAACTTAAAAAACGAGACCTTTCCCGACTTCCTAGGTTGTTTATTAAAGCCTGTAGACTGATTTTTATGTCAAGGACTGGGGTCGTTTTTTCCGGGAAATTCAAAAGGATGTGACAGTTACGCGCGCTCCCGCGAACCTCTCTTCCGTTTTATAACACATGAAACTAATGCTTACACATTTCAGGATAATGTCGTCATGCAAAAAAAAAAAAAGGATTATTTTAAACTATAGTCTCACACAGCCAGATATATAGTCTATAGTCTCAAATAGGCATATAAAACTGTCGTAATAGTGCAATTTTAATTACCTCATCTGTCGACATGATGCTGCTGAACTGCAGAGCTTGTGTGCAAACATATCCACATCGCGATGATTAGATGCTTTCTTTGCTGTTTTTTCACTGCTGTAATTTTAGTTGTGTGTTTATTTTGTTATTGAAACGAAAGTGTGCAACACATAGGTTATTCATCTAAACATCGCTCTCAGCAGCGTGGACGACGTCGGGATGTTTGTTAGCAGTATATCGCAGCAAAGGTAAGCATATTTTCAACTTCTTTTTACCCCTAAGCAAAGAACAGACACTTCGCCATGAGTAAATCGGGACCTTGAATCAGGCTCAGTCTCTCGTACTTAAAGGATTAGTCCACTTTTAAATACACTTTTCCTGATAAATTTACTCACCCCCATGTCATCCAAGACGTTCATGTCTTTCTTTCGTCAGTCGAAAAGAAATGAAGGTTTTTGAGGAAAATAGTTACGGAAAAAAACGAAACTGGCGCCGCGTTCTTTCCGTAAGTAGAATAGGGAAGGCGTAGGACATTCAGCGTAAGCGTTTTGAAGAATGCGGAAGCGGAAAGTACGTTCAAGGCGATATTTTGTTTATAAAGCATAAACGGTTGTATTTTTTTTTCGAAAATGACCGATCGATTCGCTAGATAAGACCCTTATTCCTCGTCTGGTATCGTTTAAAGCCCTTGAAGCTGCACTGAAACTGTAATTTTGACCTTTTGTTGGTAGCCATTGAAATCCACTGTAAGGAGAAAAATCCTGGAATGTTTTCCTCAAAAACCTTCATTTCTTTTCGACTGACGAAAGAAAGACATGAACATCTTGGATGACATGGGGGTGAGTTAATTTATCAGGAAAAGTGTATTTAAAAGTGGACTAATCCTTTAACGTGTGTGCGAGCAAGTTGCTGGCTGCAGTTCATTTAACGGCCACCGGTGTCGCTAATAACAAGGGTTTCTAAATTCTACATACTGTATAGTCTCTAACTAAATGTCTGTCTTTGTCATTCTTAATCAGGAAGACTTGTTCCTCCGTTTGTTAACTTTCCTATTTGGCTGATGTCACATATCCTTCTTAATTTGAAACCTCTCCAAACACCTGCCTCATTTTTCACCACCCAATCAAGTTCTGACAGATAAAATCAAGTCTCTATTTTGTTTTATGTATCTGTATGTTGCATTACATGCAGTATGTCATTTCAATCTCCAATCTGTTTGTTTGAGCATAACGTTGTGTCAAGCACGTGCATGACTTTGGAAGCGGGTTTTACTGTTCATTAATGCAATTCATTTGGTGACAGTAGTGGCACCCTTTAAAATACTGTAAATATGACTTGATATTCTGTTAGCTAATGCAATGACATTTTTAAGAGCACAGTGTTGTTAGGGCTCTTGTATCAGACATTGTGTGGTCAGGAACTCATAGTACAGCGGCTCAGGGCAACTGTTCAGCCCATTAATTTATGATTTACAGCGATTAACTTTTGCTGATTAAAGTGATTATTTGGAGTGTGGTGCGCTCAGGCCCAAATGATGTGTGGCATTGCTCTGTCTTCCTCCAGTGTGTCGGACCATCATGCCAACGGCTTTAAAGTTCCATCAGGGATCCCTGCCGAACCTCTGCCAGGCCAGCTAATCTGTAATCATTCATGGCTGACTTATACAAACTGCTCGTGCTGGTGCTCATTTCTGGCACTCGACAGCAACCGTCGGACGCATTCTCCATCTCCCCGCAGTAAACAAACGGCGCGTGGAAAGGTTACCCAATAGTGTGAGCAGCCAGATCTCCAAAGGAAACGGGGTATTAAGCACGTCGGAGCTTTTCAAGTCCAAAAAGGTGATTTGGGTTTCAAACTGGATGACTTTTTGTTTTACTTGTTTGTGTTTTTGAAGCTCTGACTGCTCCATGGGAGGCTTTTCTGCCGACCCCTTCGTAAGCACAGTAATATGGTCCCCTGAAGTCAGCATTTGTTCTGAGTGGTTTGGATAACCTCGGTTTCATATAAAGGCCTTTATCTGCCATTAATGTGGCTGCTGTTCTTTTTAGGAGATTTGCAAGGAGGGAGTTATTTAGAGCAAACTGCAACTGTGATGTTTTAAGTGTTCAACCAACTGATTCAAATGACACTTATTTCATTAGTATGTATGATAAAGTCCTTTAAAGTACAATTTTTTTAGATAGCAGTTCCTTTATTACCTCCACCAGAACCTAAGGTCATCTTAAAAGGGTCCTTGATTATGATTTCACTTTTCAACTTTAGTTAGTGTGTAATGTTGCTGTTTGAGCATAAACAACATCTGCAAAGTTACGATGCTCAAAGTTCAATGCAAAGGGAGATATTTTCTTTTAAAGAATTCGCTGTTTAAGGACTACAATAAACAGGCTTCTTCCTGGGTTGGTGACATCACAAACCCCCAAATTTACATAAACCCTGCCCCCGAGAACACGCAATGTTGGGCTGCTTTAGAGAAGAGGAAGATTTGCACAAAGGATTAACATGACGGCACATGCTAGTCGATGAGTTGAATAAACTCCACAGCAACTACATAAATGTATCCACTAACCATTCAGAAACATTCAGTTTCATTATAAAAGTTGTAACTTCTTCCTGAGTCTCTCCATCAGTGTCGACTCCGTTTTACGTTTGAACAATGTAAGGCTGAACACCGTTACTGACAATCCTCATTTTGGCTGCGTGAGATTCTCCAGCTTTGCTGTTGTTGAGCAACCGAAGCGTGAGCTGTTAAAGCTCCACCCTCTTTTGGAAAGTGGGCTGGAAGCAGCATCTCATTTGCATTTAAAGGGACACACACAAAACGGCTCACACCCAAATAGGGGCAATTTTGTCAAGCTATAATAAATGATCTGTGGTGTATTTTGAGCTGAAACTTCACAGACACATTCTGGGGACACCAGAGACTTATATTACATCTTATAAAAGGGGCATTATAGGTCCTTTAAAATCACTTTTTACATTTTTTTTAATCTTTTTTTTTTTACTCTATGTGAAACAGAAATGTATAGCGAAACTGTTCTGCTTTTAAATTAAGGTTAGTTCACCCCCCAAGTATTTTACTGATTTTTTTTGGATACAGTGTTGCCAAAGCATTAACACACACACACATAAAAAAAAGTGACAGAAAGAGTAAAAAAATATATAAATACACATTAAGACAACAAATGGAGACAAAAAGATGAACGTTCACACTGCTGTTCTCCATATAATGAAAGTGACTGCAGACAGAAGATGTTGATCTCCAAAAACGACAAATAAATAAATTAATTCATAAAAGTAACACAATAAAAAAAAAAAAAACAATAAAATGCACAATAAAAGTCAACAGTAGTCTTCAGAAGTCATGTGAATTTAAAAGGAATTAAAAATATTCCCCTTCTGCTGTAGCTCTCAAATCTCATTTGAATTTCTGCGTATTCAAACTTCAAAGTGAAATATGAGCATTCTAACCTCTTCTTTTGTGTTTTTTAGATGAATGAAAATCATACATGCTCAGAACAACATGAGGGTGAGTAAATGATGAATGTTGAAATGGTGAAAATACCTTTACATGGAGCTTTTTCCATAAGGGAATTAACACATTTTATTCACAGAATATAAATTAGTTTGTTTAAACACAAGTGAGTTCATGTAATAATTATACCAACATTCATTAGAATGTATCACACTGGGAATTTTAAGCCACTGTAGGTTGTACAAAATATGTGCATTGAAAAGCGACAAAGTATTTCCCAGACTTTATCTACTTAATCTACAATTATCATTAAAGTTATTGCAAGAATGCCAAAGGTTAAATCAGCCTGTAAGCGTTCTGTTGTGCCGAAGTGAGATTTTGTCAGCATTCAGGTGAAGTCGTGCAGCCGTTTGTGGGAGTCCCCGAAGGTCTGGGGTTATCGTCACTTCTGGTATTAATCTAATAAGTGAAGTTTAGGTGCTAATGGAGGGCCAGGTGCATGTGTGTGTGGTGGGCCGGCCTTGGGGACACTGCTCTTGAGTGTGTGTGTGTGTGTGCATCAGGTGGGCTTGAACTGGCTCATTTGACTCAGACAGCATGCGCTTTGGACGTGACCTAACCTGAGCGGCAGGAGGCATCTGCCTAATGATGAAAAACTGGAGTGTGCCATCTAAATGATCATCCACTTCCCAACACGCACACACATATCCCATCATCCTCCGATGACACAGCCTGGCATTCTTTAACTCGTAACATTTCTGCTTTTAAAATTGCTGTAAACTACATGCCTGTTTCCTAAACTTTCTTTGCAAAGTATGTCAAACAAAATGCATGTATTATGATGAATGTCACAAAACTGGTCAGGGTCGTATTTCACTTTACATTTTTTTGACTATGAAATGCAGCCTATTTTTGGTGGGCCATTGTGACAGTACTTTTTATATTATTTATTTATTCATTTTTATACATTTTTATACTTTATAGTATTATGGCTAAACACACACACACATATAAATATATAGTTAAATATACTGTTTTACTATATTAAAATTATACTAAAGTAAAAACAAAAACAGAAATGGAATAATGAGACCCTGAACAGAGCAGTTAGTATGTGTGTGTATATATATATATATATATATATATATATATATATATATATATATATATATATATATATATACTGTAATAAAACATTGAGGATTTGTTTATTTGGGGATTGTATTTTTTTTTTCTTCTTGAGGTGATATTCACCCTTATTGTACAGTAGTTTATTTACAAATACATTTAACATGCATGTTACCACTGGGAGATCGCAAGGTCAGTCCGACCCGTCTGTACATTAAAATAACCAACCTCAGTCGACCCCAAACAATACATGTAAGGGCTTTAAACATGCAGGCGGGACCCTTAGAGATCCGACACATGGAGGGGACCTGGCCGAAGCTGGCACACCGGCCGGAAATTTCTGGCAAGGGCCAAATCCCTCAACCACCCTGAGAAATAATAAATAATGGCTCCATTTTGTTCGCGACTGTGGCCCAGAGCCCACACCATTAGACATTAGAGGCAATTTGCAGTCAACTCTCAGACCTGCTTTATCTAAAATATTATCAATGAGCCTGTCAGCCTTGGCTCTAACCTTCTTTTGTTATTTTCGGCTGTTCTCTCAGTAGGATGTGCGGCTCGTAGCCCGGTTCCCCCTGCAGACTATAGCAACAGGATGTCATACACCTGTTTTGCTTAAGGCGGGGACTCTAGCCCTCCTCCCCGCCTCCCGCTCTTTCCCGGGCCGGCTTTGGCGCGCGGACCAGCCCGGCTGGACGTATATGTCAGGATGTGAGATGAAGGCTGGTGAAGGTGCAGCTGTTGCATAAGAAAAGTGCCAGGGGCTCGAGCTTCCCACGGTGAGCTTTAATTTGCGTCTCTCTTTCTCAGCCCCCCTCTTTCTTCTCTCTCACCTTCATCAGGCGACTACAGATGCGGAGGCCCAACACCCTCACCCAGATGGGTCCTCGCCCAAGGCACTGTTTGTGTGTGTTATTGTGTGTAAGCGATTGTTTGCGCATACACGTGCTACAGGGACAGCATCGCTGATTCCCATGGAAATGTGTCATCTTCTGAATGGTGATGTGTGTCAGTTTTACATTCCTATGATCATTAACAGCAGATGATTATGAAGCGGAAATAAAAGGTTTTGTAGGTCAGGGGTGTAATGGTCCTCTGATTTGTGCCCATTACCTTCCTATGACTTACAGCTAACTAACTAACTTATTAAAAATGACCCAAGATGGGTTGAAAATGGACAAATCCAGCGATTGGGTTGTTTTAACCCAGCGGTTGGGTTAAATGTTTGCCCTACCTGCTGGGTAGTTTTATTTAACTCAACTGTTGTTTAAAAATTACCCAAAATATGTTGCCAAATAACATTTATTAATATTTTTAAGAAGTGAACATTTATTATTAAGTTTAATTAATAACAATTAAACAATAAACATTTATTAATTTGCTTATTAATAAATGTTAGGTTCCTAATTTTGTTTTGGAGGTCTCCCACAATAGATGTACATCAAAGGTCAAAAACACTTACATTTTGTCATAATGTACATTGTACATCACCTCATTTCTCAGAGTCTGAAAGAGTCTGAAAATGATTCATTTGAAGATTCAGTCTTGCTAAACCCCTCCTTTCTGAGAGTATACTCTGCTCTGATTGGTCAGACGGCCCAGTCTGTTGTGATTGGTGTACTGCTTTCACCGTGTGTTGGAAACGAATCTGAATTTTAGCTCTGGAGGCTTCCTGAACACGTTTATACACAGTGATATGAACAGTAACAATGGCGTCAGTTTTTCCGTATCAATTCCAGCGTGGGACCTCATCCCGGAAAAGTGGATTTGCAGTGCTGAAAACAGCATCTTCTCAACATGTCGACAGCACAAACCAAACTCTTCCAGGCCTCAGCTTCAACTACAGTGTTTGAGGGTGGGGCAAAGTAGACGTCGTTTGCTGGAAGCCAATGAAAACCATAGGCTGGCATTATGCAAATTTGTAATATCGTTAAGTAGGTTTGTAACAGGAAGTGAGACTGGAATTGCTGACGACTCGTTTCGACAGTTTATAAATCATTCTTTTAGGAGACAATCGGTGCATCTGAAATCATGTACTGTCTGAGTAGGTACTACATTTGAATTTGGACTTACTTCGCAACCATTAAAAAAGTATGCTTTATGTAGTATGAATGTGTGTTGTATGAATGTAATTCAGATGTACTACATCTGCCATGTTGTCATTATCATGTGACCTACCGTACCAGCATTAGTTGTGTCGCTATACTGCCATTCATAAATCCTCTCCCGTGGTCTCGTGGGATAGTAAAGTGTCCATCGAATGCGCACTTCAGAATCTCGCAGGAAGTAGTAGGTCTCGAACAATTTGTTGTGCACTTTGACCTTTAAAACTGATCTTTTACATTCACAAACAGCTATATTACACAATGTGTGAAAGGTAATATTTGAAAATGCATAATGTGGCACTTTAAGATGAAGACAGTTCAGTTATATGAACTTGATTCATAGAGACATTTTTTCAGACCATGCTGGTATTTTTCCTGCGTAATCGAACAACTGAGTCGTGTTACTTGGGAGCATTTAAGATAGCGAGAAAGGTTATATATTCTCTGCGGTATTTCTCTGGAAGGTCTCAACAGGAGGCCCTTTTGTGGAGATGTCTTCCTTTCAGCCAATCAATAGCTTTTGTTGTGATCCCAGCATGCAGCAGGAAGGCCCGCATGTGCTGATGCTTAGCAGCAGGAAATGTTTTGGATGTTGACACACACACTCCAATTATGCGAAAGCATACAGTATATTCTGTGCGTGCAACTATGCTGCAACAGTAGAGTTTCATTAACCGAACTGATCTGAAGTAGGAAATTCTCAAACTATCCCAGATGATAATGTTAGAATTTGGATGGCAACAAAGTAGTGTTTTTTTTAATAAATATATGATGATCTAAGTTTAGCAAATGCATTTGGGTTGTATTAAAGTAGTGCAATATTGCATTTGAAATGTCTTTTTTAATTAAAATAAAATTAAAAAATAATATTTTATAATTTCATTGATTGATGATTTAGGTTTTCATACACATATGGAATGCTTAAAACTTTTGCTTGAAACTAAAATAATCACCTTTTTAAAATGCAAAGACACTTGCTTTCTAAAATACTTCTTTAAAGTTTTTTTTTTATCACCTAAATATGATGAAGCCAGAATTTGGAAAATGCTTTTTGGTCATGTTCAAATATAATAATGTTTAAAAAATAATAATTAATTAAAGCAGCGATGAAAGGGCCCTCGCACCCGGGCTCACCGCCACCCGTTGGCCTTAGGAAAACAGAGAACAGTGGTCGACATGCATGTAAGCGAATGAATACAGGAGAATTATGCCATTAAGTCATTTCGAATTGCCACACTTCCTGCTGCCAACAGGTGGCGCTTTGACCATAACCAAATATTGCGATATAGATGTGTTCAGACCCGGACTGTTATCAAACATGTGAAGTTTGGAGCAGATCGGACATCATATGCCTGAGTTACAACAACTTCCTGTTTCATGGCGTTAATCACATACATTAGCACTTAGCCAAGTGTTGCATGATTTAACGTGTTTCAAGTATGTTTAGTACTTTGTGGCATATTGAAATGTGGTTCTGGGAGGGAATTACAGTGTAAAGCATGCCATTTCCTGTTGCCAGCAGGTGGCGCTATGACTAACTGAATATTGGCATATAGATATGTTCAGGCCAGGACTCTTATCACACATGTGAAGTTTGGAGCAGATCAGACATAGTATGCCTGAGTTACAACGGCTTCCTTTTTCATGGCGGAACAACAAATTTGTTATGCCGCCACGGACACGCCCTTCAACGAAAACTCTAGATCTTCGCAATTTAACGTCACAAAGGCCTTTAGATTAGACTGACCAAAAATGACATTGATCTGATTAAATCTCTAGGAGGAGTTAATCACAGTGTAAAACATGTCATTTCCTGTTGCCCCCAGGTGGCGCTATGACTGTAACTGAATATTGTTATGAAGATGTCTTCAGGTCAGGACTCTAATAAAACATGTGAAGTTTGGGGCAGATCAGACATTGTATGCCCGAGTTACAACAACTTCCTGTTTCATGGCGAAACATCGACTTTGCCAGGCCGCCGCGAAAACTCTAGATCTTCGCAATTTAACATCTCAAAGGCCTTTAGATTACACTGACCAAATATGATGTTGATCTGATTAAAGCTCTAGGAGGAGTTCGTTAAAGTACAACATGTGGAAATGGCAAAAACTGCCAAAATTTTGTAGAGAAAATTCAAAATATCTCACTTCCTGTTGGGTTTACAAACTTTGCACCCACGGGCTTTTTTGTAGGTATTGGGCTGTTACATCTGTCTACCGAATTTCATAACTGTACGTGAAACGTAGCACGAAGGGCGCTTAATTGAAATTTTGTAGGTGGCGCTATCGAGCCATTTTGCCACACCTAATTCTGAAACCCATATCAGATGTAAATTTTCACCACTTCTGACGCGTGTGCAAAGTTTCATGAGTTTTTGAGAACGTTTAGGCCCTCAAAAATGTGATTCATTTTGGAGAAGAAGAAAATTTTGGCTGAGCAATGGCTGAGCAATTCCAATAGGGTCCTCACACCATCGGTGCTCGGGCCCTAATTAAAAACAAATATTAAGAAATGATATTTAATAATTGATTGATCAATTAATTTAGGTTTACATACCATAATTGTTTTTTTCCTGATAGAATGCTTAAAATCTTTATATATTTGTTTACAGGAAAAAAATGCAAAAGACTGAAACATTTGCTCTATTTTTTTTTTTTATCACATAAATATGATGTGGCCAGAGTTTGCCAAATGCTTTCGGTCATGTACAAATGCAATATTAAATTTGACATTTTCAAGCTTTGCTTGCAGATAGGCACTTTTGATTAAGTGATTGCTTAAAATCAAATAATAGATTTTATATTTAGATTTATGATCACAAAACATTATTGAAAAGAAACTGTCCTCAGGTTATACAGTACGCCAGCCCCAGGTAATCCATTGCACCTTTGCAATTTTTAACCATAATGCAATTTATAAATACTAAGATGTTTGTACAAATTTCTATAAAATTATGCCCTTTTTGTGGAATGTAAATGAGACTTTTTATTACCTGATAAAATTCTTCTACATTAACGTTTAAAAAAAAACTAAACAATTCCATTCTTTTCATTACGGTACAAGGAGGTCTATTCTATTCACGTCACAACTGAGCTTCCTTTACAAACACGTTTTACTGAATAACTTCTATTCTCCGCTCCTGCTTCTGACGTCTGCTTTGCTCTTCATTGATCGGACGTGTTTCGAGCGCAGCGTTGTTTGTGAAGAAAAAGCTTCTCTCACATTCTCACTATCACACATAACTGTCATATTATGGCCTTCTTTTCATGCTGCTATTTACCCAAGAGCAAGCGAGTCAAATGAAGCCTGTTCTCCCAGTACGTCGACATGCCACGCAAGCAAAGAGATTCAATTGTCACCTTTCAGGATGTCTGGTTCTCCGGCGCCCGCGCGCTCTCCGTGGCCCTTACACGGGTGCCTTTGATGTTAGCGACTAATACACATGGTATGAAAACGCATTATGGAGAGATGCTGACAGATAAAACACTGAGCGCTGCCATTTTGCTCTCTCTCTGTATAATGAGGGGACCAGAAAGGAGAAAAGACATCAGCCCAGTCAAATTACCCCCGTGCAACTGAGTTGTGTGTGTTTCCTGACAGCTTTCCAGGCAGCCAAACACATTTCCATACGACTCTCACTGTGAAGTGCTGACACCAAATAAAAATAAAGTGATAGGGAGAAAGAAAAGGCCTTTGATGAACATGTTAGTGGGAACCCCTTTTTCCTCTGTCTGCCTCTCTCTCCGTCTCTCTCTCTATGTCTCTCTCCCCTACCGATCCGTTCCCGACAGCAACAAAGTCCTAAAGCAGTGGGAAATGATGTTGAATCAAGCTGAACCTCAAAGCACACAAATCTCTCAGTGTGTTTACTGGAAGTCGTCCTGGAATCACAACGCCTGACAGGAACATTGACATGACAACACGTACTTTGCATACCTGACTGCTGCTGTAACATCCAGGTCATGATATGCAGAATCGCTGCTGAAGTGTAGAAGCTTCAAACAAACGACCCTTTTGGATACAGAGTTATTATAAGAGTAACTACATTCAAGCTATTTAAACTATTTAAGGCAGCAGTCAAACGATTAAAATTTGCTTTAAGTTAATTAATTTATATGCCAGTTAATTAATCAGATTAATGGCAATTAATCACATATATATTAATATTTGGAGAGAAATGCCTCCAAATGAAGATAATTCACTGTGGCACAAAAGTATAGTAAATAGACAAAAATAGACTTTAGAAGTCCATGTGGTGTTTTTTTTATTTCCATATATAGTCCACAGCAATACATTTTACAAGCAAATTTGTCAACATGAAGGTGGAAATTCTGGCATTCCACAAAATTATATTTTGTGGAAATTGCATAGCATATGAAGGAGGAATGTTTAAAAGCATTCATCATGCTTTAAAAAAATAATAACAGCTCTTTTCAAAATATATGAGATGATGCAGAATTTATAATATATCAGATGATGTCATTTATTTCTACACTCAAAAAAAATAAAAATAAAAATTGGATTTACTTAAAAAAGCAGCATCAAGTGGTGCCACGCAACAATATTGAGTAATTTGTACAAATAACAATTTAGTTGTATGAACAAAAGTAAGCTGACAAGTAAAGCTGACAAAATCTCTTAAAGTAAATACAAATCATTTGAATTTGTCACTGTTACATAATATTTATATGTGCAGTTTACTAAATATGTAAGGTGAACAAATTTATTAACTTATTTGACCCTTCATCAGGAGTTTGATTGACAGGCGATGAACCATAATGCAGAATCCACCATTTTGTCTGACAAAGAAGTCAGGGGAGTTAGCAGATTAACATAGGTGGACTTGAACATGAAAAATGGTGTGTACTGACGTCTTTCTGCGATTGAAACAACATTCCTAATTAAATTTCCTCTTAAAAATGACAAAGTTTGAAATTTGAGACACTGTTTCATATCAAAAGTAACCTGCTCTGTCTTGTCAGTGTCCTCTTTGCTCCGCAATGTATTTTTCACTGCGTGAGAACATGATGTGTGGCATGAGAGTGGCACGGCTTGTCGGATGTAGCAACAGTAACTAAAGGGGGCGGGTCTTTGCAAATGGTCAAGGACCCTTTTCACGGACCGTGATGGCGCGTTTAACGGTCATCAGCATCGTAAATCTTGCAAAGTTTATGTTTTTTATACTATCTATTTTTTTCCTCTTTTTGAAAGTTGTGAAAACACTGTTAAGTTTTTCTGCTATTTGAGAAAATGGGAACACAACAAATATATTTAATGTATTCTCTCATTCACTGCCATAGAATTTTACCCAACTATGACGATTTCTGCACATGTGAAAAGGGTCTATTAACTATTTGCTCTACAAAATGCACTCAAAAAATAACTCATTGAACAAACTCAATTTAATTTAGTGCTCACAGCCTAAACACAGGCGACACTCTTCTGCATAATGGTAACCACAAATTTCAAAAACATTACAGAAACCAAAATAACTGAACATTAAACACTAACATAAACTAAAATCTTTCCCTTTACTGAAAAACACAAAATAACACTTTAATCTAAAATTTTAAAACTATGGATCCACTGCCCAGTTAGTTATGTCAACATTAATTTGTGCGTTTTACTCAGCAATGTTAAGTAGATTGAACAAACACTTAAGTAAAGCTGACAATACTCATTTTTTTGTAGAAACAACTCCGTTAAATTAAGTTCATGTAGTTACATGAGTTTTTAAGTAACGTGAACAAGGATGATTTGAGTGAAACTAACAACAGTGAAAGTAATTTTTTTCAGACCAGTATTTAACACTATTTTAGCATTTAATTAAATATTACACTACAAAAAAGAGCACAGGGACTCATACACAGGTGATTTTTTTTTTTAACTACAAAAGACACATGCATCCTAGAAAGAATCATCTTGTCTGTTTTTTTTGTTGTTGTTTGTTTTTTATGTTTTTTTATGTTTGTTTTTTTTAGTTTGGCTAATAGTTTTGAGTCATGTTTAAATGCAATACTGAATTTGAAATGTTCAAACACAGGGACTCAAATTAAAAAGTTATTTTTACAAAAAACAAAAAAAATGATTCACTTACATGAACCGATAAGAGAGAGATGCATTCTAAGAGAGCATCTGATTGGCTGCAAAACTGTATGCTCAATACAACCAGCAATATTTTGTTATAGAAAAAACAGCTAAGCTCCTGTCATGCTACTGAAAAATGCACTTTTAGTTAGTTACTGCACAACACTGTGCTGAATATACCGGTATTTACTTCTGTTTTTTCAGATGCATCTGCCTTATGATGTGCCAGCGAGTAAATATAACGACTCCTTTGCGTTTTGTACATTTAAAAGCTATAAAGCCGAGCAGCTGTGTGCACAAACCCCTCTGTCTGCTGCCCGGGGTACAGTTGCGTCTGTTCCACTGGATGCTGACACTGTGGCTTGACGACAGGCAAAACAGAAAAAGCGTTATTGCCCCCTGGATAGGTCATTTGGTGGCGTTGGCCAAAAGCTAAACTGAAAGAGAGGTTTTAAAGACGGGAACAGGTGCGAGTCACCACGGGGGCTGGATGAGGCACAAACGCCGAGGCCCAATCGTCATTCGCAAACATTCTCCCGCTTCCTCGTAATTAGGCCACGGCTTCAATAGAAGCTAACTCAGGCCATATGGGCTAATGTAGCCGAGATGAAGACCCCCCACACAGGTAGCAGTCTGTCAGCACCACGGACAGCTCCCGTTCAGCCAGATAACTCACCGCCGCGCCAGGCAGGAGAGCCAAAGAGAAAAATGCGACGCAGCTTAAAGGTTTGATTGAGCTTGAAGGTCAGGCCGATCGTATGCTGCCGAGGAAAATGTGTCCCCGAATCCCATAATTAAACAAACAAATAAACAAATAAGACTCGTTCCTCACCTCAGGCCCTGAACTTTTGCAGGCGGAAATGCTGAGGTGGAGGACTTGCTCTGTTGTCTTTTTCTCTGATGCCAGTTGAATTGCTTGTGTGAGAACTTTGGGTTACAACGAGGCTAATGACCTCTCTTTTTCTGCTCTCAAGTGTATGACCATTGAATTTTTTAAAATTGCATATTGGTGGAGCAACTCAAAAGAAATGCTTTGCTTTGATTAGTGCAACTACATGGAACTTTTACACCATTCTTGGTTAAAGTCCCCCAGTCTTGAGTGAAAGCCGAACAGGGTAATGCTTTTTATATAACAAAGCATTTGCATTGTTTTGTTTATTTTGCACTAGCCTATGCAGGATGCTGGACTTTTAGCAGTGTGGATTGCAGCATCATGCAATTTAATTCTATCGATGTCAATGTAGAAAATAATTCATTTAGGCCTATTTACAGTAAATGAAAGAAATTTATATTAAATTGAATCTATTAAGATATTATTCCACAAGAAAGTGTTCAATAACAGTAAGTAGCTGGTCATGTGACCGACCCCCCTTGTGGCGACCTGCTGCATGTAAAATAAAATGTCTTTTATTAGGCTACCTATTTAAATTGATTCTTCATCCATTGTGAGTGTGTATGACTTTAAACATATAAATGACTTTTTTTAAGTGTTTTCTAAAATGTTTTATTAATTTCTTTGTGTTTTTCTAAAAGGTGCACTATGTAGTATTTTCTGTCCGCTAGAGGTCGCTAAAGGGCTATTCAAAACAAAGGCGTAGCTTGATGACGGCAAGTTTAAGCGTGGAATCTTAGGACATGTGGTCTTCATCTCAATGGTCGGTGGAAAAGAATCAGGATAGGACTCGGGAACGAATCGTGTTCATGGATGCGATTATTAACGTTACTGTAGTATAAAGCAGAGCAGGGCTGAGTGTTGTGGGAACTGATCGAGGCCACTGGAGCGAGCGAGCAGCAGGACTTTTATTAAGCCGCAGTCGCCGGCGCCGCTTCCGCTTTTCCGTTCATGGGTATGAGGTAACACAGCTCTGTTTATCATATTAGATTTGAGTGTGCTGAAAATGATGTTATAGGCCCCTATTTTAACGATCTTAAGTGTAAAGCGCACGGCGCAGGTGCACTCAGGGTGTGTCCAAATCCACTTTTGCTATTTTAACGACGGAAAAACGGTCCGTGCGCCGGGGCGCATTTTTGAAATGGGTTGTCCCTATTCTCTTAATGAGTAATGGGCGTAACGTTCAATAAACCAATCAGAGTGTCATCTCCCATTCCCTTTAAGAGCGAGATGCGCTCGCGCCATGGCGGATTGCTATTTGTTGGCGGAAAAGCTGAATGCTTTTCAAGCGAAGAAACCGATCTGCTTGTGCGCGAAGTTAAATGTTTAGTTAGAAGTTAAACAAAGTTACATTTTTATATTTATGTAGCCTACACAATAATATTCTTTTACACTGTAATCCTTTTGTTTTTAATATTTGGCATATTTGTGTGATGCGCATCCCTGTGTGTAATAAGCAAAGTCAACGCGCACTGTGGACGCGCCCAGAGGCGCAGTTTCTACCAACGCGCTCTAACAAAAAAACATTGCGCCATTGACTTTAGACTTTAGACCAGGTTTGAGTTGGTCTATGGCGCAGTCTATTTTCAGCTCCTTAAAATAGCAATGCGCCTGAACACACCTCTTTTTTAGACCAGCACGCCCATGGGCGCATTAATTGGCGCAAATGCATTTACTAATTTAAGGACGTGGCACTGAATGGGAAAACGCGAACGGCGCCGGACGCAAACTAGCAAACACACTTGCGCTGCGCCTTGCATCGCATTGCGCCGGGTGTATTATAGGGCCCATAATGTTACTCATTACTCGGCAGCAGCTGTGAAACACTTGTTTGAGACACACTGCAGTAAGATAGATCGATTTTAGAATATCATATTAAATGCTGGATGGCTTGTATTGATAAATGGCATGCAATTCATTTTAAAACGTATTGTATGATGGAGAAAATGCTGTATTACTGTTACTAAAAATAAAGCTGCATCTGATTATGCTATGTTAGCTACTTCACAAAACAGTGTTTTTCTCTGAGGCATGGTAAACATGGTGCTCGCAAAAAATCAAGAAAATTAGATTTAAACAATAAGACTAAACGTGTTGAGCTATATAACAATAATTAGTTTTCTGTCTATAAATGTATCAAAACAGTTGTTCCCTTGTCTATTAAAACATGTAATATATTAAAGCGTCTTGGTGTTTCCATGGTTTCTACAAAATAAAACCGGAAACCAAGGGTAACGTGGGTATGACGCCATTAACAGGCGACTCCTCACACGTCCCGGAGCCTTGGTTAAAATTGCAATTTTCTCACGATTTACAAATAGTTGGAAACATTTGGGATGTTGTAAGTACTCAAGTGAACAAAATATATAACACTGGCCTAGTGGTTTTTTTAGATTTTACTGCAAAATTCTTACATATTGCACCTTTAACTAAAGGGGCTGTAGAATTCAGAAACCCTTGTTATTAGCGATAGCGGTGGCCGTTAAGTGAACTGCAGCCAGCAACTTGCTCGCGCTCATACTCATGCACATGTAATAACATACAAGAGACTGCACCTGATTCAATGCACCGATATACTAACGTTGAAGTTCTTTCTTGTTTTCTGCTAAGATAAAGTTGGAAAAACCATTGCAGTGAACATCCCGACACCGTCCACGCTGCTGAGAGCTACGTTTAGATGAATATGTAAATATGCGCTTTCCTCTCAAAAACAAAATAATCACACAACAAAAATGAGCTGCAGAACAGCAAAGAAAGCATCTGATCATAGCGATGTGGACATGTCGACAGATAAGGTAATTAAATCTGTTATGATAGTTTGATTATAAAATATATTTGAGATCTGGCTATTTGAGATGTATTTTAAAATTAATCCATTTTCTTTGCATGACACATTGATGTTATAGTACAGAATGGCTCTTTCGGCATTATCCCGAACATTGAATAATAATCAGTGTTGGGCACGTTACTTTAAAAAAGTAATTAGTTATAGTTACTAGTTACTTCTCACAAATTGTAACGGAGTTAGTAACTGAGTTACATCATTATAAAATAAATTGAATGCCCCCAATATTACATATAAGTCTAAGAATAAATTATTCTTGATGCGACTCCTGACTCATGATCCGCTCTTGCTCATGACATGAAATTTATCTGTACTGTGTTGGTAGCCATTAAAGAAAACGTAGTTTCATATTTATCCTTAAATAGTCTTATGTTATGTTTTAAATCCATTTATTCGATTATGAAAAGTGAACAGCGCGAGTAAGATGCATCATAAGATGCGCAAATATATCGGGAGACATGGAGTGGGTCAGACATGATTTTAAACACTTCATTAAGTTTTGTTTTATAGAAAGCCTCTCTTTAAAGTGAATTTCGTTTTGTAAAAATTGTATCTTAATTTTAATCAATGTTTCATCAACCAATTGCTTGGATTTAATATATAACAAGCAAATATAGCAGACAATAAAATCATGACATGGAGGCGCGGGCGCGATCGCTGGCGCGTGAACTGGAGCGCGTCTTATAGGCTAAATGAACCGAAACTCAGAGGCTGCTTGCCTCGCAGACATGAGAAATATATCTATAGAATGCTTGAAATATCTACTTTAACGAAAATGAAGTAATTAAACACGAAAAGAAAGAGGCTACTCTGATTATATAGCCTAATCCGAATGAAATGTGCGTTATCTCTCTAGGCGCGTCCATATGAGCAGATGATCAGCAATGAGAATCAGCAATGTCAACTTCATCTTTGCAGCCGACACTGATTCAGAAAACATTACTTTATTAATAAACAATTAAAATTTCTCCTTGCTGTTTTTGTCACACTCATAATCATTACTTTTGCCGGTTCTTTATGGCAATTATGCGTGCCATTGAGTGCTATATAGCCTATATTATGTAAACGCTCCTTATTATGGTTTATTCTCTCCAGTATTTAAGAAATTATATTAATATAAATGTGATTAGTCAACTAATAGCTTAAATGAACAACTACTAGTCGACTAGAAAAAAACTCTTTCACATATTTTCGATCAAGCATCAAAAAGGATATTCTGGTTTGAGCTTGCGCTTCGCGCGCATGCTCTAACAGACACACACAGCGCATCATACATTATTATCAGTTTAAAATTATATTTGTATATGACTAACCGCAACACACACCAGAGAATAAAACTTTGCAGGTCCTATGGCTGAGAGAGAGCTTACTCGGATGAAAACCGCTTCAGTGAGCTCAATTATAGTAACGCGGCATTTTTTTTGTCAGTAACGCTAACGGCGTTGTAACGGGAGAAAAAGTAATTCGTTTGATTACTTGTTACTGAAAAAAGTAACGGCGTTAGTAACGCGCGTTATTTATAACGCCGTTATTCCCATCACTGATAATAATAAGCATTAGTTTTATGTGTCATAGAATGAAAGAGAGGGCTTTCGGGAATGCGCGTAAACGTCACATCCTTTTGAATTTCCCGGCAAAAACGTCCCGAGTCCTTCACATAAAAACCAGTCTCTACAGGCTTTCATAGACAACCTAGGAAGCCGAGGAAGGTCTCGTTTTTTACGTTTTGTTACAAGCTGTTCACACATTGGCGATAAAAATTCTTAGCCCCATTAAATAAATACTTGTTCCAAATTCTATTTATTTATTTTTTCTTATTTAACCACTTTTGGCATTTTATAACTTCTTACGTGGTTTATTAGAACTTCTGAATTATTTTACTTTTTGTACAGTATGATGTACTGTGCATGGTACATCATACTGTACATAGAAGTCAGTACAGAAACATTTGACAGAAATATTTGGGTATGATTGTTTGCTTATCTCTATTGATGCTGCTGTCATTCTTGTTCACAATATTTTCACTGCAAATGTTCTGTTGCTAGGTATATATGACAAACCCAACCGTAGCCACGTGATCCCCGTGATTATTAAACACAGCAAGTCAAAAGCACTGACTACTAGTAGAACTAGTCGACCAGTACAACCTCTAGTGTACTGTGAATTGTGGTTTGCATGCATTTAACCAAATAAAGTAAGTGTGTTTTAAGGCCTTTTTAATCTACAAATGCTCATCAAAATTATATTGACGAATGGTGAAAGCCAAGCGAACGGAGCGTAAACAAAAGCAGCCCTATCACGTCTGTCTGCAGCACTGGAAGACATTAGAGCTTATGGGAGCCAACATCTGTTACAGCGAGAACGCACAACAACAGGACCAAATGATGTGTGTGGGACCGCGCTAATGTGTGACTACAGGTCCAAGCAAGCTGCCTGACAGAACGTTAGCTGAGAAATATGTTGTGTTTGTTTCACAGTTTGCGGAGATCATGTCAATAAATGCTTCGGATTTTTCAAAAAAATGCTCCACAGAAATGCGCTAATTGATTCGGTGTGAAACAGTTAGTGTGTGTTGATAATTACGCATGCGAGAAAACACACAGCTTTGGAATATTTATTAGGAGTCTCGTCTGCAATTTCGGAGCCGTGGAAGAGTTTAATGAATCTATCATGAGGCAGTATCCAGCCGTCGGAAATTAGCTAACGAGGCCTGCCATGCCGAAGAGCTTCATTTCGAGTGAACGCCGTGGTGTTCATATTTCATTCCCTCACAGACTGCCTAATAAAAACATAACAAGCGCCAGCCAGCAAATACCAGATGAATGATGATTGTTTTACAGTTCCCTGTTTCAAAAAAGACTCCAGATTCAAGTTGTATAATGAGGGAGCGTTTTACAGCGCTCCCTCTCTCACACAGCTAACAAACCATAGAAAAATCTACTCAAATGTATCTAAAACTAAATTGCACAGCTAGGAAAATGTGCTTTTATTGTTATCTTTTATGTGAACAGCAATAAGCTGTGATAAGGTGTCGTTGATCTGGGTGGTCGCATGACGTGTAATGCTTAGGCCTACCTATGAGCAATAGTTATAGTTAATGCTTACGTTTGCATCATCACTGAATGACGCTCCTGTTATGAATTATGATTTTTCATTTTTCATCCTGGCAATTTTTACAGCTCCACCTTCTGTCATTAGCAAAGGAAATGCGTTCCCTTAGCATCCCCACTGTCATGACTCCATAAATAATGAATGAACAGATTGTTCGCAAGATGTCACTTATCAACGGAATAAAATTAAAATAAAAGTGTAAAACTGCAGCAATAAATCATTAGGATGCAGATGCAAAATTAATTTTACATTCTTATTAAATCTGTAACCACCCCGGCACTCAAGAGTTTGGGCCGAAATAGTTTTTTTGATAGGGGTTTTCTTTTTGTCTCCTGTCAGTCGACACTTGAAACCAGTTGTGTAGCAACCATTAGCTGAAGATATTTTATTTTATTTTATTTTATTTTATTTTATTTTATTTTATTTTATTTTATTTTATTTTATTTTATTTTATTTTTTTAATTTAATTTTATTCATTTATTTTATGTTTAATTTTATTTTATTAAAGAGTTCACCCAAAAACGAAAATTCTGTCATTAAATACTCACCCTCATGTCGCTCCACACCCGTAAGACCTTTGTTCATCTTTGGAACACAAATTAAGATATTTTTGATAAAACCCGATGGCTCAGTGAGGCCTGCATTGACAGCAAGATAATTTACACTTTCAGATGCCCAGAAAGCTACTAAAGACAAACAGTTCATGTGACTACAGTGGTTCAACCTTAATGTTATGAAGCAATGAGAATACTTTTTGTGCGGCAAAAAATCAAAATAACAACTTTATTCAACAATATCTAGTAATGGGTGATTTCAAAACACTGCTTCATGAAGCTTCAAATCTTTACGAATCTTTTGTTTCGAATCAGTGGTTCAGAGCATGTATCAAACTGCCAAAGTCACGTGATTTCAGTAAATGAGGCTTTGTTACATCAGAAGTGTTTCGAAATTTCAATAGTTCACGTGACTTTGGCAGTTTGATATACGCTCCGAACCACTGATTTAAAACAAAAGATTCCTAAAACTTCAAAGCTTCATGAAGCAGTCTTTTGAAACTGAAAATGATTTTTTTTTCAGTATTCTCGTCACTTCATAACATTAAGGTTGAACCACTGTAGTCACATGAACTGTTTTAAATATGTCTTCAGTAGCTTGCAGAGCATTGGAAGTGTTAGTTATCTTGCTGGCAATGGAGGCCTCACTGAGCCATCGGATTTTATCAAAAATATCTTAACTTGTGTTCTGAAGATGAATGAAGGTCTTACAGGTGCGGAACAACATGAGAGAGAGTAATTAATGATAGAATTTTCGTTTTCAGAGGCCATATATCCTAATAATGCTAGTGCTCACTTGTCTGCTTTTTTAGCATATCAGTTATGGCTACTGTTACATCACTTAATTATTATTCATGAGTCAGTCTGATATAAGGTATCCTCCTACTTTTCAAGTTGCTCCTACATTCCCTTTGGAACTTTTAATCGACTCTAAATTGTTCCTCTTTTGCGGTTTCTTCTTGGTCTTGGTCTGCATTTTTCTTGCTGTTTTCACTCCTCAGTGGGGCGGAAAGCCGAGGCCTCCAGTTGCCCTCCAAACATTTTTATTCCAATAACAAGAAATGCCACTTCGGTCAAAAAACATTCATGTTTCTGCAGAGGTTGACAGTTACATTGGTTTCCACAAAGCAATGCCTCCCTTTCTGTATAATTCATCACTGCTTTGTCACCATGTAGCTGTCGGCATACACACAGAAAGAGACTCAAACGTACACACACACACACACACACACACACACACACACACACACACACACACACACACACACACACACACACACACACACACACACACACACAGGCATGTATCTAACCAGTGTCAGTCACTCACATGTCTTACAGCCAGTGCTGGAGGTGCTTTTGTATCTTGAAGGCCTTGTCTTTCCCTCAGTTCATCCATTTCTTCTCCAAGACATTAAACTTCTCGTCTTCACAGCTCCATTTCCCTCTCTCTTATTCTGTCTTTCTCACATCCCCTTTTTTCTTCCAGATGCCGGAAAAAACGACTGATGCAAAGAGGCGTCTGTCAAGCCAATGAGGACGGAAGATGAAGACGGGACTGCCGAAATAAGGGTAGGCGTTTTAGCGGGTGGTTTTAAATTCCGACGCGTTTCCCTTCGAGGTACGACTAGCCTCGGCAGTGGATTTGAGCGCTCATCAGATCGCAGTTTAAGCTTTTTAGAGTTCTGAGGCTTGTGGATAGTATTGTTAAGTGACAGGAATGGAAACTGCTGCTGCTGAGGTGTATCTCTGAATTTCTTTTAACTCGCACTTCAGAGAGAAATCACCAGAAAGCCCGTCTGTAGTCACAGATATCAGGATTCATGTCGATCCGACGGTTTTATTTGATTCTCTCACATGCATGGGTGTAACATTAAAGAGAATATATGACTTTGGCTTACTTCAACAATTGCACGTTGATGTCGGCTACAACAATTCGGATCTGGTTTTACAACTCTTCTAGAGTTCATGGAATTCTAACGTCAGTCGTGCTGGTGCACAACAAAAGCTTTTCCCAACCTGTCTTCAAACTCAACATCTCTAATCCTCATATCAAAGTCGGTTAATGATATTCTCAACATACACACTCTAAGATTCTTCAATGGTTTCTAGAAGAACCTTTGGCTGAGCGAAGAACAAGAAACATTGTTTCTTGCTGTATGGTTCTTTGGAGGTTGAAAAAAGTTCTTGATGTTTCATTTATAGGTTCTTCAGATCAGTCAGTTGGTTCTTTAAAGCACCAGGACAAAGGTTTTCTAAGAACAGCAGGAGTCGGAAACCTTGGGCCTATGTGTTTTTTGCGTTGACGTGCAAAGGGGAGATTGTGAGAATTTCTTTGATTTTGTTGTATAAATGTATATAAAACTGTTCAAATCAAGGAAACTTTGATAAAAACCTTTAAAACTCATATTTTTCAAATATTGGGTATTTATACATTACCATTCAAAAGTTTGTGGTATGTAAGACTTATTTAGTGAAATTAGCTAGAATATGCCAGTGCTACGTTTACGTTACTTTAGGGTGTCCACCGCAGCACCACCTCCACTGTCATTGTGCTTTTTTTAATAGAAATAAAAAACATTTAATTCAGTTGGATAACGGTCGCTTCAATTATAAACTATTGTAAACGTCTGCTCTGCTCATCCAGCACGAGCTGCAGAGTCGCACACAGTGCAGCAGGAATCAGAGTTCACTGATCACGTGACGAGAGTAAGGCAAGATGACTGACAAGACAATGGCAGAGGATTCGTTGTGTAACAGGGCCTAAGCACCTGATAAATGTCTTAACTTGTAGAATGTGCGCTCAGCACTGGCACTTCCTATACACATAGTACTTGCAATCGCGAATTCGAAAGCGAAAGTAAAACGCAAGCTTCCTGATGTGAAATTAGGCTACATGCAATAGCCTGTCTCCCAATATCAAACCTATCTTAGATTGGGCTGTGTAGTTGAAAACACCTCTTAGCTCTGGTCTCTTTTTTGGTCTCTATTTACACTTTGATATATATCTTATATTTTGCACTTAATAAGACTGTTATTTATTTTTGTTATTTATAGTGTTTTTATTTCTATGTTCAATTTGTGGAAAGGAGTTCAATTAGGAGGTCACACACTGCCTCAATCAGAAGTTCTGGAAGCTCATAATTCATGTACCGTAAGGTCTGAAGAGACTCATGTGAAGCCAGTCAGTTGAGTTTTGTGGCAAAACCTTCTATAGTGCTTGTATATTGTTGTCTTTTAATGCATATGATAATTTATACTCAGAAAGTAGAACTGAAATGACATTCTTTACAACATGATTAGTTAAAACATTTCAAAATACACCTGCAGACTATTTTTCCAGTCATGAATTTTGTCATTGAGGATTTATTAAAAATACTGTGCAAAAATCTTATCTTGTTCTCGCGAAACCCAATCTCGTGTCTTGTGTCTCATTTCGTCTCGTGAGCTAGGTCATCTTTTTTTGTTGTGTTGATTTGTTTTTTTTACTATTTATTTAAAGTTGAGTGCTAGATAGCTTGTTTTGTGTAGTAAATAGTGCTTAACAATCACACATACTCTCTGCCTGTCTTGTTGACACTCTCTCTCTCTCTCTCTCTCTCTCTCTCTCTCTTTCACTCCACACATATAATCAGGTATCTGGGGTCCGTCTTGAGGAACTGTTGGATTAGACACCGTTCTGTTAGGTTAAAGAGGAGGTTTGCTCGTCTGATTCAGTCTTGAGTGGAGAGCAGCTTCCTGCTGTGGTGAAGTCCCTCCACCTCCAGGGCATCACGACTCAAGAGGGACTGAGAGAGAGAAATACACAGTAAACAGACGGTAAAAACACACACTGAGTCATTGTTTCTCACCTCCTACAAACACTCCACCTTTGACATTTCATTTCTGAAATTTGATTACATTAGCAACTACTGGAAAGCTTAAAGGAATAGTTCATCCAAGCATGACAAATCATTTACTGAATTTTTAAGAAACTATAGTGCAGTTCATAGTGACACAAGCTCCAAAGAAAAACAATTTATATTTTAATGCAGTTATCGTACTTGTCTAAGTTGCCAATAAACCAGTTTTATTGATTGCGATAAAGACGAAGCTAATGGGAACGTTTAAATACGCAGTGTCTGTAACTAGACACGCAACATTTTTCCAATGTTATTTTTAATGTGATAACCAAAAACTTTATTTGTTCATCCTTCTGAGATTGTCCCCATTTGTAAAACCAAACTTTTCAAGATGTAGGAAATCCAACATTTGATAGAAAACTTTTCACACTTTTGCTTTTGAATAAATATTAAACGTTATAAAATCACTAGGTTTAAAAATACATTTTGTCAAGGTGAAGTATGAAGTACTCACAAAATCTCATGAAAAACTGGTGGTCGAATTGAATTTTGCCAAGGAGGAAAACTGAGGTACGTCTTTACTTTTTTTTTTTTTTTTTTTGTCGTCTTGCGTTTGAATAACTAAATTAATGCTAGGCCCAACTATTTAAGTGACTATATTCTGATTATAAAATAAGTATTACACTATTGATGCTCGACACACCAGCAAGTGACTTTTTCCAGCTGGCTTATGTTATTTCAGAAGTTCTAAAGAACGCTCTGTGCATATATTCCATTGAAACTAAATCCATAAAATGATCACATGATGGGAACACCTAAAAGGTTCTATATATGAAGCACCTGACGGAATCCTTTAAAGTTCCATATAGAACTTTTTCTTCCAAGAGTCTAGTTCAAAACACTATATAGCTTTTGAATGACTGAAGTCATATTCACTGATAGTCTTCCTCTACATGAAGCTCTGATGTTGTGTCCATGCTCTGATTAAAAATGGTGTATTGACGTACTATTGCACCAGATCTGTTGCGACAATTTCTGAATTAGCTTTTCCTATAAGCAACATCACTGAAAATTGTATGACAACCAAAAATGGCGTATATGTGTATGGGCATCTATAGTGTTTAAGCATCTGATTCAATATATGAAGAGTTTGGTTCCAAAACGCGATAAACACCATTTTCAAAAAAATTGAGTTTCTGCCAAAATCAGTATTCGGTATTGAAAAGTAATTTATTAATTTTGCGCAAAATGTGATATCCGTCGTGTTATTCTGTCTTGTTTTCTCCCTTTGTTTCCAAACCGCGACAAACGCCAGTCTCCTTTCTCTGCAGAACGCGATATATTCGCTCAACCAATCACAGCGCACCATTCCACCCACTGTAAACATTGAAGGCTTTTTTAAAAAGCCGTTTTTAATACCAGTGTACTCTGCAAATGTGTTTATTTAACCGTGCGGTGGCGCCAGATACTCTTTAATCGGTAATGACAAATAATTTATAACATTAACAAGATGACCCATTGAATTCATTTTGAGAGTGAAGGCTGAATGTATTTTTAATAAAATGCCTGTATATAAGATAAATATTGGCAAAGTTTAGACTCTGTCATATATGTGAATCAACTTACTTTGTTGTGTATTTTCAATTTGAAAAATAACTTTTATATTGATGGATTAATTGCATTTTGGGGAAAAAAATAATACGTTTTTATAATAAACTTTTTAAAATCAAAATGTAGATTTGAATTTGTAATGCTTTCAAAACCAAAAGATGCTATGTGAAAGTCTGAAACAGAAAATAGTGGTTTTCATCTTGCCACTTTCTTGGTAAAGAAAACACCTTTTTCCTCAAATGAATCAAAATGGAGTTATTGCGTTTTGGAACCAAACTCTTCATATGCTTTTCTCTTCCACACACATATACGCGAGCGCACACTTGTTTGGGCCTTAGCTTGTTCTGAGCATGCTCCAACATGCCCGACTCAATCCGGCGGGAGTTACATCAGCCACAAAGCAAATAGCAACAAACACGCATGGTAAACAAGCTAGCAGGCAGCTCGCTGTGCAACACACCTTTTCTGGAGATCTCCCAGCCCCTTTCTGCCACTCCAAGTTCGCCGCATCTTTAAAACATCAATACGTAATTGAGAGCGAACGTACGCGCCGAAGATTTGCATCTTTTTCGCGCGCACCCCTCTCCCCGCACCTCATTTGATCCCCATTGCTCACCAGCTGGTTCCAGTACATCTCCAGTTCAACCAGTGCCTCTGAGTTCACTCTCCACACTTAATTGGTTCCCAAGGCAAGAATTAAATATTTACTTTAAAGCCCTTTAAAATTCAATTGATTTTTATCTGACAGCTGTGATGGTCTCAAGTGGGCTGATTGCAGGCGGTCTCCACAAGGTCCCACGAGCGATAGGAGAGAGCGCAACACAAACTGACAAGAATCCTCCTTCTTATACACACACACACTTATACACACACAGATGCTGCGGTTGTTTCGTGATCAAGCGCTGGCGTGGTCACCGATTTCATTTCACTCCCAGCTGTTGTGTGGTGGCTTTATATATAAGACATTCACTCGTCAGACGTTGGTTAAAGGTGGAGCAAACAAACAAACAAACCACAAGCACGTTTAATATTCTGATATATATGAATGTGTTTTTTTCCTCGAGCACATTTAAGAGGAAGTACAATTCTGTGGCAAATTGTGAGTCCGTGATGATGTAGCGTCACTGAACGAGCTTTATTTTAACGTTTAGACATCACAACAACCAGGGTCCAAACTTATTCATTCTTTTACCTCTTTTTAATTTGATTTTTTTTTTTTTTCAAATAAATAATTGTAATAATAAGATCATTTCTTTTAGTCATGAAATTATTTAAAAAAAAAAAAACATTATTTTATAGAACAATAAATGAGAATAAAATTGAGTTTAATTTTCTTTTTACTTATTTTAAATAACATAATATTTTAAAATACATAATTTTTTATCATTTTATAAAAAATAAATAATTGTATATAGTAAAATTGAGTTTATTCATTTTACTTAGTTAATTTAAACATTTTTTTAAATAATTTAAAGCATTGTATTATTTTATAAAAAATAAACAACTGTAATAAATTAATAAGATAATTTCTTTGTCATGAAATTATTATTATTTAAAAAAACATTATTTCATAGAAAAATATTCAATAAATGAGAGTAAAATTTAGTTTCATTTGTTTTACTTATTTTATTTAAAATAATATTTTAAAATCAATCATTTTAATAATTTAATAATAAAATAATTTATTTTACAGGCTTGTAAATTAAAAAAAACAAAAAACAATAATATTTATTTAAATAATATAATATTTTAAAACCTGTTTTTTTTTTTATTTTTTTTTTTTAACTCAAGTGTGGCAAAAAGTATGTTTGGGAACTGAACTGCATGCATTCAACAGAACAAGCCGTAAGTCATTACACAAACCTAAAGCTGATTTTGCTGATTTTGACTTTTTCCACTGTAAAAATACTTTTTCTCATTTTAATGTGATGCCCGAATTTTCAGGTTAAAGCCCTGAAGAGTGCAAACACTGTGGCCTTGCAGTGTTTTGAGTGATCTGACACAGTGATGTACTCATTGTAACATTTGCCACAATTGCCGCAGGACTGTTTGTTAGTAGTAGGTTGTTGAGAAACCTGTTTGGAAACTGTCATTATTTTTCAATTTAGTGTCACTAGGAACCATTTGGAACAGAAGAGAAAAACAAGCATTGTACAGTATAAACTTTAGTTACTGTCCACACCTGTATAAATTCAATAGAGCAACAGTCCTTTGCTAGTGTTAGCCAGAGTCAGTCACATGATCTAGTTCCTCAGAGTCAGTCAGAGTGATTCAGTCTGCCAGGCCCTGAGTTAATAAGTTATGAATAAGTTACAGCGCTAGCGTGAGGAACAAGGAACAGGCAGGATCTCAAGAGCTCAAGCACAGTCAGACGCTCCCAAAGCGTTGTGCCAGCATTTCCACAAAACCTTAGGAGGGCTGTTAGCGCCTGAGGGGGAATCAATCACTGCGGACTTACCCAGCGTACATTAAAATGTTATGTGGTTAATACTGTGGGTGAGCTCTGCATTTCAAATGCATTATATGTGCTCATATGATGTCCTGTCTAGGCATACAGCCGCTATCTGTTCTGACAACAGCATCTGCTGAAGATCAGGAATCTTTAATGCGAGAAAGTGAGCTTGAAACAGACCGCAAATGCCATACGAACTCAGAAAACATTTGAGATGCATTAGAACCAATGACAGATTTCAGCAGACGTATAGCAGTGATTTATATGATTATGTAACCGGACTGGTGTGTTTAACGTTTAGTAATTGTGTTTTCATAGCAAGGAAAATGTTTATAATACTCTTACAGTGAAAAATCGTGATGAAAAGTTGTTTATATTCTCCATCTGAGCGTGTGATTTTAACCTGTAGATTTGTGTAAGACATTTGTACTTGGCTCTCATCTATTCACTTTGACTAATAGTCTTTAAATTGCTCCATTCATTTCCTTTGGTCTCCTGTTTTTTTTCTTTATAAATGAGGAATTAATTACTTTCCCATTAACGGTCATACATACAGCTGCCCCAGCGCAGAGCGAGACAAAGTGTCACATATGGGATCTGACCCGGGTTAATATAGGTTAAATCCTGTAACGCTGACCCAAAATCTGACGCACGAGGAATCGATTGGATCATGACAGATTGTGATGAAATATTGTAAGCAAATTTTATACAGGGAAGACCAGGGCTAGTTGTCACATGAGGAAGTTTTCATATAGGGTTTGAGACAAAAGTTTTTATAGCAGTGGTTTCAAACAACTAATTTATATGAATACTTTTTTTTTTTAATTCTGTCCTTCAAACCACATTTACAATATACACTCTAAAAAAATGCTGGGTTAAAAACAACCCAAGTTGGGTTGAAAATGGACAAACTCTGTGATTAGGTTGTTTTAACCCAGTGGTTGGGTTAAATATTTGCCCAACCTGCTGGGTAGTTTTATTTAACCCAACTATTGTTTAAAAAATACTGTATTGCTTGCTTAAAATGAACCCAAATTATGTTGGAAGTGAACATTTTTTACTATGTTTAATGAATAATGGACGGAACATGGGCAAACATTTAACCCAACTGCTGGTTTAAAACAACCCAATTGCTGGGTTTGTCCATTTTCAACCCAAATTTGGGTTGTTTTTAACCCAGCATTTTTTAAAGTGTATAATAATATAAAGCTACACTACATTAAGGTTCAACTATATAATTAATATTTTAACTGATGCTCGAGCTTCTTAGGAAAATTGTATTTTTCGTTTATTAATTGATCATAAATCATGTCAGGGCAAGTTCTAACATATTTGATATGTTTTGATTTTATTGTAATGCTAATCCACTGATGGCAGGTCGAGGATGAGAACCCAAGTGCAGTTTATTGAAAGAAAAAACAAAACAAAACAGTGAACCAGATACAAAACCAGAACTAAAACTCATTTATTATTGAGGTAGCAGTTTGCCTGATTTGTTTGTTTTCTTGGACCTTTGTGAAATGTGAGTTGAACTGAAAAAAACATCTGATATTCCATTTTTTTTTTTTTTTAATTTACTGGGAACAAAAATGTTACATGGTCAAAAATGGTATCAATCTAATCTTACATTTAGAACACTACAGGAAATTATTTCACCATCATTAATCAATATTAATGGAGCTTTAATTTCAGAGTTTTTAGAAATATTTAAATACTATATTGCACTATGAAATCCACATCTTTATAAAAGAAATGGGGAAGTTGCAAGGCTCTTACAATTACAATTTCTGATGAAATATCATACTTTATATTTTATTTATTAATTTTGTGTTTCATAATTACTGATGAAAATTCTAAAAAGTCTAAAAAGCTGTTTGCAGTTAAGCCCCGTTTTTGACAAAATGTTGTTTTAAAAACATATACATATTTTAAATATATATATATATATATATATATATTACAGTCCAGACTATATCTACACTCTAAAAAATGCTGGGTTAAAAACAACCCAAGTTGGGTTGAAAATAGACAAACCCAAGGGTTGGGTTAAATGTTTGCCCAATGTGCTGGGCAGGTTTATTCAACCCAACTATTGATTAAAAATGACTATATGGTTGACTTAAAATGAACTCAAAATATTTTGGAAATAAATAATCAGACACATAATTACTAGAGGCAACAACAACAATTAAAAGAACATTTATTAATAAGCAATTTAATAAATGTGAATTGTTTAACTATTATTCATTAAACTTATTAATAAGCATTCATTTATTAAACATATTAATAAATGGTAATTTCCAACGTACTTTGGGTTCATTTTAAGCAAGCAATGCTGTAATTTTTAAACAATAGTTGAGTTAAATATAACTACCCAGCTGGTTGGGCAAACATTTAACCCAACCGCTGGGTTTGTCCATTTTCAACGAGTGTAGTATCTATATAGAAATTGAGTTGTGTGATGTGTGATGATTATCCTGTCAGTAACTCAAAGTGCAGCTTTGAGTTAAGAGAAAAAACATCTTTGCCTGAGTCAAGAAAAAACTTTAAAGACATCTATATTACTTTTTTTCCCAGTATTTTGTGATTGACATTTATGATCAGGATTGAGGGAAACATGGTTTTGGAATCACCAGTATTTTCATTAGAGGTACAGAAGAGTGTTTTCTCTCTCTCTCTCTCTCTCTCTCTCGCTCTGAAATCCCGCGTGTGAGTGAGTTTAAAGCAGGCAGATTGACCAGGTTAATATCTTGTACTTTCAGGCTCTAATGGACAGCAGATTTGAACATTAGTGCAGTTTGTATGACTGGTCTCATCAGATCAATGAAAACACACACACACAAAATATAGATGCAGATCTGTAACAGCTCCAGTGTTTTATGGGTTGTCTGTTTAAAGCCACTATCTCGTCCAGCTCAGGCCTCGTGTCTCTCAAAGCTCTTTGCGTTCAGTTTTTTTCCCCTTTTTTTTTCTGCGCGAGACTGCCAGTCTCCGTCTCCCTGTTCATTAGCACTTCAATTAAATAAAAAAGGGATGTAGTTGTGTCTGAATCCTCTGCCAATTTGGCAGCCGGCCTGAGCGCAGCGCAGCACAGACGAGAGCCTCGTTCCACCCGTAATTCGGCCCCTAAGCAAAAGTGACAGGATCTGTCAACGCGGGCGAACGGTCCGGGGATTCACCTGAGCATATAAGTTATATAACACAAGTCAGATTATAATTAGTGTCAGTTTTAATCTGCTCTTAAACGGTGCGGCATCTGTGGGCTGTTGTGTGGAGAGACAGCGAGGTGTCAGCGAGTGTGATAGCCCTCCGTTCACCCCGCCAACTCTAACCTGAGCATGAATATTTCAAGGGGATTTGGAGGACAGGAGGAAAGATTTAATTATTTCAAATTAGGGAGTACCGGGTGATTTCAGCCTAATAGCTGTGTGTTCAATCGCAAAGGTGCCCACCTCACTTTGGGGATTCATCAGGGAACGAGGGCAGCGCAAGCCTGTGCAAAAACAGCTTCACGCCAGTGTTGGATTTGCTTAGATCAGGCAGAATTCATTATATCACACACATGGCAGGTACAAATATGCCATATAGCACTGAAACCGTCTTTGTTTCTGGCCCGTTGTATTATTTTAGCACGGCTGCAGTGTTTTGAGGGTCGCAGAGGAGTCTCAGTACGGCAGGACGTCATATACTTCCCTCTTCACACACTTCTGTCCTTTTCCATCGTCAAATATCCAACAGAACACACACACACTCACAAATCCACAGAAATACATATATATATATATATATATATATATATATATATATATATATATATATATATATATATATATATATATATATATATATATATATATACACACACACACACAAACACACACACAAAAATTAAAGTTTTAATATTATTGTTTTCATTAGTGTTTTTGAAAATTCTTTTTTTCTTTTATCTTTAATTCTCTCTCTCTCTCTCTCTCTATATATATATATATATACAATTTTATATATATTGTATGTGTGTGTGTATGTATGTATATATATATATATATATATATATATATATATATATATATATAATAAAAAAAAATAAAAAAAAAACAATAATATTAAAACTTATTAATTTGTGTTTGTGTGTGTGTGTATATAATAAAATATTCTAAACTCATATTTCATAAATAACTCATATTTTAAATTCATATATATTAATTTAAAATGAGTTATGAAATATGAGTTTAAAATATTTTATTTATTATATTTTATTTACTATTATTATTATTTTCATCAGTATTATTTTCATTAATATAGTATTTTTCATATAGTATTTTTTACGTTTTAATATTTAATTAATAAATTAATTAATTACTAATAATGTAATTAATTCATTCATTGTAATAATTTAAATTAATTAATTTATAATAATTTTAATTTTTAATAAAGTACATATTTGAATTTATTAGTTTAAAAATATTGTATTTAATTAATATTAACATTTTTTTTTATTACATTTTATTGTTTTAAATTATGAAGAGGTAATGAAAAGATAATGTATTTTTTTTATTTTTTTATTTTACCAAACAAAACATGTATTGCTTTTGATATTCCTGAAATAAGAGATAATGTTTATTCATACCTATACAATGTGATTGAATGCATTTGACCTCATTTGTAACCTTGATTGATTTAACTTCTTCTAGTATTCGATATGACATATAAACAAACAGACAATCTCATGGTTTTGATGCATCTTTAAAGGTTGATTCCCACGAGATTATTGCTCAAAATTTATCCCATTCCACAATATAACAAATCTGGGTAGCAAATACGCTACATAATCTCTCCATGGCCTTATTAATGTAAATAAAGTAATATGTTCATGATGGATTGTCGGTTTCATTCAGTCAGCTTATGTAAACATACTCATTCACCATAATGAAAGAGAGCTTACAGCTCGTAATAAAACATACATACGGCCGAAGTCTATATATATTGCTGCCAGCCTTCATGTGCAGTCAGATCTCTGATGTTAATTACATTTAAATAGAACAAGACTGATTTTGATTTGTTCATATGAGTAGAAAAGTAACTCCTTAGTCCTTCTACCTGTCAGTGCTTGCACATCACAGACTAATGCTTTATTAAGAGAGTCTGCTGGGAGCGCCTGATCCCGTTTTAGTACATTGGGCCCAATGTAAGACTAATTAAAAAGTGTATTTTTACATTATTAATTTCTGAGTTTCACACTTAATGAATGTGAAATGACAGGCCTCCTATTTTTATATGTACACACTCAGGACCACGCGGCCATGGGAATACTGATACGCAGGTTTGAAAACGGGGGGGAGCGTTGTCGAAAACATTTCTCTCTCCTCTGGAGTCCAGCTGGCAGGAAAGAAACGAAACAAAAGCAAGCAAACAGTTCAGACGCTTTCATCAGAATTAAATGGTGAAATTATTTGACCTCTGAGTCCTTGGTATCACTCTGTGACTTTTACAAAAACTGCGTTTACACGCGACAAGCACGCTGACGTTTTAGCCGTCAATTTGGTGTTAGTCAAAATGAATTTGTAGCTGCCCCGATTCGAGCGGTTCAATTGGGCATCTCTAATAGGAGATGTTTGATCAAGCCCCGTGGTTTTCATCCGCATGCTGAGATAGATGAGTGAGTGAGCGAGAGAGAGAGAGAGAGGGAGAGAGAGAGAGACCGACAGCCTCTCTGAAGAATAAATGTAATCAAGTGTGTGGAGATCGTTTTGCCAAAACACTGCATCTCCAAACACACATTTTCCATCTTCACTAGCAAAAGGCTTTGTTCAGGAGAGAGAGAGAATTGATTCAGAATTCCAAAATCCCAAAGCTAGAAGTGGGAGAACAAACTGACAACAATAAGAGCATATGCACTGTTTTTGAAGTATTATGCTGGCATTTTGTTATTAAAAAAATATAGGCCTATATATTTCTTTGTTATTTTCTTGGGAGTTAGGAAGGTTTTATCTTTTTAGGTGCTGCAGTTTAAAGTTTTGTATATGTTTTAATGCTGTCAAACGATTAATCGCGATTAATCACATCCAAAATAAAAGTTTGTGTTTAATATATGTGTGTGTACTGTAAATGCTGGTTAAAAACAACCCAAGTTGGGTTAAATATGGGCAAACCCAGCAATTGGGTTAAATGTTTGCCCAATATGCTGGGCAGTTTTATTTAACCCAACTATTGATTAAAAATTATTATATTGCTGGCTTAAAATGAACACAAAATGGGTTGGAAATTAAAAATCAGACACATAATTACTAGAGGCAACAGTAATAATCGAAAGGTGGACATTTATTAATAAGCAATTTAATAATAATAATAATAATAAACTTTATAATAAATGTTTATTATTTATTAAACTTATTAATAAATGTTAATTGCCAACCTATTTTGAGTTCATTTTAAGTGAGCAGTACAGTCATTTTTAAACAATAGTTGAGTTAAATAAAACTATCCAGCAGGTTGGATCAAACATTTAACCCAACCGCTTGGTTAAAACAACCCAATGCTGGGTTTGTTCATTTTCAACCCAACTTTGGTTGTTTTTAACCCAGCATTTTTTAGAGCGTATATTTATTATGTATATATAAATACGCTGATTAATATAATTAGTCTGGTGCAACTTCACATCCAACAAGGTGCATGGAATGGAAAATATGTAGTTTAAGAAAGAAAACCAGCAGCACTTGTGGCACAGAGAGGTCAAAAATATAAACAAAAAAACTCTGAAGCTATGAAACTTTAAAGTTGATACTTAGCTCCAGCTTCATAGTTTTTTGTACATGCATTTATTTAAGGAATATGTATACATGTATATTTTTTATCCTACTGTATTTTTGTTAAATATATGTGTGTATAGACACATATAATATGTAAACACAAACTTTTATTTTGGACGCGGTTAATCGTTTGACAGCACTAATATGTTTATATTCTTTGTTGTTGCTGTTTTATTGTTAATCAAAATTCCCTTTTTTGAACGGCTTTTTATGTTGATCCCAAATTTGGTTTGTAACATGGATAGGAAGATTTGTTTTTTAAGAGATAAATGATGAAATACTGTAAATTGAAGTCTTTTTATATATAATAATATATCATTTATGTATAATAAAATGATAAAAATATAAATAATAAATGTTTTTTTTTGTTAAATTAAATCTGTTTCAGCTTAGGAGTCTTGGGTTCACACTGCTGGATTTTCTACATGTGTGTTTTGTTTGTGCTTCTAAATCCCAGAGCCTGTTTCTCCAAGGCTGTATTTTTTTCGTGACCTTTGACCTCCGAGCACACCCAGCGTGGGGTGTTTGTCAGTAAGGCCTCCGTCTCGTGTAAATATTAGCCGAGAGCTCCGGCTCTAAACTGCAGCTCTTGTGCGAGCGGCGACTGGAGTCCCTCCAAGACAAATGCGGCTCTGCAGCAGAGGCTGCATGCGAAACATCCCTGCCGTTTATTTTCATACGCTGTTAATTTGTCAACAGCCCTTCCTGTCCGCCCGACACAGAGCGGCAAAGTCTTTCCTGAAGATATTTGCTGGCAAATTACACGTGTTGTCGCCGTAATTATTATTGCTGATTGCTGGAGATGTTTGCGGAGAGCTGCTATTAGTGTCAGTGAAAGGCATTTTTTCAGCCTGTCTGCATCTTTTATTTTCCTCCACGCTGCAGCTGTCACATGATGGAAATATTTTGATGGATGCAAAGGAATTTCATGTATCAATATTCTGCTTGTCAAACAGTCCATTATGTTGTAGCTCCCCGCTCAAGCTGAGGCAGAGAAATCTATCAGAATGGTCCGAGGGCAATAAACGTTTTCCAGCAGTCCATCGCTTTGCACAAATCAGCCCTGAGATGCAAACGGCCGTCTATTTATTAAATCGCCCTCAAAGGAGTTTGCACTTTCCTTCTGGATTTTCCTTGTGTGCAGAGCAGCGACGTGCAACTCTGCAGTATATGCACACACACACACACACATACATGCTTGTTCTTGCAGGGGGTCCCTGTGCTGCTCTTTGGACCCGGGCTTATTAGAATAGATTCTGCCAACTTCAATGGCGGGGCCGTGTGTGTGTCTGTGCGCTTATCACTTCTCATTAGCGGATCATTGGGAGCGCCGTCCGCTGCCAAGCGTTAATCAATGTGTTTTGTGACTCTGTTAGGGCAGCTGTACAGAGATATTGTGCCCCTAGGGTTAATACAGTCAAGCGCAGGAAATAAAACACTCCGGCCATGTCCACAACATGAGGCTCGGCATTATCTTTAAATGAGCTGGGCAGGGATCACATACATATGGATTTCCACTTGCATAAATTGTGATTGATGTCGTCAGAAAAGTGGGGTTTGCTTTCTTTCTTTTTCTTTTTTTTTTGAAAGGTATTGTTCCGTCCACGGACAGTATTTCTTCCGTTCTTTCTTTTTTTTCTTTTTTGCTGAATTGTTGTAAATTATGCAGACTGACAGGCGCAGTGAGGAAGGGATTATTTCTGAACAAGTTCAAACACTTTACTGTTTTTCCGTTCTTTTCGGTGTAAAGAAAAATGGAAGAAAAACCTGCTCAAAGACAGAGAAGCAGGTAATGATCAGTTTTGTCATTATTATCAGGAATGTTGTAGTTTGATTAAGTATTATAATAAATATTATTTAAAAACAAATACAATTATACAATTTATATATATGTGTATATATATATATATATATATATATATATATGTACAAATAATAAATATACAATTCTAAATGTATATATACGAATATATACACACAATATATGTGTGTGTGTGTGTGTGTGTGTGTGTGTGTGTGTGTGTGTGTGTGTATATATATATATATATATATATAATCAGGAATGTTGTTTAAATATTATAATAAATATTATTTAATAACAAAATTATGCAATTATTTTTTTTCACATTCTCTCTATATATGTATAATGTATATATACAAATAAAAGTTATAAATATACAATAATTAATATATATATAAATATTGTATAATATTAAATATTTTGCATTTTATACACACACATAAAACATATATATATATATATATATATATATATATATATAAAATTAGATATTTTAAATTTATATTTTAATATTTTTATATAATTTATATTTTTTATTTTATATAATTTACACACACACACACTATATATATATATATATATATATATATATATATATATATATATATATATATATAAAAATATAAATTCAATTTATATTTTTATATAATTTATATTTATTTTATCATTAAAAAAATTATTGGACTATTAGTAGCAAGTATGTGGTGCTTTATTTATAATTAACATTGATGTTCAAGGCCAAGCTTTTTAAAAAGGTTGAAAAATGATTTTCTCACATTCAGGAAACACTTCTGGCAGCGGGAATTTCCTGAGAGCGGATCGAAAGGATGGCTGCGGTGTTCGCCGGCCCAAACTGCACCACAGGAAGTGTCTGCACGACTCCAGAAGCAGAGGTCAAGGCCAGGGGTCACGGGTGGCACGGCAGAGATTTACGCCGAGAGAGAGCCGAACCCGTTCCCAGCCTTCATCTATTTCCCGGGGAAATTAGCCATAAAGTCACCGTTTTCATCTTTCAAGGTTTTGTCATAAACTGTCATCTTTCCTCGTCTTTGATTTGAAAAAAAAAAAAAAAAAAAATGATGATAAAAAAAAAAAGAACAACAATAGCCTAGAACAGTTTATTCTACTGTATTCTTTTCATCTCAAGTTAACCTCTCGTTTTACTGTCCGTTGTTTCCGGCACGGACCACCCCATTGTTTAAAGACGCCTGTGAAAAAAAACAAAAAAGTTTCACATTTTCTGAAATGTGCAGGGCTGCTCTCTGAGGTCCATTTCATTTTAACCAAATGGGGGGGAAGCTTGTCTTTACCGCGGTGAGCAGATGGAACTATAAATCAAGGCAGCCGTTGCCGCCCTGTAGAGGGCCGACCACAGCTGCCACTCTCTCTCTCTGACTCTCTGCGTTTCGCTGAAAATCTTTTCAGGTCCATCGTCAAGCAATCTGGGCTTCTATTTTTTTATATATATACACACACACCACACCTCCCCTCTCGGTACAGTCATATCCATCAAAACGACACGCGCCCATCAACCTACTGCCGCGATCGATTGGCACACTTATTTCTGCGCATAGCCAATGCCCCGCTCTGGAGGTAAAGCCCCACGACAGGCCCCTCATTTTGGCTCTTTAGCCCCCAGCAACCACTGTGACTCTGGCAGCAGCAGGCCAGGCCTCCTCCATTAAAGTTGCATTATGATGGATATCAAGGCATCCAAGCCCTGAGTGTTTTAAACGAGAGGTGACAAGAAACGAAACACGGGCTATTGTTTTTCGCTCCATCCTTAACAGCCCCCCACCCCCAAACATCCTTGCAGAACGGTATGCGCCGATTTTAACATATTGGCTGTTTTGCTAAGCAAATAGACTCAATAATCTGTGCATAACCTAGAAGAAAAGGCCGGCGGAGGCTGCAGTGCCGCAGATGACCAGATGGTGGCGCTCTAATGCCACAGATATCATCAGCGCTGCTGAGTTGAGGGCTCAAGACAAAGACTGTGAAGAAGAGAAATGTTCAAATGGAGAAACTACACATAAATTCATACTTTTTACAGTATCAGCAATGATTTCCCTCAAACGTTGCAGACACATATCAGCACTGTGACAGCAGAGTAAACACTCTCAAATTAGTTCGTTTAGAGCTGAGGTTAATCACTGATAGCACTTTATCTGGTTAAAAGAAATCTAATCACAGGACCTGTTTTAATTAGGTTTCTTACTCAAAGAAAGAGCTGAATTATGAAGATCTATGCAGTTTATTTTTTGATTTGCATGTGCCATTTTTTTTTTCAGCTTTCTCATCTCATTTTTGCTTTATTTTGTCAGCTGCGATGCTTTATGCATTCTTTTAATTGATCATATAAACTTCAAGAGATTTTCCATTTGCCAAAAGGTAGTCTTTATCATCAACATTCAATCTATAAATCAATCAATCAAGGAAGCAAATTAATACTTAAATACATGCTGACAATCTTAAACATTCAATCAATTTCTGCTCTTAAACTCAGAGTTTTATGCTCTGAATGGTTTGGATTTTTAAAAGAAAAAGATTTTGCATTTTAAAGGTATTTACACTCTAAAAAAAAAATGCTGGGTTAAAATCAACCCAAGTTGTGTTAAATGGGCAAACCCAGTGATTGGGTTGTTTTAACCCAGCAGTTGGGTTAAATGTTTGCCCAACCTGCTGGGAAATATTATTTAACTCAACTATTGTTTAAAAATGACTGTATTGCTTGCTTAAAATGAACACAAAGCATGCTGGAAATGAACATTTATTAATAAGTTTAAGAAATAATAATTAAACACTTATTTAATGTTCACCTTTTGATTATTATTGTTGCCTTTAGTAATTATGTGTCTGATTTTAAATTTCCGGCATACTTTGGGTTCATTTTAAGCAAGCAATACAGTAATTTTTCACCAATAGTTGAGTTAAATAAAACTACCCAGCAGGTTGGGCAAACATTTAACCCAACCACTGGGTTTAAACAACCCAATCACTGGGTTTGTCCATTTTCAGCCCAACCCAGCATTTTAGAGTGTACTATACATTTTAACCATGCGAACAAAGTCTTTCAAAGCGATGTACCTCTCTTTCTCTCTTTTAAAAATCCTTACATTCTTAAAGAATCATACCAAAAACATGTAAAACCTATTTGCGCGATCTAAACACCGATAGTCAAGTGGACCAGGAAAAGAAAATGAATATTAGCTATATTGTCAGACTTTTCTAAAATCATGTTTTCCTTCTTGAGCTGGGAAAAGCTCGGGATGATGGAACATGATTTCTGCATGAGATGGGACACCGCTGGTCATTCATTATCCAAAGAGAGAAAGAAAAAAGGCAAAGAAATCAAAGTGGAAATGACAAAGAAAGACAGAGCTGGATGTCATCTTGGTTACACATTTCAAAGGATGTTAGATTCAGCCATTTAAAAGAGCCGCACATGCTTCAAATGTGAATTCTTTCTATTTAACATGGTCTTCCAATAGAGAGCTGTTTAAATTGTGCTGTGGTTTAAAAACCTCTGTTGTGAAGTGATTATGTGAACTTCTTATATTTATATATCCACCACTACAGATGGACTAGTCGATCAATGGTAGTAATGTTCTCCTCTACAGTTCTTTCTCTTTAAAGCAGTTTAATGCTTGATGCTGAAACTGTAGATGCATAGAAAACAGCACAGTTTTCTTTTGACATCTTGAAATAATTGTATAATTACCGATCGTTCCTTCATCGGTTCAATTTATAAAAAGCACATATCCAAACTATATTATTATTATCATCAATTGCATAAAGAGCAAGCAATGTAAATGTAAATGAAAGATAAAATCTGAATATAAAAATGCAAATAACATTAATAACACTGTGACCCAACAAGCATTTTGGAAAAAAAATATATATTTATATTAATAATAATAATACTGTGACTACATATGCAAGCAGTTTGGAAAATGAATTAATAATAAAAATAAAAATAAATAAATAAATAAAAATATATTATAATCATTTCAATTAATAATTAATATTAACTATAAAATAATATTATAAAAAAATAAAAATATAATTATAAAATGAATATTTAATTAATAATAATTAAATGAAAATAAATTAACAAATATTATTTAATAATATTAAATGAACAAAATAATATGCTCAAGACAAATATAAATATATCAATAAAAAATACAAAAATAAACAATAAATATTAAAATAATTAAACATTAAACATTTTGAAAAAATAAATCAAAAATAATGAATGAGATATTGATGTAATAGATACACGTATAATCTAAACATGTCTTGAAGCGATCTTATACACATTTCATTGTTTTAAGTGATTCTGTTTTGGATATGGTGTTACAGGTTAATGAATGAGATGGAAATATTACTTTTACCATATTAAGGCAAATAAAACGTTTACTTATTTAATGTGCATATGACAAATATATGAGCTGCTGTATGTTATATTATACTGTAAAAAGAGCATTCTTTGAGGCTGAGATGAGACTCCGTGAGTTATTGCTTAAATTGCCGGGAAACAAAGAAACAGCTGAACGCTCTGGTAAGCAGCTCTTCACCTGTACGAGTCCAGAGCTTGTAAATGCACATAAAACCCGAGCGGACGAACACAGAACAGCGACTGTCGGCCTCTCTGGACTCCCGCACCTCTCGCCATCAAAGTTTCCGGCTCCGGTGAACGGCAGAGAGACTCTGAGCTAAAAACTAAACTTGTCAGCTGTATAGGTGACACTACTGGGTTTCCCACAAACAAGGAAATCACAACCCCGGGAAGTGTTGCATTTCATTTCAACAACAATGTGACATATCAGTGTGTAACAATAAGGGGAAAAAAAGGAGAAAGTCTGAGGGAAAAAAAAGAGGGAGGAAAGACATGACACTTTTTGAAATATCAAAAGATCCCTCGACTGCTCTTGGGACTGAGCTACTGCCATGAAGCAGGAAGGTCACCATCTTTGCTTTTTCTCTTTCACTCTTTCTGCTTCAGTCTCTGGCAGCTTCTGTTTGTGTGTGTGTGAGTGTGTGTTTAGAGCCGCAGGGGTGGTGAGGAGGATGTTGTCGCTGACTTTTGAAGCGTCTGACAGGGCGAGAGAGAGAAGGGGTGAAACTGATCCCGACACTGACAGCAGAGACCTCCGAGGTCATAGGTCACGACCCTGGTAACGCAAAGGTAAAATTACCTATTCATATGTCATATGCACTGGTGTGGCCGGCGGGCAGAGCTACAGCCTGTCAGATGGATGGTCACCACAGTACATCCGCTGTCAAGTTCAGCTCAGAATCTCTGCACAAATCTTCGATTCTGTCTAAACATTTTGTATGAGAAAAAATGAATGAGATTTCTTTAAGCAATGAGATCACAAGGAGCCAAATGGAGTTTCAGAACAGATTTAAGTGTCACAAACTGCATATATTTACACGTCAAATCTTAACATGAACTCAAACATATGATACTGTGTACACTACAGTTTAAAAGTAGTTTTCATAATGAGTAATGTTTCTTGAGCAGCAAATCAGCATAATGAATTCTGAAGAATCATGTGACACTGAAGACTGGAGTAATGATGCTGAAAATTCAGCTTTGCATCATAGGAATAAATTACATTTTACAACATACGAGAATAGAAGATAGTTATTTTAAATTGTAATAATATTTCTTAATTTCGATCAAATAAATGCAGCCTTGGTGAGCATAAGAGACAAAAACATTAAAAAATCTTACTGACCCCAAGCTTTTTAATGATAGTGTATATAGCTCTATACTTTTAATGTATCTCAACAAATGTCTCATTTGGATTTGTATAGTTCACCCAAAAATGAAAATTCTGTCATCAATTATTCACTTTCATGTCGTTCCAAACCCGTAAGACTTTTGTTCATCTTCAAAACACAATGGAGGTAATTGAATGAAATCTGAGCAATTTCTGTCCCTCCATTGACAGTTATAAACGCTAGACGCTATAAAAAGGTCATTAAGAGATCGTAAAAGTAATCCATATGAATCGAGCAGTTCAATTCAAATTTTCTAAAGAGACTTGATCGCTTTATATGATGAACAGATTTAATTTAGGCTTTTATTCACATAAACATTCATCAACTCACACATCAGTTGTGGTAAACAGAAGCTCAACCGAGTTTGCTTGACATGCGAGAACCAATGGGGTTTGACCTTCCTCAAGAACCAATGAGGTTTGACCATCCTCAAGAACCAATGAGGTTTGACCTTCCTCAAGAACCAATGAAGTTTGACCCTCCTCAAGAACCAATGAAGTTTGACCTTCCTCAAGAACCAATGAAGTTTGACCCTCCTCAAGAACCAATGAAGTTTGACCTTCCTCAAGAACCAATGGGGTTTGACCCTCCTCAAGAACAAGTGAGGTTTGACCTTCCTCAAGAACCAATGAAGTTTGACCTTCCTCAAGAACCAATGAAGTTTGACCCTCCTCAAGAACCAATGAAGTTTGACCTTCCTCAAGAACCAATGAAGTTTGACCCTCCTCAAGAACCAATGAAGTTTGACCTTCCTCAAGAACCAATGAAGTTTGACCCTCCTCAAGAACCAATGAAGTTTGACCTTCCTCAAGAACCAATGAGGTTTGACCTTCCTCAAGAACCAATGAAGTTTGACCCTCCTCAAGAACCAATGAAGTTTGACCTCCTCAAGAACCAATGAAGTTTGACCCTCCTCAAGAACCAATGAAGTTTGACCTTCCTCAAGAACCAATGGGGTTTGACCTTCCTCAAGAACCAATGAGGTTTGACCCTCCTCAAGAACCAGTGAGGTTTGACCCTCCTCAAGAACCAATGAAGTTTGACCTTCCTCAAGAACCAATGAGGTTTGACCCTCCTCAAGAACCAGTGAGGTTTGACCTTCCTCAAGAACCAATGAAGTTTGACCTTCCTCAAGAACCAATGAGGTTTGTTCTCACACATCAAGCAGATTCAGTTGAGCATGTGTTTATGTTCGCTGATCAATGTTTATATGTGAATAAAAGACTAAATTAAATCTGTTCATCATATAAAGTGATCGAGTCTCTTCAGAAAATTTGGACTAAACCACTCAATTCATATGGATTAGTTTTACTATCTCTTTATGAACTTCTTGAAGCATCAAAGTGGTTGTTACATAGCTGTCTATGGAGGGACAGAAATCGCTCAGATTTCATTTAAAATCATTTTCATTTAATTTGTGTTCCAAAGATGAACTAAAGTTTTACGGGTTTGGAGCAAGATGAGGGTGAGTAAATTATGACAATTTTTTTTACATTTTTGGGTGAACTAACCCTTTAAGGATAAACATCTGAGAGTTAATAAAAAGAAAATTTGGTTACATGTTATTTCGATGGTCCACTTTAGACATTCTACTAACTACAGTGACTTTGCAACTACATGTCAACTAACTCTCATTAGAGTATTAGTAGACTGTTAGGTTAGGGTTCTGGATAGTAGAATATGTTGACATGTTGCAAAGTTACTTACAGTCAGTAGAATGTCTGTTGGGGAGCATCAGAATAAAGTGTTGGCAAATATTAAGCAGACAGTCTACTGATACTCTAATGAGAGTTAGTTGTCATGTAGCTGCAAAGTTAGCAGAATATCTAAAGTGAACCATCAAATTAAAGTGTTGCAGAAAATGTTATTGCTCAGAAGTTGCTCTTTCAGTTGCAGTTCTGATCAGTTGAATTTCTCAGTGACATTTTATCAAGTATCAACTTAGTTGCAGATGTTTCTCCTGGGGAATCACGCTCTCATTGCTGTCAAGAAGAAACAACTAAAAAATAAAGGATCTCACTTGATTTTTTTTTTTGCACAGTTTGTGTGCTCTTCTCTTTTTTATTGCTCATTGGTTGCTCTTTAATAGTTTAGGATACTTAATGACATTCTCAATTACTGTCTGTCTCTTAAGCATTGTCCCTATAATTTCCTTAGGAAAATTATATTGCTTTTTTCATAGCTCCAGATCTTTAATGGAGTTCTCAATTATCACGTAAAGTCGGCATGAAACAGAAGTTGCGATAGTCTTTTCTACCCTATTGTGATGTATATACAAGTGAAACGGCTTCTTTTGTCTGTGGGGAATTGACTGGATTGTTGGATGGTTGTGGTTTGCTATTGGTCGATCTCATTTGATTGACAGGTTGCCCCACCCTTGCGCCAGCAAACACGTCATCAGAGAAGAGATATCGCTGCAAGAGGGAGGGGAAGTTATTTTGATCAAGGATTATGAGGACACATTAATAAAAAAAAAAAATAATGATGTGCATGAATAAGTCATTTATAATAAATATACCGCAATAATAATAAGTTCATGGCGACTTTAAGGATCAACTTTGTCTCAGATGGGTTTTTTTTTTACATGTTTACACTAATGTCTTAAATTAGTCAACTTAAAGATCTCATTTGTGTTTTTTCTTTCAGGTTTCTCTTCCTCACATGTTGTTTCTTTTGAAGGAGTTACTTTGGTAAGTCAGGAGATCTCGTCTCGCTGTGAGTTTGGGCGCGATCACAGCGACCACATTCACTTAATTAGCACAGAGCAGATGAGAGTCGGTTGGTCCGGCTAGCGAAGCGTCTCTCCGCAGCATGCAGGAGCCGTGCGGCGCCTGTGAACATTAGCGAGCGGGGAGCGATTACATGGCAGGGAGGTAGACGACACCTTCATCCTCTCACATCATGGAGTCCAGCAGCACTCTCCGCATGATTCACTGACCTGCCCCAAACATTCACAAACTGTCACTTTGAGTTGTCAGTCTTCTGTGACTCTCTCTTTACAACAGGACGGAGGGGAGCTGGGCGGAAGAGGATGGAAACTTTTTGATTCCGTGACATTAAACTTACCTTGACAGGTACGGGCGGCCCGGGGAGAACGTGACAAGCTGTGCGTGACCGACTCTCACCGGCACTGAGCTGAAGTTAGTGCTTCTTAAAGTCGGTATCAAAACATCACAGAGTTCATCAAATCCATTTCTAATGTCAATGTTTGTGCTGTTGTTTTGCCACCGAAATGATGTCACTTCCTGGAGGATGATATCATTAGGAAGTGTCTTTTGTCACTTTTGCAAAAGACAGGATGGGAGTGATACCGAGGACACGGGAAATATAGGTCTTTTGTAAAAATCTAACAAACTCGTTCCCATTTACTGTAAAACAATATTGCCAAGAAAATGTTTTTGGCTGAGAAAGAATAAATCTGGAATATTTTTATAATCTAAATGGGAAGACTTTACAAATATGTCTCATTTTGTTCGCTGCAAAAAATGTTTTTTGTCTTGTTTCCAGTCCAAATATCTAAAAATTCTTAAATCAAGAAGCATTTTCTAGACAAGTAAAAATTATTGTCTTTTCAGAAAAAAAACATGTCAAAATTAAGTGAGTTTTTCCTTAAAACAAGCTAAATATTCTGCCAATAGGGTAAGCAAAATAATCTTGTTTTTTGTTTTGAAATAAGAAAAACTCACTTAATTTTGACTTATTGTTTCTGAAAAGAAGATAACACATTGTTACTTGTCTAAAAAAAATGCTTCTTGATTTAGATATTTGGACTAGAAACAAGACAAAAACTCCAAGTAAGAAAAGCATTTTTTGCAGTGTTAACATTAATGTATTAACTAACATGAAAAATATGTCGGTGATCTGTTTGTCATCAGGAGATGCGAATATGAATATGATCATCTTCAACGTGCACAAAAACAATAGTCTAAATGTTGAATCAAAAATACACTTTTAGCTGCTTTTTTGTTATTTTGACATTTTAAAAAAGCACTATTGTACTGCTTCAACCATCCTAAATGGGATTAGCCTGTAATCTACAGAAACAATAGTCTTCCATTTATTCCGTTAAGGCTGGAAGAGCCACAGACATGCATGCTGGTATGAAAGGAATGACGAGTGTGTGTGTGTGACTGAAGTACATTGAATGTTTCTGGCACAATTTGAGCTCTAGAAAGCTTCAGTCGAGGGTCCCAGTCTGATTGACGTTGAGTCGCTCCATGTGTCCTATACAAACAGTACCGGAATTATCCTTTATCAGCAATCCCATGCAGTACCAGTGGGCCGGCTTCACATCCCGAGTCAAGCACGTCTGATCGGGATTAAAGATGGACATGCCGCCTCTCCATGCTCCAGCGGCCTGAAATCCATAACCGGATTGGATGTGTTGGGCCATTAGAATTAAACCAGCATCAAAGGCAGGGTGCTGGAAAGAGAGACAAATGTGTCTTACTGCTCGGCCACTTACCTACTTAATCAAGGCTCTTACAGAGCAAAGAGAGCGGGGACATTGGGTTGAACTGGGTTGTGTTCAGGTATTGGATGCGGTGAGATGGCGGCCTTCAGCCACTTATACCCAGAGCTGGAATGCCAAACACATTTCCAAAGGATTGTGAGGAATCCGACTGAACGTAGTCAAGAGGGCTGCATGCGGTGTGCCGTTCCCCCGCTGCCCAAATCATCACAATGGGAGCAGAAAAAAAGAAACAAACAGAGAACAATAAATAAATAGAGAAAAACACACAAAAACAAAGTAGATGAAAGAAAACCAGAGAAAGATCATGTGGTATCAGACCTTAAAAAAATCTGTCTTGGGTAACTTAATGAAGTCAGGATCATCCAATTACATTAAATACTTTTTTTTTTTGGGTTGAATAAAACATATATTTAGTGCTGTCAAATAATTAATCATTATTAGTTTGTGTTTGCATATTTGTGTGTACTGTGTATATTTATTATGTACGTATAAATTCACACACGTACATGTATTTAAGAAATATATATATATATATATATATATATGTGTGTGTGTGTGTGTGTGTGTGTGTGTGTATTTATATAATTTATACATATATTTTATATAAAATATTTTTGTTAAATATATACATGTGTGTGTGTACTTATTTTATAGATACATAATAAATTTACATCAGTACACATATATATTATGTAAACACAAACTTTTATTTTGGATGCGATTAATAAAGATTAATCATTTGATAGCACTAAATAAATAATGTGAAAATGTATGTAAAATTACACATCATTACCATCATTATGACGTTCCATAGGCGTAATAATTTTTATATTGTAAAAACTATATTTTATCCCCCGCACTAACCCTACCCCCAAACCTACCCATCGCAGAAAACTTTCTGCATTTTTACATTTTTAATAAAACATTGTTTATTATGCTTTTTTAGCCATTTTAATTACAAGAACTCAGGAAATGTCCTCATAAAGCACATTTACGTTGTAATACCAGTGTAATACCCATGTTATTATACACATTTGTGTCCTTGTTGAACAAATCCACACACACTGTACATGCTTTTATTGAAAAACATCTTGAATATTTATATAAGTTCTACTGATATAACAATGTAGCAAACTGTAGCAAAACAAAGTTTTTTTTCTTTTCTTTTTTTCTGTAGAAATAGGCAAGAAGCCTTCAGAATGATTAGAAGTGTCAGAGATCTTTCCGGAATTGTGTTTTTAATCGATGTGTGTGATGTAGGTTTGTCATCGCTTTCTGTAATTATTCAGAGGTGAACTACTGCATCGTCTCAAACAGGAGGTGACACGTTAATGAATTAACAGCGTAATCTGACAGACGATGCCGGTCGGTCGTCACGCTGTCTGTGGTGAAATGTTTACGGGAGGAGTGCTGATGTTCGATGACAGTCATTTGAATAAAAATGAATTTACTGCTGTTGTCTCATTTGCAGGAAATCTTCACGTCTTGGATGCAACCGGCATGGTGTGAATCCTCATATCTGCACACATGGAGACACACACACACAAGTATGTTGACATCACACATGACCTCTTTAATTTCCATTGTGCTGGAAAGATTTTATAGGGAAAATAAAGACACAGTGAGAGAGAGAGAAACTGTGAAGCTATATGTCCCACCTCACTAATCTAACAGAAGGACAGATGTGGTTTCAACCTGGCTTGTTTAATTAACCCAAGCCGGAGGTGCAGATTGAAATTCAGACACTACGCTGTATGAAAATGTATTTATACATGGCAAATTAGCGAGTGCCCAACATTAAAAATGTGTGAGAAAAGAGTTAGAAAAGAAATTGCTCTTAGTAATGCATGACCTGAAGATCTGAATTAACACTTCAGTTTAGGGTTAGTAACTTGATCATCGCAGATGTTTGACAAAATGTGCATCTGTCGTATGCAAAAAGAAGTATAATGCAGTGTACTTTGCGGTCCAAAAGAGACTTTTATGGGAATTTTTCCCCTTCATTTAACTTCGAACTAAGCAGAATGTTATAGAACATCAAAACACAGCAAGATTATGATGATTTCACAAATCCACCGTGCAAACATACTTTTACTTTTCCTGGCTCAAGATGAGCTTCAAAACATCGTTCTGGAGAACATGCTTTGTGCATGTCAGCCTAAAGCAAGCAAAGGGACACACAGCATACAAATAATATAAAAATAATATTGCATGTGCTTGTCACTCAAACTTAATGTGCTAACACAATTTGCAATGAACATTTCTATATTAAATTAGAAAAAAATCAAACAAATCATCTGACTTGTGCATTCCACAATGTATTTATTTATAACAACAATAAATAAAAATGCATTCATATAAACAGATAAATGGATGAATAACTCACACATATAAATTATAATAGCATTTTGAAATGATTAGTTTTACGCTCACACTTACACATTGAGCCCAGCTCGCTTCCAGAGGTGTATTAGTTTGATAAATTGCATGCAATAAAGCCAAACTCTAATGAAAAAAGCACATGAATGCTGGATGGGAAGGTGAGAATTTTTGTCATATGGAATTAGTTGTAGGTTGTATTCAGCAAACGGAAACGGAAAGCATATTGGATTCATTTGTTCTGACAAATTGGTAATTTGAAGAGAAAAAAAATTAGATTGCATTTCAGGCTTTTAATCAGAGAGGCATTAGTTAATTTATCAAGCACTGTATAATTTGTCTTTGAGTGTTCCTGTATTTCTCTCAGTAATAGCATATCCAGTTTGGCTCTCTGGGGTCGTTCTCAGCTAATTAACGTGTGGCTGAATCCTATTGCATTATCACGATTGAACCTGCTGTACACAACACTGACTGCAATAACAATGTTGAGGGAATAATAATAAAAAAACACACAGAAGCTGAAGTAATTCTAGGTCAACAGTGGTTTCCTAAAACTTCACAATAAATGTACCAAACAATAAAAAAATGTCTCATGATTAAACATTAGAATTTTAAGTTAATGTAACCCTTTTCACTCTCTCAGTTATTCATTTCCGATAACAGCCCTTCTGAGCATTGCGTCTTGGTTAATTTACAATATAACATAACCTTATTATAAAATTTGTACCAATACAGTCTGCTCAGAGCTTTGGGCATTCCCAAGCAGCATTCGATATGTGGGTCAATTAATCAGGACTTGAGAAACAACAGTTTGCATTTTCCATTCAAATAAAACAATTTGTGCATTCCAGATTGATCACGGCATCGATTAACCCGTCAGCTCCGGTTCAGCACGGAGCGTTAAGGCAGTTCGAGCCGAGGGTTTCCCTACTAAGAGCTCTACGGATCTCATTCAGCTCCTCTCAGGAGCCTGATGAATATTCAAAGATGCAGGCTAAAGCAGCAGCCAGTAGATGCCTGGTAACTCAGGGCGTGACTTTTTACTCTTTGAGAGGGAAAGTGCATTTATCAACAGCAGATTTAAAGGTCGGTGTCTGTGGACGCGAACCACGGATACTGTTCATCCGTACGGCATCACTGTCTCATAAATTACAGTCCAAGTTTTGCTTCCAAGTTGCAGCTCTGAGGTCAATTATTGACAATTTATTATGCATCCTCAGGAAATGCTATTTAAAGTCCATCGTAACGGGATGCGTGTCAGAATCGGGGCAGTTTTAGCATATATTTTACTATTACGTGACCTTTTTTCTGCAAAGTAGCGCAGCCTAATTGTGAAGCGCAAGCTGCTCATGCCAGGCAAAGCGAGAGAGACGTTAGAAGAATGAGTGTGGCACCATCTGTGGGCAGGAAGTGATGAGGCGAAACCTGGCGAAAACGTGACGGGAGTCTGCTCTTCATTACATTATTAAATGCTGCTGAACTGTTCCGGCTCGAGAATGTCTAAATGGTTTGGTGTCTCTTACTGCAGGCAGTTCTCTTTAGCTGGTTTTTCAAACATTACCACTGAATCAATCTTACATGGTTCTTTGCAGCATCGTTCTGTAGGTTCAAGCAAAGAATGATGATTATAATATTACATTGTAGATTTATCAACACTTCACTTCTGATTAAAACAGGAAATTCATTAAGAAAAATGTCTATAGCAGAATTTAATTTTATCCACCTTGAATTGAACAGAACGTATGATGCATTTGTGACACCAGCACCCCCCAAAATTTGATGATAGATACTCTAGCATTTAAAAGGTTGGGGTCAAACGTCGGTTTTTGTTTTTTTTAAAAAAGAAATTAATACTTTTATTCAGAAAAAAATGCATTAAATTGATAAAAAGTGACATTAAATATGTATAATGTTACAAAATATTCTATTTATTTCTAACTTTCTATCCATCAACTGTTTTGCAGTTTCCACAAAAACATTAAGAAGCACAACTGTTTTCAACATTGATGATAATAATAAATGTTTCTTGAGCAGCAAATCAGAATGATTTCTGAAGGATCATGTGACAATGAAGACTGGCGTAATGATGCTGAAAATTCAGCTTTGATCACAGGAATAAAACAAAAAGCAGTTATTTTAAGTTTTTTAATGTTTTTACTGAACAAATAAATGCAGCCTTGGTGAGCAAAGAGACTTCTTTCAAAAATATCAAAACATCTTACCAACCCCAAAACTTTGAGTCAGTTCTGATTTATTGTTGACATTTATTTCATTATTATTTTTTTATTACCTATTTTGGTTCTAAATGGGACTTTTAAGTATTCTTGATGACTAAATATTGTAACCGAAATGCTTTTAAAAACAAAACACATTGCCTGTTCTCATCCTTCCATACGGTCTCTGAGCATGAGTGTCTGTCTTTCTCCGACTCCTGAAAACAACAGGTGCAGTGGCTCCAGTGGAGGATCCAGATTCGTCTCTGGTGTGTGTGGGCCGTGGAGGACTCATCTGGAGATCCAGCCTGGACGGGGGGAGACGGTAAGAGCCGCAGTTCTCTCGTCGGGCTTCTCGCACGCTTATTAACTTCAATCCAGCAGCCTGGATGCAGCAAACTCATGCCAAATCACTCAAAACATTGCCTTTGTCTTCCTCGCCATCTTTCCCTAGTCCATTTTGTTTGGTTTTCTAAATGAAAAAATAAAATACAAAATGTATGTCAAAAAAACATATGGAAAAAAATGTAAACATAATCATAACTTAATTGCAAAGCAAGTTCTACATGAATTGGCATTCGCAATCCTTAATGTGAAGGTAAAACAAGAAATTTTGATAAATATAGGAATTTTATATGGAAGCTTGTTTGCGCTATGAAATATAAAAAGTCACAATTACCTTTTTCTTTTTTCTCAGAATTCCGAATTATCAGAATTCTATGATATAATGTCAGAATTGCGAGTTATGAGGTCAGAATTGCAACATATAAAGTCAGAATTGTGAGTTATAAAGTCAGAATTGCGAGTTATAAAGTCAGAATTGTGTGATATAATGTCCAATTGTAAAGGAAAATTTCCTTTTTTTCTCAGAATTGTGTTAATATTTTGCAATTCTGACTTTATATCTCGCAATTCTGACTTTATAACATGCAATTATGAGTTTATAACTCACAATTGTGAGTTTATATCTTGCAATTCTGACTTTATATATCGCAATTGTGAGTTTATATCTCGCAATTCTGACTTTATATATCGCAATTGTGAGTTTATATCTCGCAATTCTGACTTTATATCTCGCAATTCTGAGTTTATAACTCACAATTGTGAGTTTATATCTTGCAATTCTGACTTTATATATCGCAATTGTGAGTTTATATCTCGCAATTCTGACTTTATATATCGCAATTGTGAGTTTATATCTCGCAATTCTGACTTTATATATCGCAATTGTGAGTTTATATCTTGCAATTCTGACTTTATATATCGCAATTGTGAGTTTATATCTCGCAATTCTGACTTTATATATCGCAATTGTGAGTTTATATCTTGCAATTCTGACTTTATATATCGCAATTGTGAGTTTATATCTCGCAATTCTGACTTTATATATCGCAATTGTGAGTTTATATCTCGCAATTCTGACTTTATATATCGCAATTGTGAGTTTATATCTCGCAATTCTGACTTTATATCTCGCAATTATGAGTTTATAACTCGCAATTGTGAGTTTATATCTTGCAATTCTGACTTTATATATCGCAATTGTGAGTTTATATCTCGCAATTCTGACTTTATATCTCGCAATTATGAGTTTATAACTCGCAATTCTGACTTTATATCTCGCAATTATGAGTTTATAACTCACAATTGTGAGTTTATAACTCGCAATTCTGACTTTATATATCGCAATTGTGAGTTTATATCTCGCAATTCTGACTTTATATCTCGCAATTATGAGTTTATAACTCACAATTGTGAGTTTATATCTCGCAATTCTGACTTTATATATCGCAATTGTGAGTTTATATCTCGGAATTCTGACTTTATATCTCGCAATTATAAATTTATATCTCGCAATTCTGACTTGATATATATCGCAATTACGAGTTTATATCTCGCAATTCTGACTTTATATCTCACAATTATGAGTTTATATCTCGCAATTCTGACTTTATATCTCACAATTGTGTTTATATCTCACAATTCTGACTATAACTAAAATGCATGTTATAAAGTCAGAATTGCGATATATAAACATTTTGGAGAAAAAAGTCAGAAAGTCATAAAATACAAAAATAAAAACGTGCGTGATAACTTGCAATTGCAAGAAAAAACTCAGAATTGCAACTCTGTATCTTGCAATTCTTTATACGACGCAATTCTGACTTTACAACTCGCAATTGCGAGAGAAAAAAAGAATTGGGAGATATAAAAAAAAATGGCAATTACCTTTTTTTTATTTAGTGGCGGAAACAAGCTTTCAAACTTTTATCTATCGGGAAGTGATTAGATTGTGAAAAGTGACAGGTGCTAAAAGACAGAGGGCATCAATATAGAAAAATTGTTTCAGAGGCAGTTATACATTTTGTTGCTTTGGAATAACATGCGGTGAATCACGCACAAAAAGATCAAGAATGTGCATTTAAGTTCTCTTTGTGACATTCTTGGATCTACATTACCATTCTGTGTCCTGGTACATTAGCTGACCATCAGTGCGGTGGGATTTTGGAGCCCCCTCCATCTCCCTGATGAATATTCAGGACTCAAGCGCCTTTTCACAGCAATAATAGGCCAGCCATTGCCGGCCTGCCTTTGGGGGAAAGACTCCACGAGTAGCAGATTATTTCAACCTGTGTGTGAAAGAGGCTCATTCTTTCTTAAGCCGCCTGGATGAAATCTTACTTGCAAAACTCCTGTTGCCGCCCCGGAGCAGCGACCGAGACGGCTTACAGGTGGCCTCTGCGTTCAGAGGCGACAGAACCAAACCCCTGCAGCCCTCCATCATATCCGTCATCCTCAACTCCCAAATTGTCCCGGAACGGAGGAACGAGCTGGATTCGTCTTGGGCTGTTTTGTCCAAACTGGCGGCACAGATGGGATAATGACTTTTACAAACAGCATTCTGATGAGAGGAGGGGAAAAGGAACGGTATGTAAAATGCACAAAGGCCTCCATAAGCACATCGGGCTCTGCATCTGGAACAAACTAAAAAGATGTTTAATAATTTAGAAGCAAGCAGGCAGGCCTGCTGCAGCTGTTGTGTGCAGACGAGCATGAAAGGCGTCTATGTGGCAGCTGGCTCGTGCCTCTCCCCTGGTTTCGGTGTGGTGAGGAGACGGCAGATTTGGGATTAGTCAATCCCTGATACTCCTGCCCATCTGCCACCAAGACCCCTCCGCTAACTCGCTCCTACAAAAGACAGAGGGAGAGAGAGAGGAAAGAGAGGCAGTGCACCGTACGCATGATTATAAAATGGTCCTGGATGCTGATTGGTCAATACAGCGTTCCAGCATGCTAAATTACACAATATAGTAACGGTTATGACGCAAAACACCTGTTCAACCATCACTGCGCTGCTCCCGTAGTGGGTCGCTATTTGCATGTAAGTATTAATAAAATTGCGTCTGTATTATTTCTAATACATATTAAATGTTTCATTAAAGTAATAAGGCACTTTGATTAGTTTTTGCTGCTTAATATTCTTTGTGGAAACTGTGATACACTACCATTCAAAAGTTTTAAATTTAATACTTTTATTCAGCAAGGACACATTAAATTGATCAAAAGTGACAGTAAAGACATTTATAATGTTACAAAAGATTTATATTTCAAATAAATGCTGTTCTGAAATTTGAATTAATAAAAAATATATTTAATAAAATGTAACATTGATCATTTTAAAGAACCATTTTTAATACTTGAGCACCAATAATATTTGACCATAATTAGGCAGCAAATCAGCACATTAGAATGATTTCTGAAGGATCATGTGACACTGAAGACTGGAGTAGCTCTGACATCATAGGAATAAAGGACATTTTAAAACACATTAAAATAGAAAACATTACTTTATTTCACAATATTACTGTTTTTATCAAATGAATGCAGCCTTGGTGAGCATAAGAGACTTCTTCAAAAACATAAACATTAACTAGTAGTGTATATTGTGAAAATCACAGTCCTCTCTTAAAGCACATGCACATATTCATGCGTACTCTCTCTCTCACTTACACACACACGCTCGAACCACGATTGGCCCCTGCGTGTGTTTTGTTGACATGTGGCTAGAGCCGCGGCACTATCGTTCCGTCGCTCCAGGGCACGTTTTGCACTCCACACATTTTCACGAATACAAAATGTCGCTGGCCACAAACAATGCTCGGGTCTAATTGGCCGAATTAACCAAGTCTTGTCTCTCGTCGCCATACTGATTAGCAAAGCTCAGCTGGGACGGTTGGAGGGGTTGGGAAGCCGGAGGGAGGATTGTGGGATTTGTGATGGCAGGGGAAAGGGAGGGGGGGGCAGGTGAAGCAGCGTTTGCCCATGAAAGAGATGCGATCCTGGGTAGAGTCCCAGCTGGGCCCCCTGTCTCAGAGTGCCAGGAAGATCACGGTTAGCAGTGAGGGGGGGATTTGTTGCATTTTGCGCCTCTTTTCACAATGCATCTTATAGATGCTTGGATCTGCTTTGTCCTAAAACACATTTGCGAAACATTTAAACCATTATACTTGCCGAAGCCTGCTAAAGCAAAGATCATTATTAAAGCTTCTTTCAAATAAATAAATAAATAAATAAAATACCAATAATAAAAATTTATTAATAGTATAACAATACTAATTTTATAATAATGATAATAATAAAATATACTATAATAAATATATATTGTCTATATCACTGACATATTACAAAGGCACAAAATGATTGCAGGCCACTGCACTGTACCAAGTGACCTAGTTGCCTTAAAATTTGGAGTTAATTAAAATTTACAATTTAGGTTATTACAATGAAGGTGATTGGTTTGATCAACAAAAACTCAAAATATTATGCTAATCGGAACCACATTAAATATTTTTTTTTTTACAGTGTGCAAGCAACATAAAAACAAATGGGTATAAACATTTTGGAAAATACATTAAACAATAATGGCACTACATTTCTGGGACTACAAAAACAACGGTTATACGCATACGCCAGAGAAATGTTAACTAACAGTCAACTACCAATACCCATCTAAACCCGTTTAATGCACGTTTACAGTCCTAGCAAGGAATCGGATCAAACAGGCTGTTATTTGACATCAGCCGCAGAGCATTCTGGGTAACGAGCAATGCCACAGTATTAAACCTGTTTGTGCTACAGGCATGAATTTGACCTCAAACCAAGTGTCTTTGTTTAGTTAAAGGAGATTTACAATTTTTGCCTGGCAAATGAAGAGACTTTGGTGTGGACTCTTTTGACTTGGACTAGTAAACAACCAACCTGGACTGCATTTCTCAAAAGCATTGCGAGCTAAGTTGATCTACTTAGCCTAACGATGCTTTTGAGAAACACAGCCCAGAACACCTATCAACCATTCAAAACAACCTAACAACTGCATAGCAACATGCTAAAAACAACTTAACATCATAGCAACACCCTGGTAACCACTCAAAAAGGTTATTCATTATGGTGTTGAATAGGAAAGCACAACTCACAACTTTTTCAGAAAGGGTTCAAAAATGTATTAAATGAATAAATAAAAACATCATAAATTAAAAAGAGTTTCTTTTTCTTCTTCAATTAGCTTAATGTACGCTTAATTTGTAAAGACACATGCTACGGTTCATTTACCCAGAAACAAAGCCTTAAATCTTAAGCTTACCTAATTTCCTCAGAAAATGCTAATCTAGTTTTGATTAATCACTTTACATTTATTTCACTTTCTTAATATTCCACTAGATTAATGCAAAGTATTTGCACAAAAAAAAAGAGACTATTTCTACATTTATTGGAAATCTAATATTAATACACAGGATGTGAATGACACTTTCAAAATTTATCATGGCAATTTAAAGGGCCATTTCAGGCCAATAAATCAAATCTAAAACGCATAAAAGTTATCTAGAAATCTTTTTTTCTGCTGATCATGTGGTGTATTTTTGGGAAGCCTTTTAACCCGCCAGTGCTCCGGGGAGATATTAAAAAATGAGTCTCTAGTATTGGGTAGTAGATTAAACCTCGGTTCCGACAAAAAGAGGAATAGAGAACAAACCTTTCCCTCTGTAATTTTTCCCAGGTGACTTTACCAAGGGAATATGTGTTCAAGGTTGTGGGACAAGGTCCTGATAGTGACAAAGCACAAAGACGGGAGTTTATTCCACCTCAATATGGTCTGTGATCTCAGAGGAGATCTCCCAGCTGTCCAATAGTTCGCCGTTGACTCCTCTACCGGAGTCCCATGTTGCGCTCCTAAGATCAATCTCGGCATCTCTTCCTCTTTTAAGGCACGACTATAGCCAACAGTCGGAAGCGCATTAAGTATTTTCCTCTCCGTCTCGCTCCCATAAGGCCGCAAACAACAAACTCCCAGAGTTGGGATGACGGGGAGGAGGCAGATATTCCAGCTGTACTCAAGTGCTGGTAGTTAATTCCTCACTCGCCCTGAGCCATATGACTACCTCCTGATGTACTTTTGCACGATTAAAACACATTTCTGATACAGTTAAGTTTCAGACGGCTGTCATTAATTATATTTTACTTAATTCCCAAGCCTTCTCCCTCTGTTCCTTTTCATTTATACTCTTTTTTTCCCCCCTTAACCCGCCTTGCGTTTTGGGAGCGTCCAACGCCGTCCTACTTAGCTTTTCTTTGTCTTGTCTGTGATCTTCAAATGGGAGGCATCACCACTGATCAATCGTCCACGTTTCTCCCAGCACCTCTGTTTAAACCTGGGAAATCACTCGTCACTGGTGGAAAAAAAGTAATTATATTCCCCGTAGAGCGGCTCGGCGCGTATGATCAGGGATCTGTCTTGAGATGTGGCGTTGGGAAAACTGATCTGATGGTGTTCTGATCTACTCTGGTTCTCTGAGGTTTTTACCCGTTTTGTTTTTCTCAACAGCACAAATAGATGCAAAGTGTAACTTATATTGCTTGTATTTTATCATAACTTTGCAAACTTTTTTTTGTTTTGTTTTGCAAAATGCAATATCCTGTATCATTATTCCTTGAGTTTCATGCTAAGGCATTGCATTCTCATGCAAATGTACAACTTTTTAAGAGGATTTTTAACTGCATTGTTCATAATAGCATCAAATAAATGAGTGATTACTGTAATTTTTCTTGCTATTTTATAAGGATTAGTTTAGAAAAAAAAAAAAAAGTCCTTATTTATTCTGTCAAACACGTATGATTTACTTTCTTCCATGGAAGAAAAAATAAGACATTTTGAAGAATTTACCGGATATTCCATGAAAATTAGACTAAATTAGTTTTAAAGCCTCAAAAAGAATGCAAAAGCACTATAAAAGTGTTATCGAAGTAACGTGAAAAAGTTATATAGATTTTGAACAACATGATACAAATTTAAAGTGTAACTTTATGAAGGGAGATTTTTTTCCCCCTGAAATGCCACATCCTTTTATTATTATTCCTCAAATATAGTTTCATGCTAACCATTGGTGCATTGTCATAAAATATGTGCAACTGAATGAATAATTTTGAAGTAGGGTAAATATTGCTTTTTAAAATATAATTTTTTTTTTTTTTTTTTCTGAAAATTCTGTCCTTAAACATTAAAAACAATATTATGTCAAACACATATGATTTTCTTTCTTCATTTGAAGACAGAATGAGGAATTTAGAATCATTTTACTGAATATTCCATGCAATTAGAATAAATGGAGACAGGAAAAAGGATGAAAAGATCACAAAAGTAGTCCATTCGACAATTATTCTTTTGGATCTGATTCATTCAATGAATAACTAGTTCACAAAACTGCTCTGAAAGATTCATTCAATGAAATGACTCAATGATCCAGTATCAGAGTTTAACAACTCACTGGAGGGACAGAAGTGAAAAAGTTATATAGGTTTTGAACACATAATAACATTTAGATGCAAATATAACTTTATGAAGGGAGTTTTTTTTCTTGCAAAATGCAATATTAAAACAGTAACCACAGTTGTATCATTATTCCTCATGGACCACCTCACCTCTGCCTCTCTCTCTCTCTCTCTCTCACACACACACACCTCTTGTGCCCCGGAGCCTCTTGGTCTGACTAAAGTGACACGGGGGGCTGCAGTGCTGCCGCGGGATATGCAGGGCTCAAGGTGACCAGTGGGTTCTTTCATCAGCATCACGGATCGATACGGATTCGAACAGAGAGCCCTTCCGTGTCCCACAGGACTGGTCTCCAGCGTCCAGCTGGGGGCGAGCCCTGAGCCAGGCAGTAGGAAAGGGCTTACGCTGGAATCACACCTCCCGTCCTGACAGATACAGAGAGGATAATCAGACACAATCAGACACTCAGTATGATCAGCCATATATCATTAACATCACTATTAAAGCAATAACTCACTTACAAATGAAAATCATTTACCACTGCAAATGCCGTTCCTCATGATGTGGCAAATCTGCATGCTGTTATGTTTCATATTCCTTTCCATAGAGAACATAATGATCATCTGGAGATCTGTCAAGAACCGAAAAGGACAAAAACACACCATGAAAATCATAAAATAGTTGATATGACGTGTGCTAGTCAAGCAATACATTTGAGTAATAAAATCAGTAACGCTTACACAATAAGATTCCATTAGTTAAGGTTAACTAACAATGAACAATACATTTGTTACAGTATTTATCTATCTTTTTAAATATTCAAAATTCATGTTAGCTCAGGTCCATTAAATAATGTTAGCGTGATTGTACTGATAATGTATTCGAAAATGTTGAAATGTACATCAGCTAAGATTATTAAATGCTTCATTGTTAGTTCATGTTAACTAATGTAGTTAACTAAATTGGACCTTAGTGAATAAATAAATAATAATAAAAAAAATTAAACAGGACGTAAGCACAAATAAGATTTCAGGGATTTAACAGAGAAAACAATTTGTGAAAAAGTAAGTAAATAAATAATAATTATTATTATTATTTCTTAATTGTTTGACTGTTCCTCTAAAACTGTGAATGAACATTTAGCTTGAACATGCAAATTAATATTTAAGGTTGGCCATTATTTGACCTGATCATGATTACAGGTATCCCATGATGCACTACTGCAGACATTTTTATCCTTGGCGTCCCATAATCCCAGACCAGGATGTTCCTATAAAAGATTTCCAGCTGTGCACAATGATCGTACATTCATAAATGCAGATCCTAATTAGTGATGGGTTGCCGTCTGCGCTAAAGATGTTGCCTTTAAGAGCAACAGAGTTTTCCCTTAAATTGATCACTTGAGGAAATCAGACTCTCCCCCCTCTTCTCTGTGTCATCCGCACCCCGCTGCCCCCCTGAATCCCACCCTTTCGCTTTCCTACTGCATACAAGGCAATTACGGGCGGCGACATTGTGCGACGCAGCGTTCGGGTTGCAGCTGGACAGATATTTGAAACAAGTCAGTGTTTAATTAGGTTACACAGTCATTTCCTCCCCTGCAAATTAAAGCCCCAGAACCTCACACAATTAATCTGCGTCTGCAGGTCCCGTGCGGTTCCCCTGGAGAACCCGCTCCGGTTCTTCAGATCTGACCCTCTGGGCCCTCGCTGCCACGGGGAGAAAAGCAATTATAAAAACAGCCCTCACTCTAATCGGCACAAACTCTTGCGCACGCACAGTTATTGATATTCTGGAAAAAAGGGAAGTTAATTTAGCTCCTGACTTTTAATTGCTAAAACAGTTTTGTTTTGTGTTACAGTACCAAATACAGCCTTGACAACATAATACTCCTGTGTATTTAACGGCGGCTATTAGGGTGATATACTGTAAAGGTTGGAGATATCTTGCCCAAATCACTTTGCTTCATGAAATGTTAAAACACTTCTGTGTGAGCCAAAAACAAAAATAGTAATTAAAAATGTCCTTCACATGTTAAATAGTCATAGCCCACTTTCAAAACTCCCAAAGCAACTATAGGACATCATAAAAATATATGACAAAATCAGCAACATTAGTAGTTATGTTAGTGTAATTACATTGCACATCCTGAGTAATATTGTTTTTGTGCAACAGCATTTAATTAAACTATATCTTTACTGCAACTTTAATTAGTGGTGTTTGCTAAGGCGAGCATCACTATTAAAGTCACGGTTGGTGATCTGAACAAACCCCAAAAACTAAATTTTACACTTTGGTTTAACTCATTATGTGCTGGTTAAGCTGCAGACATGAGCGATTGAAAAAAGTCTCAAAGCACATCTAGGCATAACAATATAATAATACACAATGTATATGATCTACTACTAATTTTACAAATATTCTACACTCATGTCACACACATGCATTTCAACACTAGCAGCACCCTAGCAACCATTCACAACACCCTGGCAATCACTGACAACATCAGAGAATCCACCTTGAAACTGCATAGCAACACCCTTGCAACCATCCACAACACCCTAGCATCCACCTAGCAACACCCTGGCATTTACTGACTACATCCTAGAACCCACCTAACACTTGCATTGCAAAACCGCAGCAACCACCCACAACATCCTAGCATCCACTTTGGAACTGCATAGCGACACCCTAGCAACCACCCACAACACCATAGCACCCACCTAGCAAATACCCACAACATTGTAGCATCCACCTAGCATCCAACTCAATAGTGGCATCCTAGCAACCATCAAAAACACCCTAGCATCCACCTAGTAACTGCATAGCAACACTCTAGCTACCACCCAAAACAACATAGCATCCACCTAGCAACACCCTGGCAATCACTGACAACATCATAGAATTCACCTAGCAAACACCCACAACATTGTAGCATCCACCTAGCATCCAACTTCATTGTGGCATCCTAGCAACCATCCACAACACCCTAGTGTCCACCTAGTAACTGCATAGCAACACCCTAGCTACCACCCACAACACCATAGCATCCACCTAGCAACACCCTGGAAATCACTTACTACATTCTAGAATTCAACTAATGACTGCGTTGCAAAATCATAGCAACCACCCACAACATCCTAGCATCCACCTTGGAACTGCATAGCAACACCCTAGCAACCACCCACAACATCATAGCTTCCACCTTGCTACTTCGTAGTGGCATCCTAACAACCATCCACACCACCCTACCATCCACCTAGCAATTGCATAGCTACACCCTAGAAACCACCACAACACCCTAGGAACACCCTGGCAATCACTGACAACATCCTAGAATCCACCTAACATTTGCAAAGCAACACTGTAGCAGCCAATCACCCACAGCATCCTTGCGTGCATCTTGGAACTGCATAGCAACACCCTAGCAACCACTCACAAAATTGTAGCATCCACCTGGCATCCAACTTCATTGTGGCATCCTAGCAACCATCAACAACACCCTAGCATCCACCTAGTAACTGCATACAGCAATACCTTAGCATTTTTTAGCATGACAAGCACCACTCATAATTTCGTAGGAAAATATAAAATGTAGTTTACTGTGTTAGTACATAATTATGTGTAACAAGGGCACTACATTGGAAGGATTAAATTTGTTCAATGGCCAGTGGACTTCATGGTGAGAGGCTTGACAAAGTGGACAAGGTGGGATGCTTTTTTCCTTCTTTTTTTTTTTTTTTTTTTTAAATAGAAAGTTTTTGTGTGGCAAAGTGGTACACAAGAAGTACACGGAAAGAGAACAAGGAAAAGCCATTTGACCACACGCCATGCCCATGTCCCATTTTTGTAGATAATTTCCCCTAGAGTCAAATTTAATTGCTGCTTGAGTGCCCTCAATCTTTAAACATTCTCCATCATTCTCTGCGTCATTTATTTTTCAGGATGACAAAGGAACGGCTAAAAAAAGGCATGCAAACAGAAAATACCTCACCTTTAACGATCGGGTTCGTGTGACAGGTAACGACACATTTAAAGACCTGTTTAAGAAGGTCTGTCCTCATTCGTTTTAGCACATTAAAACCGAGCTTAGGGCAGCAGAACGGGGATTTGCATTCTCTTCAGAAGCTGACTTTGCAAGTGTGTTTGTCTACAAAGCAGTTTAAAATGAAGCTATACATGATTCATGTTTGCTGCTTTCAAGTTGCTCCTCGCTCAAGAACAGGACTTCACATTACTGTAGGCTAATTATTTGAAGCTGACTTGGGCAGGAGAGACAGGTTGTCTGGGATGGAAAACATGTGAAAGTGGAGGGAATACTAAATAAGAACACAGGAAGATACCAGCAAAGGCAAGAAATGTTATTGAACATCATATCTGTGCTGGGCCACAAAGTAACGTTACAGCTGTTTTACCTTTCCTAATAAGTAACACGCATTACCATTTCTTTAACTGCAATCGAAATTCTCTCCCTTCCCCATGTTGGGAAAAATAGGGGTACAAAAGGAGTTTTAAAATGGCAAAATACCTCCGCTAAAGAAAAATAAATCCAATTTCTTCAGTGGAATCCATTTGTACTCACCAAAAAGCAGGTGTTGCTTCAGAGCAGCGGTGGGTTAGGCTGCGTCCAAAAGTCGTTCTGCGATAGCTGAGCTAAAAAATAAAGATGGCATCTGAAAGTTGCGGTGATCAGTTTGTGTGTAGATGTATGTTTCTGACCAACGTTTTCCATTTATGATATCATTTCTAGAGAGAAATTACTATTGGAGTTAAATATAGCTCGCTATATTTTGCAGTAGATCATTAAACCGTTATGCTGCCTCAGAAGTCTGTCCGAAATCAGTTTCGGGAGGTACCCTCATGCGCAAACGCTGCCTACAAAGTCATTGACTGATAAGGCAGTGAGGCAACAAGTGAGCTGCCTAAGTTTTCAGACGTAGCCTTACTCTTTCCAGGAGTTGTGGCAATCAGATCTTGTTTTCTGTTGGATGAGCACAAGAATAAACAAACTATCAATACATCCGTCAAAAATGTAACATAAATATTCTTTTCCGCAACTGCGATTTTTGCGCAAATAAGCTTATGATGTATTAAAAAGTCTGTTAACACATCTTTTCATGGTGTTTTTTCAACAATTTTTAAGCACCAGTGGTTGTCAGTTAATACATTAAAGGTTTAGCGTGTTCATTTTAGCGGCATCTAGTGGTGAGATTGCGCATTGCAACCAACGGCTCAGTCCACCGCTCACCCCACCCGTTCGAAGCACATAGAGATGCTATGGTGACTGACACAGGACAAAGATGACGGCATCTGAGACAGAAGAGAGTAGCCAGTCAAGCAATGAGCAGTTTGTCCGTTTAGGGCTACTGTAGAAACATGGCGACTTCCATGTAAGGGGACCTGCGGTGTATGTAGATAGAAATGGCTCATTCTAAGGTTATAAAAACATAACGTTCATTATTATTCAGTAAGGTCTTTATACACCACTGACAACATAGTTATGTATATTGTATTGCATTTCTGTCAATAGATCCTCCTAAATATTACACAATGGTCCTTTAAGTTTTTTTTGTTTTGTTTTTTTGTTCTACATATCACATTAAAACTGCCCTGGAAACTTTTCATTATTTTTGGTACTTTTTAATAGATGTTAATTGTTTCATCCTTGTCCCAAACCCAGACTTTCAGTGAAACAGTGAAAATTCATTTTATGGTGCTAAGAAAAAGTAACAGTGTAACATAATATCTCCGTGTCCACGATAGACTAAAAGGCCTCATCTGAATCACAGGTGCTACATCCTAACAGAAATCTAACAATGGTTGGGGAATATCTGTCATTTGCCTCCATCAAAGTGCCTGAGTTTCATGGCGTCACACAGCATGCTCGGATTTTGCTCATCACTTTGATTGTTTTCCTCGGACCACGTGGGATTTCGGAGACACTGCAGCTGAAGTTGGCTTTGAGACGTATGAAACATCTGAGCAGCAAACCCTCGTCCTTGCTGAGCAAATTAAAAATGTATCCGCACCCCTCCTCCCAGCTGACTTGCGATTGCACATGCCCACTGAACAGAAAATAATAATAATAAAAAAATATATATATATATGTTTGATAGTCACAAGAATACTTTCTTACTTGCTCATCAAGTGGAAAAATACATCACGATGTACCCCGTCCTTGTTTTGATGTTCCGTCACCTTTGTTCTTGAGATGATGAGGTTAAGTTTTGGAGAGGAACTCTCCACGCTCTGCCTTCAGTCTTTCCATTTGTCTTTCATTTTGATTTTATGACAGAATGGCGCACCGAGGGCATTCTTAGGGTACGGGGGATTCTCAGACAGGAACTAAATATATTTTTTGTTTTCATAATTAATTTAAAGTTTCGATGCAAGTTTGTCATGAATAAAGGAGAAGAAACGGCAAAGCGATTCCGGGTTTTTGAGAGTGAACGCTACAATATGAAAGCTTTGTGTCAGTGAGGGGCTGAATTATTTATGCTTTGACAAGACAATGACATTATTTTGTCCCACATTTCTTTTAAAGGAGCAAAACTGTATGCATGTGAAACAGCCTTAGCTCAATGCATCTTTCATTGGAGACAGAATCATGCAGAAGACTAGGGCCCGCTCCCTCACAAAGCCACTACAACATGAGTCAAGGTCACAAAGTCACAAGGATTGATTAAATGACATTGCAGAGCCAGATCATTAATCGTAAGTCATTCAAGATGGATTGAAAAATGGTAAGAAAGTAGATCTTGCTTTATCGCTACATTTCTCCACATAAACTCCGCATTTACACTGCAGGTCTTGATGCCCGATTCCGATTTGTTGACTTTATCCAATGTTTTTGATGAGCAGCTTGCATCTTCTTTTAAAAGTGACCCATATCCGATATCTGCACTCACACTATACACTTGGCAAAACAACCCAAGGTTGTACTAACCCGGGAAAAGCTTAGGCCAAAAAGGAAGTAAAAACGGTGCGATTTGCAATGGACGCAGATTAAACTTTGGGTTGAGCCTTTGTCCTCCTTTGGGCCATTGAAAAGAGTCATGTGATGAGTGTCCACCTGAGTTGACGGCATTTGCCACCATCACCTTTTAAATGACGGGAATATATCTGTCCACTTACATGGCAGACGCAAATGCATATATCCTTTTCATGTCAGATTTCTTTCCACATATGAATGAGGGCTGAAACCTATCTGAGAATACTGGAATCCATGCGCTTTTTTCCTGGTTACACTTTCGTGGGTCATATCCGATCTGTGTCAAATGGGAGGAAAAAAATCTTAATTGGGTCACCTGAACCATTGTAAAGCAATGCAGCCTTTGGAACAGCTCGTACCGATCCAGTACATGTATAGCAGACAAAGCAAGTACTGTGTGCACAAAGGTTTGATGGTAAACTTGACAAATTCTTAAAAAAAGAATTTAAGTGAAAGTCAAGTGTAGCCAAGTATGGTGTCCCAAACTCTGCATTTCACCCATCCAAGTGCGCGCGCACACACGATTGGGGGTTAAGGGCACCTCAGTTGTGGGTAATGAGAGTGGAAGAGAACGCTGTTCATTTACTCCCCCCGCCTACATTTCCTGCCGGTACTGAGACTCGAACCCGCGACCTTCAAAGTCCAACTCTCTAACCATTAGACCACAACTGCCACAAAATATGCATGCAACAAAACATGAGGTTATAGTAGAATGTTAAAGCAACAATCAAACAGTGTTTCTAAAGTGCATTTGTGTTCATGCAATTATGCCATTGAGAATGTAGTTGTTGAGGCCGTATTCAGTATGCACATCCTGGCGATGAGGGGGGCAGCCGTGCCCTGCGGACAGATTAACAAGTGATTGTACACGAGGGAATAAGACAAGGACACCAGACCGGCAACTTTGACTCAGCAGTCACAAGAGCTCAGCGGTGTCAAACACCCATCAACCACGTGTCCGCACTTTGATTTAAGACTGTAGCTGCGAGCGAGATCGGATGGGCGTGTGTGTGTTTGTGTGATGGGGTTAACAGACATTCACATGATAAAGCATGAAGGTGAGGCAGGAGGCAGCCTGAAAGCGCAGAGCGCCCCCCACCATCACGTCTTTACCTCTGTTTGTTAAGAGTTTTAAGCAAAGGTCCCACTGGCCATAAACTCTAGACCTATCAGGAAGAGATACTGAGACCCTGTGGATGCAGAAAAACCACATAGCATTTTTAATGCAAATACCAAATGTCAAAGCCTGGCATTTGACAAAGAACATAATGTGAAAACACTAGGTTTTGTTCTAAAGTGCAATGCAACAATAAACAGAACCCGAATGCAAATTATAAATTGCATAGTTCCGCATTTTTCTGATTGCATGAGCCACAAGAAACAACTCTGTAATATACCACATAAGTTATTATTACACATTAATATTCCACGCTGTATACATTAACAGTTAATGAACTGTATATTACAAGAGAAAACTGCATTTGCTTAATTTGATCTTATACTGTATATATAAAATCACCTCTTATCAATGTTGAAATCACATGAAAAATATTTAAATATTGCGTAATTTATTTTATGAATAATACTTATAGGTGAAGACAGTCTGCACGAGGATCATGTTGATTGTGTGGGACCATACTTGATGTTTAAAGGTGAAATGTGAAACATCTGCACCATTAGCTTAACCAAATGGAACTGCAAAAATAAAGACGTTTTCAAATAGCTGGTCAGAGATTGAACACCGTTGGTTAATCCAATAACAGTGAAACTGGCATCTTCTCCATAGTCATTACCTACTGTAGATACACTGATGAGGAGGAGAAAATCCTTGTGCTGGTCGGAGTTTCTTAAATGTTTTGCTAGCGCCACTGAGTGGAATCAACCTAAAAAGTTTACTTATAGTCGTCTCCGCATATTAAGCTTAGAAATGAGAATATATTTAAACTTATAAGATCCATTCTCTGGACTGAAAGCGTCCTGTGCTCTTTCTCAATCAGACTAATGTTGTATTTAAGATGTCATGGCCGTGTTGTATCAAAAACACACGCTCACTGCCCGCGAGTGTCCCCCTGCTAAGCTCATTCTAGTCTAATTAATTTGCTCTTATTAGCTAAATATGCTTTTGAAGGGCCGGTCTCTGTGTTGTGACACTATTTGCCCAATGGAACTCCTGTAATAAAGTGTACAAATTCACCAGATAATTGTGCGCTGATACTGACGGTGCCCCTCAAGTGCGCACACTTGAACCACGGCGCTCCAGGCCCTGCGTGCGTGCGTGTGTGTGTGTGTGTGATGGGGGTTGGTTGGACTGCATTATTCATTTCCACTGCTGAGTTTCAGGGTGGCGTTGGGGGAACGGTGTCCCTCCCCGACTCTGTCTGAGCTCAAGGAGAGGCAGAAAATTAACAGGCCAGACCTGTTCACATGAACTAATAGCTCAAAGCCACTCTCAAAGACAGATAAATAGATATTTAAATTGCATTTACTTTGGAAATTCAACTGAGATAGTTTTCATTAGACATGTAATCACTGGCTGAATGCAAACGGAGTGATGTCGCATTGCTTAAGATGAAAGAAATAAAAATCTGATTCATACTTTGCTCTTAAGACTAATGACATGTTCCTGCCATACTGATGTTACCATTAAAATGATAATTTAAGGTGACGGGTTTAAGTAATAATCAAATTTGCACTCAGATATATAAAATGAAAGCTGTCAGTTAAGAAAAGAACACAGCAAATAAACCTGGAAAAGCATCCCTATTAACCTGAAACACTTAGCACTTGATTTGTCTTTTCAGTTCATTTTCCAGAAGTTCCTCAATTAAGGTGTCTTTGATCATGTGAACTGGTATTTTCAAAATTTATTTTGCTAATTTTTATATTTAAAGGGATAGAAATAGTAGAAATCATGATGGACGGATGGATGGAATAGCAATGAAAAGATAAAAATGGATAGAAATATTAGAAAACATTACACAGACAGACAGACGGATGGATGAATTGATGGATGGATGTTGGAATAGCAATGGATAAAAGAGATAGGGGATAGAAATAAAAGAGAAAGGGATAGAAATAGTAGAAACCATAGACAGACAGACGGATGGATGGATTATGGATGGAATACCAACGAATAAAAGAGATAAAAAGGGACAGAAATAGTAGAAAACATTAAACAGACAGACCGACGGGTGGATGGATGAATGGATTGATGGATAGAATAGCAATGGATAAAAGAGATAAAAAGGGATAGAAATAGAAAACAGACAGATGGACAGACGGATGATGGATGGAATAGCAATGCATAAAAGAGATAAATAGGGACAGAAATAGTAGAAAACATTAGACAGACAGACGAATGGATGGCTGGATGATGGAATAGCAAAGGATAAAATAGATAAAAATGATAGAAATAATAGAAAACAAGATTTTTTTTTTTAGAATAAATAAATGTTGCACAAAATCTGCTTGTAATTCTATCCATGCATTCTGTTTCTCAAGAAGTTAAAGTAATAAAGCTTAGAAAGAACGGATCCAAATAGCAAAGAAAGAAAGAAAAATAATAGAAAGAGAAATGAATAATTAATAAACAGACAGAAAGGTAGAAAAGTTGTCAGTTTTTGTTTGTCAAAAACACTCCTCACATACAAGTGTAACAGCTCCCAATGGCAGAAGAAACAGAGAAACTGAACATCTCCCTCCTCCTTTGATTCGTCCCTTGCCGTTTTTCCGGATCGGTTTGCTCGCGTCTGGGCCGCGTTCCGCCCACCCCACGGGAGCTCGCATTGTCCGTCTGAAATTCTGCCGGAATAAAAATTTCATTGGCATTCCCCTTCGTAGTCCAATAAAAGAAGATACACGGACTTATCGGAGGTGGGGAGATTCCATCCAGCGCAAAGCCTCGCCTGCTAGAATCGTTCTTAGGGGCCGTAAAAAGTGTGCATGTCAAACGAGCCCCAGGGACGGCCCCTCAGCTGAGGTGATCTGCAGGTTTAGCAAAGCGAATTGACTGGACACTGTCAGTTAATTAGGCATTTCAATACACCATTTCTCAGACAGGCTTTTCTAGGCGACCGTGGGTAACTGAATATATTTCTTCTCTTTCGAGCTTTACGGCCGGGCCCTATATCAAAAGCTTTGCGCAGCCGAAAGATGGGGATGCTGTCTTTAACTGGGATTGACAGAGGCTCGCTCCTGAAACGCATCACCAGAATTGGAGAATAGGTAAATTTGTCAGGAGACAAAGGGCTGCCAGAGTTTGAGGCAATACGTGCTGTATATTTTTCAGATAATAAGGCATTAAATAGATCTGAACAGCTCAAAGAGGGATCTGGGCGGTTATTGCAGAAGCACGGCAGGCAGAAATCCCTGACAATACCCTGTTCAGACAGTTTTACATTGTTTCAACATACATTTATCATCTTTCTACGTCCAAATGTGATCACTCAGTGCACTCTACAGAACATCATATATTACATTATTCCAGGAGGGCAAAGATTCTCGCGCCTGCTGAGAAATAGACCTCGGCACGTGCGCTCTCTCTCGCCGTAAATGACGGCGCTGTCTTACTGCTTTCTGCCAATTTAAACTAACAGTCTATAAATCTCAGCAGCTATGCTACACGTGCTGCATGACAAAAAACAACTCGATTTTCTAAGAATCGTGCAAGGGCTTTTTGCCCATGCAAAACTCGTGTGGGTGGTTGCCAGGGTGTTGCTAAGATTTGCTTACTGGTATAAGTCAAAAGATCTCGAAGATCTCCAGATCTTAGAAACATCTTCTATTCCTGCAGCACAAGTCATGGAAATGTTCCATTTGTCAGGCAAAAATCGGAAGCCTCTCTGTAATAACAAACACAAGTTTCTTGCCAAAATGTTTGACCCTAATTATGAGCAATAATAATTGTGATGTTTTGCCTTTGCAGACACTACTTACTTAGTAAGTATTATGTTCAACCCCATTGTAGGCCATAGGATTCATTACAAACGTACTTGAAAAGTGTATCATCACACAAGAATAGGGAAAAAGACGTACAAGTATTTGAAGAACAAATCAAGGTTTGATCGGTCAAAAGTGTGATCTGTCGTAAGCCTTTAACAGATTTTAATTCTCAATTTGGTTAGATAAAAAGTTAAAATATTGGAAATTTCTGATAGATGGAGAAAGAATGCAAAGAGTATTTGTGTAGTGTTTGTTTGGAGCCTTAAAGGCTACGTTCAGACCGCAGATAAATTTGGCCCAAATCCTCATGTGACTCTGATCTGTTTTTGTCACGACAGTGTGAACAGCACAAACCACATGGAATTTGATCTTTTCAGTTCTGTTTTGGGCCACTTCAATATGTGGTCCTAAATCTGATACAGGTCTGATGTTTTGCGATGTGACCTCAGTATGAACAGTCATATCAGAATTCATGCGACTTTTACGTCACTCTAGATCGACATTCATCACAAATTTACACTCAAAATTTTTATTGTTCTTTTGTGCATACATGTCAGTTCAGGACCATGATATGGAATCTGATATTAGCCACATTGAAAACAACAATGTGTACAGCTATACAAAAAAAAAAAAAAAAAATGGATCTGAGCAATAAATCGGAATTAAAGGTGCTACAGAGGATCGTTTCGTCGACTGAGAAACCAAAGACTTAATGAGTTTTTGAAATGAGCGCATGCTTAAGAACAACCCCCCTCCTTCACAGCTCATTTCGAGAGAACGCCTCCCAAAACTCGTGCACGAGTATTGGAACACGAGTGTTTACCACCGGCATTCGCTGTGTCGTGTTAGTGGATTCATTGTGTCGGACTCGCCGCAGGTAACTCATAATCTGCAGTTGTTACTCCTGTCTCCTGACAAAAACATTGCATGCGGCGCCTGTGGAGTGTGGAAAGTTACTGGAGCGCGCAGCTGCGCTCGTCTCTCACAAGGAACGTCATGGCAGTGATTGACAAGCCAGAGGGCCAATCGTTTACGCGATGATCGCATAAATGATTGGCTGATGTTTGTAAGGCCCTACCTCGTGCACAGATGATGTATATTAATATTATTCCTTTCAGTGCACCTAATAAATAGTCTTTTATCAGTTAGTAAAGATAGTCTCAAGTAATATTGCAAAAATGTATAAAACAAAACATCCTCTGTAGCACCTTTAAGCATTAAGGCTCACAGTGTGAACGTAGCCAAAGTTGGCATGAAATGAAAATTCACACTATTTTCTAAATGCATCTTAATGATCTGACTGTGAACGATTCATCCATGCATGTTTCATATCTTTTAAAAAAAGTTTGACTTTTAGAGTCATTTTAATCACAATGCCATAACTTGATCTTTTGGTGGAAAAAACAGACTTCTCCAATCGTATATTCTTCTTAAGCACTGTCCCTGCAAGCTTGTGTTCATTTGTCTCCATTCAATTAGTCTCGCGTAGCCAGACCTTCAGGCTGACGGCAGAAGGTCTGGACTCTATTGCAGCTTTCATTGGCCAAGGACCGCCCAAGAGGATGTTTGACTGACATGTAACGCAACCAATCACAGTTCATTTTGTTCCACGTCATGTTTAGGGGCGTGAAAATGTAAAGTCGATGTCCCAGATTGGAGTGCATCTATAAATTATTAATTCATTAATTCAGATTTACTGCAATGATGGAGCCGCGAACTTCACATACTTTTAAAAACCCAGTGTTTAGCTGATCCTGGTAAGCACTTGTAAACCCGAGGGGATTAGCGTCACGGCATTTGTTTCCAGGTGGACCGTTAAAGAACACAACATAGTATAATTCAACCAACCAGATGGCTTCAAAAGTGTCTGGAAACTTCAAAAGTGTTTCCAGATAAGTGTGCCATATGCATCAGACATTCAGCTGACGATCCATGCACTCTTTAAAAAAAAAAAAGGTGCTATATAGAACTAAAAGTGGTTCTTAGCTCGTACTCATAGGGGAACCACTTTTGGTGCTATGTAGCACCATATCTTTAAAGGTGCTCTACAGCACCTTTGTCAAATGGTGCTATGTGGAACCCATAAGAGGTGCCATATCACATTTTATTTCTTCAAAAAAATGGTGCTAAACAACACCAACAGTGGTTCTTTGGCTTGTAAAGAACCTTTAAAGGGGCTTAACAGGTTCTTTGTACAGAAGTAGTGCTATATAGCAACTTAACCACCCCAAAAAACCACTGAAGAACCGCTGAAGAACCACTGAAGCACTCAGATTTGGTGCTCTACAGCACTTAAAGTGGTTCCCCTATGATTACGAGCCAAAGAACCACTTTTAGTACTGTATAGCACCATTTTCTTTAGTGTGGGCGTGACGTCTGAGGCTGAGACAACCATTCAATCAACAACCGATACATACAACCAAGTTCTCGTCCACAAAAAAAAAAGAAAAATCAATTTCTCTCTGATATACATCACAATATGGAAGAAAAGATCTGCCACTATCTCAGGTACACTGCAACTTTAAAGTCACCATTTCATGTTGAACTTGAGGCCCAAAAACCTATTTTTCTGAAAGACATATTTCCAAATAAAACTTGAGAAAAAAGTAGGGCGCTTAACCTTATTTTATCAAATGATAAATGATTGAATCTTAAAAGTGAACATTATATACCAGGATGGGGGCAGGTAGTTGAAGTGGTGTGGTAGAAGAAAAAAAGTAGGGATTTATGAAAACAGCTGAAAGGGAAAGATAAAAGCTTACAAAGCCATTTTATTTTAAATAATCTGCATTGCTGAATCATGCACAATATGACCAGGAATGTAAATAGGTTTAATTTAAATGCTGTTGACTTGCAAAGAGTTAGAAACACAGCGTCTCAGCTCATTCATCTGTGCCGTGTTTCTAAACTGACAGTGACGGGGGCATCCTGGACAAAAAGAACAACAGCGCAGGAGTGACGGAGGGAAATCAGAAGACTGTCAACAACACACTGGGAGGAAGTGGCCTCGACACGGCCCTTTTTGGTTACACGTCACGGCTGTTTCACTCAGACGGAGGATGGTTATGGTAATGTTTGTTGAGTCGGGTAGATTTGTGTTTATTTGTATCTTAACAAGCTGCGAGAGGGAACACGAGCGCGTGTACGCATAACTTTTTTTTGGCAGCGGTGGTGTGAGATGGGGGTTGGCTGACAGGGCTTCTCGCTAGAGGCTTTCAGGTCTCTTTACACTGGCTTCTGAGGACTTTTCATGTTCTTATGGAAAATATCCCTTTGAAATCCCTGTGCTGCACATTTTAATCTCATTTGTGGGGGAGAGTGATGCTGAGACAGGCCTGGGGAGAGCGCAAACGTTTCTCTGCCTTTCTCTAGCTCTCGCTCTCCCTCCTTTTTCTTAGCATAATTTCATTCGTCAGAAGAATCCCTAGGCTGACATAGCTGGAGTGATTTAATTGATTTTAATCATCCACCTGAGAGAGGGAATTTGCGCCCTCTGTCCTGGAAGATAATGCCGGCGTCTTGGAGGATATCTCACTCCTCGTTAATGCTCTTCCATCTCCTGACACGTTATGAAAGGAAACTTTTGGAAATCACAGCTAGGCATTTGCATAACTAATTGCGCCGATGTGTGCCGTTTCCCCTCACAGCGGAGTCAAATCGCTTAATTTTTTTAAACTCTGTGTGAATGCAATTCAGAGTGAATTTGTATGAGCAGCATCAAAACTTACTGTAGTGATTTAACATTTGCATACACTCATTTTTATGTTTGTTTAGGCCAATGCAACTATAGGGGCCAGTTGCATAAACTGCTAAGACTAGTCTTACAAGTTAGTCACATTTTTTCATATTCATAATTCAGCTACTTAAAAAAATGTAGATTGCTCTAATTTGATACCAAAAGGTAATACTGATAGCCATTTGACTAATCGCTAGTTGGTCACAGTACTAAAGACGCAGCCTTAACATAATGGATATCTTTATGCAACTGGCCCTATGGAGTTAAGGTTTAATGGGTTAGCATGGTCTAGTTAACCCCTGCTGGTACGTTAAAGGGATAGTTCACCAAAAAATGAAAATTCTGTCATCATTTAGAATGTTTGTAACCAAACATTTATGGGGCACCACTGAATTCCATATGGATACTATGGAAGTCAATAGTGCCCCGCAACTGTTTGATTACAAACATTCTTCAAAATATCTTCCTTTCTGTTCAGCAGAACAAAGACATTTATACAGGTTTGGAACAACCTGAGTGTGAGTAAATGATGATTTCATTTTTGGCTTAACTATCCCTTTAATACCACACTGTAAAAAAGAATAGTTGGTTTAACTTAAAGTTACCTTGTTGCCTTAAAATTTTGAGTTCTTTGACATTAAAACTTTGAGTTAATACAATGAAGGCGATTGGTTTAATCAACAGAAACTCAAAATATGTTATCTGAACCACATTAATTATTGAAGTTGATTTGACAAAAGAAAAAATGTTGTGATAAATCATATATATATATATATATATATATATTGACAGTGCACACCATTTTTTCTCGCTAAAAGGATCTTTCTATATCCATCACCATTCAAAAGTAGCAATTTACTCTGACAAAACACTTACTTGGCTAAAATGTCATTAGATATTAGTAGACAGTGATGTTTCGCCAGAAAATAAATAAACTCAGATTTGTCAGACTATTTTTGGTGGGCTCTTAAAAGCATGAAACAGAACTTCATGGTGTTCTAATATAGTATGATCAGTCACATTGTAAAAAGCGCTATATAAATAAAGATGACTTGACTTGACATAGGTGATTGGCTAAAAAAGTTACTTGAAGTTGTCAGTTTGGATGCCACCGGTTGACTTCTGCTCGGTTGTTGTTTTAATTGTTCACTGCAGCCACGCAAAACAAAATGAATCAATCAATCAATCAACCAACCAACCACCCAACCAACTAATCAATCAATCAATCAATCAATCAATCAATCAATCAATCAATCAATCAATCAATCAATCAATCAATCAATCAATCAATCAACCAATCAATCAATCAATCAATCAATCAATCAATCAATCAATCAATCAATCAATCCTCTTCCAAAAATGAAAACATTTTAACAGAGGTATCAGATGCAACTTTTTTTTTTTTAAAAAGGCCTTTAAACTTTAATAAATTAGTTTACTTTAATAAATATCAATGTGTAAAACTGAATAAATAAATAAATAAATAAATAAATAAAAGGATCTCCCAAAAAAATAAAACACAAGTATCAGAAGCAACTTTGATATAATGTAAATGACACATAAAGCTAATTACTATCATGAGACAACCATGATCATTCTTTGTATGTTCTTATGGTGATATAATATGGTGTTCTTATGATATTTTGTGTGAATGCACAGTAATAATACATATTATAAGATGACATTACAAAGAAACATTATTAAAGTGAAGTTTTTGTTCTTATTTGACAAGAATCATAATGACTGATGCCTCACCTATTCACCTGTGAGACAATCGCTCTCGTTCTCGGCGTCTCTCTGTAGATTTGGTCAGACAGTAGCACGCCCCTATAATGAGCAGATGTCTGGTGAAGTCTGGTGTCTATCAAAGCCCGTGATAATAACTAATGCATAGAATTGATTTGAAAGTTCACTACGGATCTGCAAATTCCCCTGTGCCAATACTCGGCTTACATGCTTTCACACTGCCGCTCATTCTGAGAGTTTCACCTCCTTCTGAGACATTCGCAAAGAATGTGCTGTCCAGCCATGAATCATATAAAATATTCTATATTTTCACTCAAGGAAAGAAAGGTATATACTGGAAGAGTTAAGGGACTAAAATCAACTTTGGACTTCATAATCATTGATGCATGATTGAAACCTGTCAAGAACATATCCAGGTCATATTTCACCCCAAAATAAAGAATTTAGAAATAAAGTATATAATGGTGGTATCTGTTGTACTGCCTTTGATTCTGATAGTGTTGCAAAAATGTATTTTGTATACTACACAATAAGACTTTTATTAATACATAATATAATTTCTTATTTTTTCCTTTACTATGTTAGGATGAAATGTGACTTCACATTCAGCTGGTAATTGGTGCCTAAATAATTGATAAATGGGCTAAAAACATTGTTGATTCAAATACAAAATACAAAAAGCTTATATAACAGTGACAAATATAGACAGATATTCCATTTAAGCAGTAACAATTGAGCCACAAACGGCTTTTTTAATGACAAAACAATCATTCTCTCTCAAATGAAGAGTGACTCTGAGAAGAGACGTTTTAGCCAAATACTTACACAGACTCACTCAGTGATGAGATTTGCCTCTATTTGCATGAACCATCTTATGAGCTTAGAAAGTTATTAATAATTTCTCAATGATTCCAATACATATAATTAAAGATGAAGTTTGTTTACATTCATGAATTATAAATGTGTTTTAGCTACTGTAAATCCTATAATGGTCTGTAGCGTTAAGGATATGATATGAATGAATGCTTAAACCAAATATAAATATTTTTTAGACAAGTAATTATTCACATTTGACATAAAAAATGCATAGCCACATTCGAATCAAATAATCAAATGAGAGATAGCGAGGGTTTGAGGTGGAAATCACTCGTTTTCTCCTCTCACACGCAGACGGCTACGTGCCTCAATAAACACTAAAATTATTCCAGCATTCCTGATCGCTTAAGGGTGAACGTTCGTGAAATGACGTGTTCCTCAGAAAGTTTCAATTTCCTTTCTCGTCTCCCTTTAGAGTTCCACTGCAATTTGTTTTATAAAGAAATCTGGAGGAAAAGCAAATGGAATGCAAAACCAAGCTGTAACAAGCCATTAGTTTGAAAATGGGATGGTGAATATTATAGTACACAAGAATAGCAAAACATGCTAAAAAAAAAAAAAACTGCCTGGGGAAGGAATTTAAATATGTAGTTTACTAATATTTAATTTATTGGCTTCGCAAGGGAGCCGAGCGTTTAGCAGCCGCATTTTTAGATCAGAAACAGAAAAATACAGTGATTAATGTTCCCTCAGACTGACCACAAAGTATTTTGAAAGCTCTAAAGCCAAATTCAACTACACTTCCCAGAGAAAGTATGCCACTTTTCTTAGCCAACGTTCAAATTTTCCTTTGACGCCGCTGCATGTTGTGCAATAGCATTTGAAATATAATTGTTTTCCATTTTAAAGGGGACCTATTATGCCCCTTTTTACAAGATGTAATATAAGTCTCAGGTGTCCCGTGAACCCCTGTGTCTGTGAAGTTGCAGCTCAACATACCCCAGATCATTTATTATGTTGTAAATGCTTATTTTTGAGTGGAAGGAAAAACATGCTGTTTTCGTGCATGTATCTTTAAATGCAAATAAGATGCTGCTCCCCACCCACTTTCCAGAAGAGGGCGGAGCCTGTACAGCTCGTGCCTAGAATACTCCAAAAATTAACAAAAAATCTGTTTGGTTTTTATTATCATCTCTATCGGTGTCACGTTCACGTGCATTGCAGTTCTTCTTCATCATGAAAGTTTATTATCTGCATGCGTTTTAAAGCCATATCAGTTCTGATAAATGGTTTTCTGAGCGCAAAGAAAGCTGGCTATCAGACGGCACGTCCTTTGAGTACTAAACTAAGTTCTCTTTCACGTCTTATTGCACTTAAACTGTCAAAAATATGTAAAAAAAAAGTTCACATAAACACAATTTGTTATGTATATGAACATAAACAGCAGGGAAAGAAATCGCATGTGTACATTAGATCTGTGCATTAAAGTGAAAGCAGCGTAATGTACAGTACCTGCTGCTGTATATGGTGTCAATATGAATCAAACAACGAAAGAAAAACTTGATTTAATAACTTTAGTAGCTTTAATAAGAATAAATTTCTTGCTTGAATGCTTCTGTTAAATGCTCTGGTGTGGAGATAAAAATGGCGGACTGTGTACAGCTCACTCAGGGGAGGAGCTAAGCTAATGGGGCAGAGTCAGTCAGCAGTCGTGGGCGGGGCTTAAGCAATGTGATGTCATATTGCTAGAATCTGCAAATGGCTTATTCTGAGACACTGCTTATGATTTATGGGGAATAAAAAAGAGGGCTGGGTGGATTTTTACCATTATATGGTGTTGTGTACACACATTTATCTTCAAACACCATGTAAAAGTGAATTTTGCATAATAGGTCCCCTTTAAAGGAAAAACATCAAGCTTTAAAGTCAACATGAAATGAAAATGGATGCACATTCCTGGTCTTATTGTGCACAATTCATCACTGAACAATATTCCAGAGAAAAAAAAAAAAAAACTTTCATCTAAATGTAATATTTTACTCTTCCTCTGAAATGACTTTCCTTTTCAGCCGACGTCATGAATCCTTTCTAAACCCACCTGTCTAAAACCACCTGCGTGTAATGCCCGCTTTTTATGTTTCATGCTGTTTAATATTAACTAAAAGCTTAATAAAAGCATAGATTTGTGCTGTGATGTGAGTGAAGAGCAATGTCTAAAGTCTAAAGACCTCAAACCAGATGCTCACCTGGGTCAAATTTACTTTCCTTCACGTTCAACCCTTCATCCATTGCGATACTCTCACTGTACACCGGGGCCCACAGTGCCCAGCTGTTTAACTGCCTTTGCTTTAGATCTATCAGATCCATCTATCTGGAGGAAATGTCTAAGAAACTCTAACTTTGCATTATACATCTGCACTGGGCAAAGAGTGGCCCTCTTGCCCTGAAGATCTCTCTCTCTCTCTCTCTCTCTCTTCATACTGGTCATCTTGCCTCACCCTGCTTCCTGTTAGACCAAATTAGCTTTGTAAATACTTTTTTTATGAAAATATGCTGGTGTGTGTTACTCGCTGTGCTGAGTAAACAGCAAATGTTGCTTTGTTTTGATTTTCTAGTGCAATCTTAATTGCAAAAACACAATCAGCTGTTTGTAGGGAGGGCGTTTAATCTTTGAATTTAATGATTTGAGGGAGTGCACGCCAGAAGAATCATTTTATTGCTTCCCAAAGGGCTTTTCTTTTTCTTTCTCTCTCTTTTTTGCTTCCTCTCCACCTCACTTCCAAGGTAGGCTGTTAACACAGGATAGGTTGTTGCATCTCAACAACAAAATGCTTTGCTATCATCCAAAATGGTCAATGAAGAACAAAAAAAAGTGTTTACATACATATGTATGTTTTATATACAAGACGTAATGAAATATTGATCAAAGTAGTTCAATGCTAATTAAAAAAAAAAAAAAAAAAAAATACCAATAAAGGCAGAAAAGAGAAACAATGGAAGCTTTTTCATGCTTTTAAGTGCTTTAAATATTTATATTGTATACACACCAGCGTATTTTTATACAAGACAATAATATATATATATATAGAGAGAGAGAGAGAGAGAGAGAGAGAGAGAGAGATATGAACATGGTTTCATAAGGACTTCTCCTGAGGACTGATGTGAATTTCTCATCCCAGCTGCAGGGGATATGACATCAGCACACGGAGCGCCTGGGGAAAGAGGTGCGGTAGAGCTCAACGTGAGGATGTTTGAGAGAGGAAATGTGTGTGAGAGCCACTCAACTACAACACTACAGCACTGCTGCTCTGGAAACACTAAGACTTCTGGAGAAAACATGGATGGAGATGTCGTTTCTTTAGTGGCTGTACAGCTTATTCCTGCTGGATAAACTTTTACCATTTTTTTTTTTTTTTTGAGATGTTTTATTTTTTACAGAAAAAAAAAAAAAAAAAAGTATACAGTTCTAGGTATCATTTGTGTCTATGGCATCCAGAAAACAATTAATTAGACATGGGTTGTGTCCAGAATAGCATAATTTACATATTTACATATAGATCATCCTCCTAAAAAGGCCAAATATTAAGGTCTGGGTAGATCAGACGGTAAGCAAACATGATTAAAATGATTAAAATTTGAAATGCTGCCTTGGCCTAACTGAAATAAAATAAGTAAGATCAAATACTGAAATTACTAAAAATACAACTGATACAAGTAAATAAATAAAATATTTTTTAAAAAAAGATAAAATTAAAACTGAACATATAACAATATGCAAAAGCTAAATCAAAAGATGAATAATTATAACATTATTTAAATAACACTACAATAAAAACCTTAAACCTAATTACAAATTGAGTGTTTATTCTTGTTACTAGGGTATTGTGCTTAGCTTAGCAACATGATAACAAAAACATTTACTGGAAACAATTATGAGTTCACATGAAGAGCACTATGTCTACGGCCCTGTCCCAAATGACACATTTCATATGCACTTTCGTTCTTGTAAAATTACAATGGCTGCCGCATGCGCGTGATTGTGAAGTTCACGAGACTGTAGGGTGTCCCATTTATCATTTTAGGTTTCAGAAGGGTGCCCGCTGTGGTCGATATGCGCCCTCAATGCGCACTTTTGCTGAGCTCCACACTGAAGTGAGACTTCTTCCCAACAGTCAAAGTGGTGTTACACAGCCGTGTCTCGTCTGTAAGCGCAGGTGGGGCAGCAGAGCTCCACCAAAATATTCATCCAAAACATAGACCTCTATATAAACTGAATCAATAATAAACTGTAAATGTGTTCAGCATTGTGCAACAAATATTTGTCAGATTTGTTTAGACTATTTTAAGTCGTAATGTGAGTAGAATATGTTAAAATTTAATGTATGGCTTTGGCAGGCATGTATTATGATACTAAGGGGTCAGCCAGTCTCGGAGCCTCTACAGCGCCCCACTATGTTCTAATGTAAATCTGTGGTGAAAAATGGAACTGCAGCACGCTTTGAGAGCCATTGGGGCAGATTTCCGACCGCCCCGCTCATTTGCATATCACCTTAGGTAAAGCTTACTCCAGACCAAGACGATATCAACCCGCTTCAGCTGTGTGTATATTAGTCAGTAAATATTGGAATGTTTGTAATAGTGATGGACCGATATAGATTTTTAAGAACCAATAACGATCAATTTTGTTTATGTGCCCGATAACCGATATGCAGAAACGATATTTATTTACTGAAATACTTCTGTTTTTGACATGATTACAACACCACTGATCTGAACAAACCATTTTATTCATAACAATCACTCCCTCCTTACATAGAAAACAAATCTTATTTATACACCAATAAATTGTTCATTTTAATCTTTGCATTTATAAAAAGCATCAGCAGCAACACAAATGTTAACACTAAGCAAAATAAATGTAGAATGTTTAATGTTTTCAAATGGAGAAAATAAATTAAAGACAGGATTCATATCAACTTTACAGAAATGTAGTACTTCATTTTAAACTACAGTTTTAGTATATTTATAAGCTGTTTAATAGGTTAAAGAGTGAAGAATAATGCATTAAATAACTGAATAATATTCTCTGGAATATTGGAATATAACAAACACAACATCGTATGCATTTATTGCATTTCTCAACTGGTATGTTATATCAGAATTATTAATAATGTTTTTGTCGTTCTAGATTATGAAATATCTGCTGGCAAAGCGCTGTTTATCTATGCATTTACACAGAACTATACTCAAACTGCGATCGCTCGCGGAGATAATACATAATTAATTTCCATAGATTTGTGTTTACTTGGATGTTTATTAGTGAATTAATGGTTATATAGTAAATGTTATTTACAGTGTTTTAAACAAGTGAATCTTGTTAAAAGTTACATGCGGTGACCGTGGAGCATTTCCTGAGCATCAACCCGCTGAGTGAACAGCAAAATGCAGACGACTTCACGAGACTAATGATGAGCATAGACAACAGAGAGAGAATTAAATTTAGTGCTTTTATTTTCAACATGTGCTCATTCATGGCTGTATTATTTAATTCATGCAAAGTTACATCTTTAGTGGGACAGGACTTGATGGATTATCTTACGTGACTCTGTGAGCTTGTCTATTTCTTAGACCTCTGAAGAACATGCGAATCTCAACATAACACCGACTGTTACGTAACAGTCGGGGTGTACGCCCCCAATATTTGCATATGCCAGCCCATGATCGAGGCATTACACAAGGGCAGCCAGTATTAATGTCTGGATCTGTGCACAGCTGAATCATCAGACTAGGTAAGCAAGCAAGGACAACAGCGAAAAATGGCAGATGGAGCGATAATAACTGACATGATCCATGATAACATGATATTTTTAGTGATATTTGTAAACGGTCTTTCTAAATGTTTCGTTAGCATGTTGTTAATGTACTGTTAAATGTGGTTAAAGTTACCATCGTGTCTTACTGTATTCACGGAGACAAGAGCCGTCATTATTTTCATTATTAAACACTTGCAGTCTGTATAATTCATAAACACAACTTCATTCTTTATAAATCTCTCCAACAGTGTAGCATTAACCGTTAGCCACGGATCACAGCCTCAAATTCATTCAAAATCAATTGTAAACATCCAAATAAATACAATACTCACATAATCCGATGCATGCATGCAGTATGCATCACGAACACTTTGTAAAGATCCATTTGAGGGTTATTTTAGCTGTGTGAACTTTGTTTATGCACTGTTTAAGGCAAGCACAAGCTCCGGGGGTGGGGGAGCACGAGAATTAAAGGGGCCGCAGCCTGAATCGGCGCATTTCTAATTATGCCCCAAAATAGGCAGTTAAAAAAATGAATTAAAAAAAATCTATGGGGTATTTTGAGCTGAAACTTCACAGACACATTCAGGGGACACCTTAGACTTATATTACATCTTGTAAAAAACATTCGATGGCACCTTTAATGGCTGTTATGTTAAATAAAGTTTACTAATTACAGCAAAGCAGGTAAGTATACTTTACCTGTGCACGCCGTTGTCTCGTCTCCCCTCAGATGCGCTGTAATGGCGATCCTGCGCGCAATTCTCAAAACACTCACAAGATGGTGCCGTTTATCGGTAAATCCGATATTACAAAAACGATATCCGATTACGGTAAAATGGTAAATCGATATATCGGTCGATCTCTAGTTTGTAATTCCTATGTGGAGTAGCATATCAAATTAATAAAAGTATAAATCCTTTAGTTTAAACATGCTCATGTGAATATATAGTTCTGTTGTGTTTATTTCATGCTTCAAAATCGACATGACTTTATTTTCTACGGAAGAGGATTAGGGCCAAGCAATAATAAAAAAATAAAACCATCTCGAGATTAAAGTTGTTAAATTTCGAGAAAAAACGTGTTAAATTTTGAGAAAAAACTCATTAAATTATGAGAAAAAAGTCGAAATAAAATGTTGAGAATAAACTCGTTAAATTACGAGAAAAAACTCATTAAATTTTGAGAAAAAGGTAGAGATAAAATGTTGAGAATAAATTCGTTAAATTACGAATTTGTTCTCATAATGTAACAAGTTTTTTCTTGTAATTTAATGTGTTTATTCTCAACATTTTATCTCGACTTTTTTCTCGAAATTTAACGACTTTTTTTCTCATAATTTAACGAATTTGTTCTCATAATCTAATGACTTTTTTCTCGTAATTTAATGACTTTATTCTCAACATTTTATCTCAACTTTTTTCTCGAAATTTAACAAGTTTTTTCTCAAAATTTAACAACTTTAATCTCGAGATGGTTTTATTTTTGTATTATTGCTTGGCCCTAATCCTCTTCCGTAATTTTCCTCACTGGAATTACTCTACAACTAAAAAAATATTAATATATTACATTAAAACAACATTTGGGGCAATAAATACTACATTAAGGCAATTCTAAGACAGCATTCTATGTGTGTGTCACGTGTAACTAAAGCCTGTCAATCAACATTAGAGCACCACCCTCAGGCTGAATAAAGCAACCTCTGCAAAAGTGTTCTGCAATTACATTATAAAGCTTATAATGTACCTAAATTTACGGTCTGGAGCCGCTACTGGTGTTACAAAAGTGTGTTAGGGTGCCATTTGGGACAGGGCCTATGGAGAGTGTTCCAAGTATGCAATGTATTCTCAACACTGCCATAGGAAGTGCAGTAACATTCATTTATATAGCCTTTCTTCTATAGCCAGTTTTCCCTTTCAGGAAAAAGTTGCAATGGTTTGAAGAGAATCTTGCTGAGCAAGTTAAAATGGACATAGTCAGATACCTGAATAAAAACATCCAATTTAATTGTACATTAATTGTGCATTTGCATTTATGTACACATACTAGCTTGAAGTATGTTTCTGCTGCCTGCTCACTAGGTTTTAGAGCAGATCTATTAACTTTTTAAATGTTTTTACGGTTGAACATACCACTAGTACGCTCAATCCCAAAACCTCTTCACTGAGCAAAAACCCCCACAAGCATGTTAAACTGTGCAGCGCTAGGCCTTGTTTAATTCAGCGAATTCAAATTCTGATCACTCTCGCCCTCTCTCCTATACAGCTACTTTTACAGAGCTTCATTAATCTTCGTTGAATACAATGACATACATCTTTAATGTGCTTGCTGTCAAGTCGCATTTCAGTTAGAGTGCAGCAAAGTGAATGACAGCAAGCAATATTAATAAATTTAACATGGACTGTATAAATTTTTAACAGAACAAGAATGGGAGGCCGGGCTCATCTACCCGCGCCCTCCCTCCCTCTGTGTTTTCAAACCGACGGATTTTACGGCGAGCGGGACGGGCGCGTTTCCTCAAAGTTGAGGCCCTCAGTATAAATAGATTTACATGTCATTAATAAGTAAATTAGGAAAATGCCTTTCAAGTGAAGACAAGTACATAAGCATAATCTCCATATTAAAGGAGTATCCTTTGAAAAGCCACAGAGGAATTTGAGGAGTCAGGCGATATGTCATGCCACTCTCGTCTGCTTTCTCTGCACCTTTAATTACGGAGGAGTTTGATTATGGATCCAGCGTCTCACCAGCAAGGTGCCAGAAACGAGCTGCATGCAGAGCCACCTATGATCATCTCGTACACACGGAGGCCTGATTTCGGAGTCGAGACTTGTGGAAAAGCGAATTAGCGACAGCTCCCTCGTACTCGTTTCTTACTGCTGTAATAATATTAAAATATTAAGATTAATTCCATCAAAGCTCACTCGCAGAAAAAAAAAAAAAAAGAACGAATCCAAAAATGACGATTAAGGATGCTATTTCAAATTAAAAAAATTACTGCTGTGATTTTTGGCTTTCGCACAAGGTCCCAGCAGAGATAATTTGCTGTACGTTTAAACCCGATGAGAACCCAGTCTGTCTGTGTTAAATAAGAAAGTTACGCTTGATATGAGACATGTTTTCGCAGTAGCTTTAGCGATTATAGGAAATCATATGCAAAGCCGGAGTCCTGATCCGAAGTTAATTTATAATTGTGTAGAAGTTATTAATTAGCCGACGTGTTATTAGAAGAGCATGCACTACAAAGGATTTATTTTACACACAACAACACGGGATAGAAGCACTTCCGTAGTCCCTTTTTTCTCTCCCTCTCGCTCTTTTCCCTTTCTCCCAGGATGTTTATTTATTTATTTATTTGGATAAAACCTTTCAAGAGGAACACAAGTTTGAACCCCTGCCAGGATAGGTGCTCGCACAAAGCCGTCACGTGCTCGCAATCGTCATTTTTATAAAGGGGCTTCTGCATTTGTTAATTGCATGCTCGAAACGAAATGTATATGACTGTAGAAAACTTAAGCACGTTTATTTCCATCTTGATACGAAAGCTCCGGCATGTAATCTGCGTGACCCAAATATCTGAAGTCTGTCTCACCCTCCAGTGAATGCCACATTGAAACACCCTGGAAATACCATATTGGATCCAATTTTCCATCACAGGCTGGCTGCCAAACTAATTAATTTAGTGTGGAATGGGCAGTTAGCTCGCACTGTGCCGACAGCAGAACACATAAATAAAGATCATGACGATAGCACGTATCCCGATGAGCAGATTGGACACATATGCACACTTACTGTCAATCAAAGTTACGTCCGTGATGGGCTGCCTGCCTCTCCACAATATGGTGCAGTTAGCGGCACATGCTGCGGAGGAAGAGGCAGATATTCAGCAGGAGCGAGTCACATTTGCCTGACACACGCATGATAGCATCACTAAAGAATATGTTGATGAATTAACATCATATGCTCACTTGCTAAAAGAAGCAGCATATGAAAGCTGTTTTGAAGCTACTCCTAAAATGAGGAAAATGTAGTTGGCTACACAAGCAAACCAACACTGATGCTATCGATGAGGCGATATATTTTTATATAACCATCAGATTGAGAGCAATATTGATCTCAATTACAGTGACAACATTTATAACTAGTATATAAATGAGTTACTGAACAGTGGGATGAAAATAAATAGCTAAAGTTAGTGAATTTTGATTTTTTTAATTAAATGTTGATATTGTCAAACTGATTTCTGTAATTTTATCAAACCGGATAATGAACTAGAGTGAGAAAAACCAACTACTACCACAGAAAAACATTTAAAAAAAAATTCATCAAATCCATTGCTAATACTTACTGACATTGGTGCTGTTGTTTTCCCTCCAAAGTGATGTCACTTCCTGGATGATGATGTCGTTAAGGAAGGTTAAAGGTATAGCACAGAAGATTAACAGGATGGAAATTCATATTGAGGACCTGTAAACCGATAAAACACAACTTTCTCAAAAAAGCAGTTTGTTTGAAACATTTCTATTAGAAAAAAGAAACAAACATTGGGTATATTTCTTATTAAAGTACCAGTGCAACACAGGTGAAAAATACTAACATCAAAAAATTACAACTGAAACACTGGAAATATATTCATTTATATACTGAAACAGTGACAAACAGTAGCATTTAACTAAATGTTTTGCTACAAAGAAATGAGACGTCAGCTCAGTGACACAAATAATTCAGCGAAACATTTAAATTTATGAACCATCAGAACCATCCGATTCACTAAAATGAATCAGATAGAGACTTTCTAGGAAAGCAATGTGACAGAAAGACACTGCCCTGTCGCATTTGTTGCCAACTGAAAAAGCTGAAAACGGTGTGTTATTAGTGTCAATACTTTGTTACTTCCCAACACTGATGAGAAACATGCATGAAATGTTCTTATATATTTGATATAGCTAATGTTTCTTTTAAACAATGTTGCATTGCTTAAAATAGCAAAATTTGCCAAATAATAATCTTTACAGTTCAAGTCTTGTCGGTTTACTATAGACTGATATCAAGTCAATCCGGTTTTAAGAAGGTCTCGAGTTCACTTTCAAATGACTGATTCTGGTCAGTACGCGTATCTGTGTACTGTGGCTTAAATTATTGTGGAGTGGTCCGTGAACCAGAAAAACACTTTGGATATGCTCAAAAGGAGCCCCATCTCAAAGGAAGTGCATCCTCAAAGAAATGGAGTATATCTGAAATTCTTTTTAATGTCTGGATAGGCGGCAGAGTGAAGCCGCGGCCTACTGGTGACTCTACCATTAACGAATGGCCTAGATTCTTACGACCCTGTCTCTCTCTCTCTCTCTCTCTCCCTCTCTCTCACGTTCACTGATGCAACACATCTGCTTATTAGAAAGAGGCGCAAAACTATAAAACTGCACACAACTACTATACGTGGGGTGTAATGGTACACAAAAATGATGGTTCGGTACGTACCTCGGTTTTGAAGTCACGGTTCGGTACGGGTTCGGTACAGCAGGGTGAGAAAACTAAACATTTTTGTTTTTATTTTTTTTATTAAACATTATTTTACTGAACAAACTGTGTCTCTGTCTTTAAATTCATTCAATTATAATTAAATTTTTCTTAAGGATAAAATCTATCTCTGCTAATGATGTAGAGCCCTTACTTGCACATTACTATAATATTAAAGGTTACAATTAACAACCCAAACTATTCAATTCAGTTGCTATTTTTAGATATAATCATCAAAACTCAAATAATAATAATAAAACTATTGTATGTAAAAACATGCACATAGAGCAGTTTCTGTATTAACTTATATCTAATTATAAGATTATGTTTCTCCAGTTTGTTGAAATATATAATCATGTACACAGTGGCTGTCAACTTGTATTTAAACATACATTAAATAATTAAGACATCACTAACAGGTTAAGTAAAATTAACATAGGCTAATATTGTGCATATTTAGCAAAAGAGTTCATTTCTCTAGCGAGCTAACAAAATGTTGACACTGAATGAAATTTTTTTGAGGTAAATGTGACATTGTTTACAAGCTGTTTTATTGACGTCTTTCTGCGGTTGAAACACTGATTGAGCGATTGCACCAGATATGATACATTTCAGTAAGTTGTACTGTATCTTTCAACATACCTTCAGATGTTCATTCCCGTTCATTTCGTAACTTTTAACGTTAGTGAAGAGGAAGGGATGATCGTGTCCAATCGCTCTGCCGGTCGAACTGAGGCGCCAATACAGCGTCTGTTATGCCACATCAAAAACGTCAAAATGGCATTTATTGTTTGAATTTCCTGATAAAATCGACAGAATTTGTAAGACGACACTTTGTTTCTTATCGAACGTGACAAACCACAGAGCTTATTGAGATTATTGGGGGTTAATGCTGGTTAAAGGCAGTTAGGCTACAATGCAATAGTGTAGTGTGGATTGCCTGTGACTGACTGTATTCGTATAACTGCACGAACCGAACTGTGACATCCGTACGGGACGAATACATGTACCTACATATGGATCATTCCTGTTATGCAGAACCTTTTAAAAATAAAGGAATTTAAAATATGTATTATTTTAAAGAAAGCACTGATCAATAAAACTGTTACACTGATTTCTGTAATTTTATCAACCGGATAATGTTCAAGAGTGAGAAAAAACAACTACCAAAGAAAAACATAAAATAATTCATCAAATCCATTGCTATTACTTGCTGGCATTGGTGTACTGTTTTCCCTCCAAACTTATGTCACTTCCTCGATGATGATGTCATTAAGGAATTAATTTAAGGGATGTCACAGAAGATTAACAGGATGGAAAATGTTACCGAGGACCTATAAAATGATTAAAAAAAACAACATTCTCAAAAAAAGGGTGTTTTGTTTGAAACATTTCGATTAGAAAAAGAAGAAAAAAGAACCAAACATTGGTTAAAATATAACCTTATGTTCAAACCAAATAAATTACATTGTTCATTATTAAAAAGTGCAAGTATAATACTATTCCCGCATGTATTATAGAGACTTGAATGAACTGGATGTAGGCCTACTGCATAGTAGGATTGGCCCCTATAGCATATCATAAAATAACACAGGCCAAGGGTTTGCACATGGGTCAGCGTTTGATCGTTATCAGAGAAAATATCTGTAGCTTGACAGTTTTAACCCTGTACACATCATCTGACACATCAGTCCACCCTGTGACACGAGTTTGACACATTGCCAAAGACTTACAAAGTCTACACTTCTAATTGCAGACAAAAACTAGGACAGCAATCCACAGCGCAGTTCACAGCCCTGGAGCCAAACGGCCCGGTCTCTGAAATGAGTTTCTGTTAGCATTAGCACAGAGCGCTAAACCCGTGACCTTTCGAGCCACAGCCAAGCGACTCCTCGTGTCCAAGTTCTCTTTTCCCTCGCTCCCATTAGCTCCCTTTGCTCTCCAGGCTACGGCAGTTTATCAGCCAGCCAGATAAAATTGGTATTGGGATAAAGCTCACAATCTCCTCGCGTAATCCTATTTTTCCAGCGCTACCATGTATAATGGGCTGATAGACTGGAACTCGGCAATGAGGAAATCTGAACCTGACAAGAGGGAGACGCAGACAGGAAACGCCTCGCAGGCTTGTTTGAAGTCTTATTTTGAGGTGTCAGAAAATGATCCATGACACAAAGCTTCATAATGTGAAGAAAATTGTTTTTCACAGATGGAATGGAGTGCTTTTGGACGCTTACCAAAGCATTGTTTCAGATGAAATGTAATATTTACAGACCCCGCCCCCCCATAAAGGAAGAATGAATGAACAAAGCGATGCGATAAACATGAATAATCACCTTGGAATAACAATGATTCAATAAATTAGTGTTTTGTGGCTTTCCAATTTAAAATATGTTTAGTCGTGTTTACTGCACAACAACAACACATTAATCTGTACGCCTGTTTGTGTCTTGTTTTCCTGTAAAATATTCTTTAAACATCTTTTACATATCCTTGAGAAGCAAAATTCTATAACTTAAAACAAGTTTATTTTTTATTACCCCAAACCATTGCAAACTTTCTTTCTTTCTTTCTTTCTTTCTTTCTTTCTTTCTTTCTTTCTTTCTTTCTTTCTTTCAAATTGTTTGAAAATAATAATACTTGTTTTCATTGAATATGTCTGTATTATACATTTTTTACTCAATTGGAAATTTGTAATTTAAAAAAAAAAAATTAGTATTATGTGAATAAATGAATGAAGAAATAATACATGGATGAATGAATGAATATATGAATACAATGAATAATTAATTAGTTAATTAATTAATTAATAATACAAAAGTGAATGAATAAACAAATAACACATGAATGAATGCATGAATGAATGAAACATGGATGAATGAATGAATGAACAAATAATGAATGAAAGAATGAATGAATGAACAAATAATGAATGAAAGAATGAATGAATGAACAAATAATGAATGAAAGAATGAATGAATGAATGAATAATACATGAATGAATGAATGAACAAATAATGAATGAAAGAATGAATGAATGAACGAACGAATAATACATGAATGAATGAATGAATATTACATGAATGAATGAACAAACAATACATGAATGAATGAATGAATGAACGAATGATACATGGATGAATAAATGAACAAATAATGAATGAAAGAATGAATGAATGAACAAATAATGAATGAAAGAATTAATGAATGAACAAATAATGAATGAATTAATGAATGAATGAATAATACATGAATGAATGAACAAATAATAAATGAATGAATGAATGAATGAACAAACAATACATGAATGAATGAACAAATAATGAATGAATTAACAAACAATACATGAATGAATGAATGAATGAACAATACATGAATGAATGAACAAATAATGAATGAATTAACAAACAATACATGAATGAATGAACAAATAATACATGAATGAATGAATGAATGAATAAATAAATAAATGAATGACTGAATGAACAAACAATACATGAGTGAATTAATTAATAATACATAAGTGAATGAATGAACAAATACATGAATAAATAAATAATATGTTAATGAATTAATGAATAATACATGAATGAATTAAACGAATGAATGAACAAATAATTGATGAATGAATGAATGAACGAACAATACATGAATGAATGAGTGAGTGAATGAATAATGAATGAATAAATGGATGAACGAACAACACATGAATGAATGAGTGAATGAATAGTACATAAGTGAATTAATGAATAATACATGAATGAAAGTTTGCAATAATTTGGGGTAAGAAAAATAAACTATAACAATACAGACATATGAAAACAATTTTGCTTATATTTAATTCATTTCTAAAAGTAGAAAGTGGATTTTATGAGGCATTTCTAGGATATTTCTGAAAAACAGGACAAAATTACTAATTAACAAAATGATTCTTTTGCAGTGTGAGCATAAAATCTGCATGGGGAAAAATACCTGTCTCAAGTCAACAGTAAATTTCATAGCAAACTTTGAATGGGTCAAAAATAGGGTTTTATTGAGTTCGGAGCCCATGGTCATTAGTCTCACTTTTCTGTCTGCTTCTGCAGTCTCAGGTGGCACATGTACCTCTTCGCCTCACCCATCTCTTAAAAACATGTCGGACCGAGCTCACGGAGGGATGGCAAAGGCATGTTTCACTGTCACCAAATCCCCTGTAAATAACCTCAACGGGAGCCAATGAATGTCACCGGCCCTCTCAAGAGACGACACAATAGCGGCGAGTCCCAATAAACTTCAACTGAGCTTCTGAGGGGCTGGTGGGCCGATCGGCACTTTGGAAACAAGAGGAAATCATCGCTTTCTTTCCCCAGCCCACCTCCCTCTGCAGACCAACATCTATTTAAAGATTTCTCACACTGCTTGAGTCATGACGAATGTTGTTTGGTAACAATACAACGTTCATTCATCATGAGATGATGAGGCATGAGAGCGAGAGCAGAGGTGCAGATGTGTCAGGTGCCTTTCTGCTCTCCGCTGTTGTTTGGCTTTAATTCATGTCAGGCGGAGAGAAAAAACACTTTTAAGTTCCTTTATGCCAAATTAAGCACTTCTAAATAGGGCGTTCTGGGGGCCATTAGTTCTGTTAAGCACACCAGCAATCAAAGGTAGTTTTTGCTCTTTTGTCATTGATGGAGCTGGAATCCATAATGACACATAAATGTTGTGTGTCTTTATTCCATTCTTCACAAACCCGAAGTCGCATACGAATAACGTTCCAGGAAAAGATAAATTATGTCAAGAGGGCTTAAACATAGTCATTAGTCATGTTAATATGCTATGACATCACCCCATTATAATGTCAGGGGAAACGTCAAAAGCTCAGTTTCTGCAGTTCAAAACTCAACATCTGCGAAAAATGGCTTATTGCTTGCTGAATTTCCTGTGTGTTATGTGGAGTTGCATCCAAATGACAATGAGCCATTTTTGCAATCTTACTTATCTATGTTCTGCTCTGTTTATTAGAGGGATAGTTCACCCAAAAATGAAAATTATCCCATGATTTACTCACCCTAAAGGCATCCTAGGTTTATATGACTGTCTTCTTTCAGACGAACACAATCTGAGATATATTTAAAAATACCCTTGCTCCTCCGAAGTTTATAATGGTTGTGAATGGTGGGCTGTGTTTTGAAGCCAAAGATAATGCATCCATCCATAAAAACAAGTATCCATACGACTCCAACACGGCCCCCCATTCACAACCATTATAAACTTTGGAGGACTAAGGATATTTTTTAAATATATCTCCGATTGTGTTTGTCTAAAAGAAGATAGTCATATACACCTAGGATGGCATGAGGGTGAGTAAATCATGGGATAATTTTCATTTTTGGGTAAACTATCCCTTTAAGTTTGTACTATGGACATGAATGATACTTGTTGAGAAGAGTTGCCAGGTTTGCATAACAAACAAGCCCAAAAGTTCTTCAAAACCCACCCAATTACATCCAAAATGAGCCCAATTGTGTTCTGGGGGGTCCCTGGTAAAAATCATGTAAAAATTGACAAAAGTGTAAAAATATATAAATTCTGTGTGAAAACCGTGAACTTGGCAACACTGTGCTATTTCTTTTCTAATCAATCAAATTTAAAATATTTACTTTGGTAGATCTTAAAATAGTTGAAAAACTCCCATAGACTTCCAATGATTGGCATATCTAGGGACGAGACACTTGGAAGCGGCCTTGTTTGACTAGTAATCGCCTAGCAACCAATTAGCAACCTCCGAGCAACCACGTAGCAACAGAACAAAATTCATTCAGAAAGTTTCAGAAACTAGCAACCTGGAAAACACTCAAAACCAACACACTTTCGTAACTACTTTACATTTGGCAAAACGGAGGATAATTCATATGAATTTGTACAGTCTCAATCGTATGTTTTCGTACGATCAGCTTACGCACCTGTGATGATTATGTTTACTGGTGGACCTTCATAGTTACTTTTTTTTCTGAAAACCATACACTCTAAAAAATAACTAAAAAAAAAAACGAAACAAATTTACAGAGTAAAATACAGTTTTCCACTGAAACAGTAATATACCATAAATACAATGCATTCTGGATGATATTATTTGTCGTTTTTGAGAAATTAACCTATAGGCTACTTTCTCGAAAATGCATTATTTATGGTATTACAGCAATATACCATAAAAACAATGCATTCTGGGTAGCAACAACGACAAACCATACACTCTAAAAAATAACAAAAAAAAAATTAAACTAATTTACACAGTAAAATACTGTTTTCTGTATTTTACTGCACAAATTAGTTTAATTTTTTTAGTTATTAAGAAAGTAGCCTATAGGCCTCTTTTATTAAAACGACAAATATTACCCAGAATGCATTGTTTTATGGTATATTACTGTTTCAATGGAAAACGGTATTTTACTCTGTAAGTTTGTTGTTTTTTACAGTTATTTTTTAGAGTGTACGTTTTCCTACAAATCACATCATACGAATTCATTCGAAATCCCCACCTCATAAAATAGTTGTTTTCTCATGAAATCGGGTAATTCAAAACATCCAAATAAGTAGTTTTCCACAGAAAACCAGCAAAAAAAAGCATCAGAAAATATAAAAATCTAATCACTCTCATGTAGACATTCAAACTTTGTTAAGTAGATCATTTCAGCCTTAGGTGTGCCATCTATATTGGGTTTTTGTAAACTTTATCAAAGCATAAAAGTGTACTTAACTTCTAGCATGCGCTGGTATTTCCTTCAGGAAATGCAAATCTAGTTTTTACCCTATTATACCGCGATTGCCGTTTCCTGCACGTCAGAATCCATTCCTTGCGGCTTTAACTGCTTAGCCTTAAAGAGAAATATCACCTCACCCAATTTTTCCACGTGTGGCCGAAATACTATAAACTACACCTGCGCTGCTTTATAGAAAACCTGTTATGTGATACAGTGTCACAGCTCAAAGCCACACAATGAAGTTACTATGCTTTTACATACTTTTAAATCACCTCCAGATCCAAAGTTACTCTGTAGATCAAATTACTCACACGTTTCCCCTGAACTGATACAGTAATAGAGCTGGGAGAGTTTCATACTGATTTTGGCTGCACCGCTTCAGTGTAGAAAATGGAACATTTTAGTCGGGGTAACCAATCCTCTTGAAGTTTGACGCTCGGCGTTCGAACAATCAACTTTTCTGAGGACTAACTTTTGAAGCGCACTCATAAAGGTCACGGAGAGAGAAGTTTAACTAGGTGCCATAATGTGGCGAGAGAATAAAAAATAATGAGTGAGATAAATTATCATTAGATGGGCAAGGCCTTGATTTATCATGATATTCTACAAATTTTGAAGGTATTAAGAGTGCCCTAAAAGAGCACATTAACAAGTCACATAAAAAGGCGAATTAAAAATCCCAGCTCTTTATGCGTGCGAGATGAAGAGTCGTGCAAGTGATACAGTAAATCGTCCGAGAAAGATAGTGTTTAACTTTCTCTCTGATGATATTCCTTGATGGGCGGTTCCCGTTTAAGTTTTGCCGCACCGGGTCATTTTTGGGAGCTCGTTAAAGACACTTCCTAACAGGCCTCGTAAAATATGAACAGAAATTAGCGGCCGTAATTTGACAGAAGAACTAAGGCAACAATAATGATGGGAAATAAGGTGACAGAGACACGGTAACGCTAATGCCTCCCTCCATTAGGGCTCAGCCAGAGCAAATGTCATTCATATTTTAGCGAGCGAACTCCGCTAATTGGCTCAAGCTCTCGTCTCCTGAATTAAATTTCCAGATTTCTTCCCTCACCTTTAAAGCCGAATCATTTGAATTCAAAAGAAAGCGCAAGTGACAGGGAATGAGTGTGGGAGAGGTGAGGATTGACGAGGGGGGAAAAAAGAAACGGCTCTTTTTAATGAGATAAAAATCTTGCTTCTCCCCATTTCCCAGCTATAATTGCTGATTATGTTGTTATAGACTCTCAACTTCTCCGTCTTTCCTCTGGATCAGGATAATTTGGGGTGGCGTGACGAGGCTTCAAAGGCAGCCAGGAGCTTGCAGAGGCTCATTTAGGCTCCCCTACGCCGGGCCACAGGTACGGGAGAAAGGTAAACACTGCTTGCTTATAAGGTAATTACCCCCTCGGCCCGAGCGGGTCCGATCAGTGCTAGCTGACCCCTCTCGTAATAACCCTTAAGGGCAAATTGTATTCCTTTTGACAGTTTAATTAGATATTCAGCAGTAGGGGCACAAAGCAAGCTAGGCCATGAATATTTAAAAAGAGTGACACCAAAAGAGGGAGGAAAAAAATCATGAAAGAAGCCTCGGCGTACTGAATGACAGACAAGGGGATATTAAGCAAGTGATTCTAATCAATAATCTCTTGATCTCCTACATATTAATACACTGCCTGCTGGTGTTAGACTCATAACAAGAAGGGTAGCGGGGCAGGAGGAACTGGGCGAGGACAGGCTGACAGTAGGAAACAGAGACAGAAGTGTTGCTCTGTGGGGGCACCGCCGTCGTCCCGAGCCCCCCGGAGGGCACGCTAACCAACCAGAACAAGCCAATCTTCAGCCCTCTTCCATCTAATCCAATCTGCGAGATTGGCAGCTCTGGGCGTCTCCAGACTAGACCGTTATCTGATCAGACAATGCGGAGACATTTGCATGCCAATGAGGGACACGGACCACCCAGGGCCAATCAGGGTCGAGACAGGGTGGGCATCCGCCAATCGGGTCCCGCCGGCGTGTCGCTCGCTCGTGATGCCGCCGCAGAGCGAACTTTACTAGTTCCCGGCCAACAGGGGTCACGGGCAGCCAATAAGGGGATAAACACCGTTGCATTAACGTCCAAGAGATGCGCTGATCTATAAGCATACATAATTTACCATAGCGAGGAGCTCAGAGTCGAACTGCTCATGTGTATTAAAAAGAGTGAGGCGAAGGAGAGATGATAGATTAATTACGGCTTAATCCACTGGAGTTGGTTTGCTCTGGCGTACCGAGGGACGCAGCATCCGGTTCATTTATAAAACCCATGGCAGTGGCACCTTATTAGAGCTGATGTGTCTCCACGATGCTGCTGCTGTGTGTTATAAGAGGCAGGACATGTTTTATGAATTAATGTTCCTCATGTTCGCCTACAGTTCTGTAGACATGCCAGGGTTTTTATAACCCCGCTCGGAGCTTCCCATCTGCGTAATGAGACGTGCGAGAGAAGAAGACCGGCTCTACTGTTGAAATCTGGCTACTGTAGGAGAGGGGTCAGCGTCCCGTCCTCCTTGGGAACTGCATCGTAAGACATAAGCACACATACATATTCATACAGAGACTGCAAGGTCAACGGGCAACGCTAATATTGCTGCATTCGTTTATAGTGAGCTGAAACGCTAATGTAAAATGAGTCTAAGGACATACTAGTTTGCAACTGCCGGTGAAATTGAAACTGTTCTAAAACCAAGTAAGCATATTCTATGCATTGCATATCCTATATGTAGAAAACAAAATGCACTGCGCCAAGCTACTGTTTTCTTTTCAGTATCCATAAATTTATTTTTTAGCGCTATATTAGCTCAATATTTGTGTGTGCTTGAGTACTGCGTCACTAGCTTACTAGGTTTTGGAACAGAGTCTTATTTGTTTTAAGGAGTCCTTGTTAGAGTGTAATTATACATTTAAGTATTGTGTAATATTAATGAACAACATGGACTTACTATAGCGTAAGGTTTAGGATTAGGGTTTGGGGTTGCACTTTATTTTACATGCACTTACAGTGTACTTACCTAAGAAAGTACTGGGTTATATAAGGTAACTACATGGAAGGAATAGTTCACTTCAGAATTAAAATTTCCTGATAATTTACATTCAAGATGTTTGTCTTTCTTTTTTCAGCTGAAAAGAAATTAAGGTTTTTGAGGAAAACATTTCAGGGTTTTTCTCCATATAGTGGATGTCAAGAGTTGCCAACGGGTTGAAGGTTCAAATTACAGTTTCAGTGCAGCTTCAAAGGGCTCTACACGATCCCAGACGAGGAATAAGGGTAATGATCGGTCATTTTCTGAAAAAAATGAAAAGTTTATACTTTTTAACCTTAAATTGCACCTTAAACCCATTGGTAACTAAAGTCCAACATATGGAGAAAAATCCTGGAATGTTTTCCTCAAAAACATTATTTTTTTTTCGACTGAAGAAAGAAAGACATGAACATCTTGGTTGACATGGGGGTGCGTAAATTATCAGGAAATTTTAATTCTGAAGTGAACTAATCATTTAAGGTTAGGTTTAGGGGTAGTGCCTAGTTATTACCCAGTTATTGCAATTACTATAATAAGTATATAGTATGTACATGGGGAACAGGACAAATAAAGTGCTACCAGGTTTGGTTTAGGGTTAGTTGCATGTAATTATGTATAATTTACTGTTATTACTACAGTAAGTACATATAACATGCGTAACAAGGACACTAAAATAAAGTGTTACCTAAATAAGTATCCTGTTCAATATAGGTAGAAATATACAGTAGATTGGGAGACAGAAATTAGATACTAATACTGACATTCCAATTTTATCATCATATGATAAATGGAAGATGTCAAAGTTGAGGTTCCATCATCCCATGACTATGCATGTCCAAATGTCGGAAATAACAGAGCCCTCCTTCCCTCCACGATGAGCTGTAATCGCGCTCTACTCTCTCAGGCATGGTTAACATGAAAACAAATGACTGTGGTCGGCCGGAGGATGTTTGACAAGCAGCAGTGAATAACCACAGCAAGGCTGGAGATATTCTTGGCCGCCTGCATCGTGAGAAAATGTGGCTTCGCTCAGGAATATTCTGGGGGAAGACCAAAATCTGGAAGCAATTACGAAAGACTCAAAACAAGTAAATTCCATATTACCTCTGCGGACGTTGTAGAAGGGTGACTGGCGAGATGTATTTTGGTGAGGTTTACTTTCTGGAGCTTAGCAACATAAATTTGTTGTCACCGAACTATTAAACACAGCGGACACATGTTGGCGGAGTTCGAAGGAAAGGTGCATGAAACTGATCATAGGATAGCCCATGTAATAATAAGGGAAATGGGCCCGCTGTTGGACTTTAATATCCCCCGACGACACTCAGCTGTCAATGGCCTCCACCATCGCCAGGATGCATGGCGGCTTCTGCCAGAAACTCAGGATTTATCCTCCTTCACATGGAGCCAGTGAGAGGAAATGCCTACAATCAGTGGGAATCCATAAAGGAGGGATGGGAGAGAGAGAGAAAAAATAAGAATAAGGAAAAGAGAACGAGTGGAAACGGAAAAAGATGTGGGAGGACGGCATGGGATGAGATACAGGTATCCTCTGCGCTCTTAAAAATATAACTAACATCCTTCAGCTCTCCAGCTGCTGATAGAAGAGACAAAGGCTATCTGGGAATTTCACTTCTCAACTCTTGGACCTGGAACAGTGATTTAAAACCGGCTCAGATTTCATACAATAACATGCACACACCTGGTTAACACGTTAGCCGATACTTAACAGTTGTAAATCTGGAGTTTAATAGATACATGGCAAGGTTATTTACTACCATTTTCCGTCAATAGGGACAGCACAAAAGATATGAAACATTGTGCAAGTCTTCAGAAAAACCATATGTTCTCTTTTTTGTGTGTTTCGAACGAGTTTGAGAGAGTGCTTGGTAACTTGATATTTCCCTGTACCTATGGGAGCAAAAACTCTGAGACAAAAAGATCAAATGATGAATTTCTTGCTCTCTCTTTTTTGGCTTTTTCCTTCAAGCTCTCCAAACGCGCTCATCTGTGGCTCATGTTTGAGCAATAAATGCCTGTGGTTCTAATCCTTCTCCAACATAAACACTGTATACGTTTACAATTGACTTGAACTTGAGCATTAGCTGCGATAAATCAGTGAAGTTATGCAACCATATGCATACTGCAGAGGTAAACTCTCAGCGCAATAGCGTAGAATAGAGCAAGCTTTGCGTAATGCCTAACAATGTCCTTTAACTGTGGTTAATCCACTGTAACATAGGCCTCTTGTGGTTTACTGGTAGTGTACAAATGGCTGCAACATTAACATGATAAAACAGCTACTACATTTTCTGAAGGAAATAAGTGACATTTACTCGTGGAAATCTTCCCGCCATAATGTGATGTAATTGGCAGGATGTTGCTATGTGGTTGCTAGGGTGTTTGGTTTGCTGTTCACCTCCAAGCAGTGATAGGTTGACTCTTTTTTGCCCACTTTTACAGTACTTGGAGAAAATTACTTTGAAACATAATTGCACATCTTTCTCAGCAAGCTCATGAGAACTCATGTCTGTCGCACCAACATATGATAAATTACATGCCATAGTTTCATTATTAGCATTCGATTCAAAGCACACACTACAGTTCAAAAGTTTGGGGTGAGTAAAATAATAATAAAAAAAGGAAATTAATACTTTTATTCAGCAGGGATGCATTAAATTAATATAAAAAATATTTACAGTATAATGTTAGAAAAGATTTCCATTTCAAATAAATGCTGTTCTTTTAAACTTTCTATTCATTATAGAATACTGAAAAAAAAATATCACGGTTTCTACAAAAAAAGCAGATCAAACTGTTTTCAACATCGATAATAATCAGAAATGGTTTCTGAGCATCAAATCAACATATTAGAATGATTTCTGAAGGATCATGTGACACTGAAGACTGGAGTAATGACGCTGAAAATACAGCTTTGATCACAAGAATCAATTACATTTTACAATATATTACAATATAAACCAGTTATTTTAAATTGTAATAATATTTCACAATATTACTGTTTTTATTGCATTTTTGGCCAAATAAACGCAGCCTAGATGAGCAAACCTTTGATGACGGTAGGCCTACTGTATATCAGCATTTTTTTTAAAAAAGCTTCAGACATTGCTAATCAAATCCAGTTCAGATCTTTTTTTTGTAATAAGACACGACTGAACCATTAAAAAGCCTGTTGTTTTACATTTCACAATTTATCTGTGTAAAGAAACAGAAATGCTACAAGAATGACAGCAATCGCATAAGGCTGTTTCAAGGCGTGTTTACCATCTTTACGTCTGTAATCAGGAACCGAATAGCTGTAAAGTGCGTTAGCGCGGGTGTGATAGTCAGTCATCAGCACTTGTTGCCGAGCATTTCACGCCAAGTGCCACAGCAATATGGCTGACAATTCTCTTGACAGAGGGAATGAGGGGATGCGTGACACATGTAAATACGAGTATCGCTCTCACACGCACATTACACCAAACACACGAGTCCCCCGGGAGCACGTAATAACCGGGCACGTTTATTCTTTATTTTTTTCCCATCTACACCCCATTACTGCCTTATCAGAGACTCAGTTCTCTTGTAATATGACAGTTTGAAAGAAACCGAGAGCAAGGAAGGAAAAAAAAAAAATCAGTCATCTCAAATAAATATAACAGATATAGCATAGTTCTGTTTGTCAATCATCACCTATTCCAGACTAAATCAAAGTAAGGTTCAAAAGAAGCAGGTGAAAGCAAGTCAGAATTGACTGCAAGTATTAATAAAAAAAATACATAATCATTTAGATTATTGGAGTGGAAACATACGGGGCAAGATATTCACAGGGAGAAATGAAATCAATTAAGACAGCGAACCTGAATGACGTTTTTAATATAAATAAATGGGCCATCAGGGAACGCTCCCCCATTACATGTCAGGAAAAGTTAGATTAGGAGGGTTGTGTTGCACAAACGTGAGGAGGTTTCCCCGCTGATATCAGACTGTCTCGGGCGGAGCTATTCCCTGAAGCGCGGTCTCCCCAGCAGGCTTCATACGGGCGCAGAAAGGCCCTCTGGCTGTGAGGTGCATCTTTAATGGAGATTATATACAAGACTGTGATATGCTGAAGAGTATTATTGAGGTTAATATTTCACTCACATTCCACTGAAGCTCAGGCCTGTTGTATGGGCTGAGAAATATCTGTATATGTTTTTGCACTTTAAAGTCCCACCAGAGACGCCTCATGGAGACATATCTGTTGCATGCATCTTAATTAGTCAATTGCAAATGCACAGACTGTTGAATAATGTTAACCAACAGCCCAATAACTATTTAGCAAACTTGCAGTCAGGTCTGGTGGTTCAGTCCTGAGTTCTGAGTTTAAAATATATATATATATATATATATATATATATATATATGAAGACTTCAGATGCAAAAGCCTCTAAGTGCCATCTGAAATTTTCTTCTAAAATGAGCATTTTTATCAAGCTTGTATGTTTAGGGTCAATAATTTCACTCTAATTGCAATGAAAATGACCTATTAATTGCCATTAGAATGAAATTACTGACCTTAAACATACAAGCTTGATAAAAATGCTTATTTTAGAAGAAAATTTCAGATGGCACTTAGAGGCTTTTGCATCTGAAGTCTTCATATATATATATATATATATATATATATATATATATATATATATATTAGTGCTGTCAAAACGATTAAGCATGATTAATCGCATCTAACATAAGTTTGTTTACATAATATATGTGTATATATATAAAATTAGGATAGGTCAAACTTTTGCATAAACATTTACATACATTGACAAACAATATTCGTCCCCCAAAACACAATATTCGGTTATTTGATTTCAAGGTTTGGAAGGAGTAAACTGATCCCAACACAATGCTGTTCTTAAAAGTGTGCAATATATCATCAGAAAAAGGAAAAAATAAAGTTTTGATATCATACCTCATTAAGATATTATATGCTTCTCTTTTCCTCTTTTTGTCTAATTACGTGTCGTGCGCTCATGTGGTACCTGGGGACGGAAGGAGAGCTACAGTTGTGGCAGTGCTGCACACCCTACAGATGACCTCTTTTCTCATTAAGAGCCCGAGCCTCACCATTTATCTTCCCCATCAGAACTGCTTCACACGGACCGCACCGACAGGCACTGCTTCGTAATTATGCCAAATCTAAATTTACAGTGAATAATGAATACAGCTGCATTAACGGTGTCCTTACTGCTGTGAATCACACCTGCTAAAGACAAGCTGCTTTAAGAGAGAGAGCTGGCTTTTTATGCCCAGAACTCTCTCACAACTCTCTCGACCTCAGACTGAGGTAAGTAAATCTTTATTTAGAGGATATGTTCTCTATTGGTGGGGCATGACTTGAAATTAGGTATATATATATATAAAATAACTAACTATATAATCATGCATATTTAGGATAGCAAAGTAAATAGGCTTATCAAATATTAAAAGGGATGAGTAAATGTGTCTCATATCTCTTATTTGTTGCCTTCGAAGGTTATGCACTGATAATTAAGGGTAGTTTGGAGGAAACTCATCTGTTATTTACTAAAATTAGGCAGATACCAGTGTGGACAGGTTTCTTGACATGACCTCAAAAAAAAAAAAAAAAAAAAAAAAAAAACTATACAAATGAAAATGAAGGGGTGTTTACACAACACCGTTTTCAGATAAAAATGGAAAATGCATTTTGGTGGCCTGAAAACGCAAACTTTTAAAAATGGGTTTCAAAGTGCACGTTTATGAAAATGTTACTGAAATTGTTTCCACGTAAACTAGGCAAGTAGTGTTTCAAAACAAAGTGAAGTCGCCAACTACTGGCCTGGCCTGGCCACTGTGTATATATATATATACACTCTAAAAAATGCTGGGTTGTTTTAACCCATGTTTGGGTCAAATATGGACAAACCCCCAAAAAAACATATAATGTAATTAAAAAATGTAATCCAACGTTTGGGTTTGTCCATATTTGACCCAAACATTTTTTAGAGTGTATATATTAGCCTATATATGAATGCTAAACATACATGAAGCATATGTCAGGTTTATAAATTTGCATATTTGTTTTGCATTTTCCATATTGTTTGATATTAAGGATATTTTTGTTAAAGGGTTAGTTCACACAAAAATGAAAATTATGTCATTAATTACTCACTCTCATTTCGTTCCACACCTGTAAGAACTTCGTTCATCTTCGGAAAACACAAATTAAGATATTATTGATGAAATCTGATGGCTCAGTGAGGCCTCCATTGTCATGCCCCCCAGTGGTGAACCACTGAAATTTCGAAACACTTATGATGTAACGAAGCCTCGTTTTCTGAAATCACGTGACTTTGGCAGTTTGATACACGTTCCGAAGCACTGATTACAAACAAAAGATTCGTAAAGCTTCGAAGCTTCATGAAGCAGTGTTTTGAAATCGCCCATCACTAGATATTGTTGAATAAAGTTGTTATTTTGTTTTTTTGCCGCACAAAAAGTATTCTCGTCGCTTCATAACATTAAGGTTGAACCACTGTAGTCACATGAACTGTTTTAAATATGTCTTTAGTAGCTTTCTGTGCATCTGAAAGTGTTAATTATCTTGCTGTGACTGGAGGCCTCATTGAGCCATCGAATTTTATCAAAAATATCTTAATTTGTGTTCCGAAGATGAACGAAGGTCTTACGGGTGTGGAAGGACATGAGAATGAGTAATTAATGACAGAATTGTCATTTTTGAGTGAACTAACCCTTGAAACATTTAAATGATACAATAAGTGTTTCTGTCACTCAAGCGTTGAGCATGGGTCATGGATCCAAAGTGTTTATAATGTACCATTATGACCATTAAAGAATCCTTCCCATGGAATGCATGAACTGATAAAATGTATGCCTTCAATGAAATGTAAGTCACTTTGGAAAAAAGTGGCTGCCAAATGTATTGTTAAATGTATAGGTGATTCACGCACATCCACTTTCAGTTAGTCCGAAGATGAAGGAACCAACGGTAAGAATAATCTCCTTAAACTACAGCACATCACTGCTCAGAATGTAACATTGCCTCGGGCATCATTTTCCACACTCTTCTTGTCTCCCTCTCTCTGTGTGTCTTTCTCTCAGGCCCAGAGGCTGTGGTAGACCCCGCTCCTCACAGGTTCAGAAGTTCACAGCGGTGTCTGTAGGAAGAGGAACAGGCCGTCTGCCAGTCCTGGCATGTGCGGGTCTAATTGCACATCATTGGCATAATGGTATGCAGAACCATGCTGACTCGAGATGTACAGGAAATACACGTGCTGAGGCAACATGCCTCAATCTCAAACAAACAATTAGCAGGGTTTTGCATCTAGATATGCACTGAATATAATTCACATGTGCATATTCATATTTAGGCTTGGCATTGC